>NC_045987.1:9844572-10166313 GCF_010909765.2 Amblyraja radiata | reverse complement strand
TTTATGCACAAACACAAAAGAAATTGTAGCTTTCCTCGCTCGCTGGTAACACTCTGCATCTGCTCTGTGTTAAATGGGATTGAGAGTCGGTGCAACACATCGAGAGACCGGCACGGTTCGATCTTCAAGACTTCAATCGGCTCCAAAGTTTGCTTACTTTTCCCCAGCCCATTTTTTTCAACCTAAAGTTTCCAAGAAGTCAATGGAATGAACAGGCAGATGTTGTCAGATGTGTCTGCTTTCTCCCCAATGGGACTCAGAAAGATAATGAAGTAACGGGATGGAGACGGCGGCAGTCCCGGACTCCAGCAAAGCTGCTGCCTTCGGGGGGTGAGTTCAAAACTTAATCGAAAGCATTTGATAACTTCGGATATTCAGGGGAGTTGCGGGCTCCGGCGGACAGGAAATGGGTTAAACCCACATTTCTCTTTCTATAATGACCAGGGTGTTCTTTGATCTAACAACCCCAAGTGACAAATGAAACTGCCTTGATTCCCCGGGAATGCATTGAGACACATTGTTCAATCAAAATAAAATTTAACCCTTATTAGCCTGGCGTTTCCACATATGGATGACTTGTATCCACTGTGGTTCGTGCCTATAGATTTCAAAGTATCTATTAACACTGCACATAGTTTAGATTATAACATATTATTCACGTAAGAACAACTGACAGTTAATATGAAGGGAAGTCAACAGTGCAGGGATAGTATTGTGGTTGAGACGGAGAGCCGTGTGAATTCATCTTCCCGTTTCCTCCGCAAGGCAGACATGCTGCAGATCTGTCAATTTCAAGTAAGGGAACAACTGTAAAACCCGAATGATTTTGTAGTGGTTGTTTAAAAAAAAAAAAATGATCTCTAAACTATTTCTGATGCTTATACAATATGAATTGAATTAGATGTGCTCTTTGTGGTCCTGGCGTATCGTGTTTCTGATTTTACAATTTATTGCGAATTCATTATTTATTCGTGCAAAATTAAAATTGCAGTTAAATTTTTTTTTTTAATTCATTATGTAAAGATCGAGTGCCAACCTTCAATCGTCATGTCAATGTAGTTTTTATAGTTTCTTCTGGAGGGTGTCATTCAACACTTGAATTTGCTCGGACATAGTTTCTGCGTCCTTGATTTCGAAGAAGATTGAGCTGTTTAGAGACGGTGCCTGAACTCGCAGTACTGAACTCGCAACGCTGCCCTGTGATGCATTTCCAAAAACTGCGAGAGGCTTTTCCTTCGGTATAGTTTTCATCTGAAATAGAAATGATTTCCACACAACGGCACAAAAATTAAAGGCAACTTGAATGGTTTGCAGGACGCAGCTGATGTCCAGAATTCAAGGAGATTTCTCTTGTGCAGTGGCAAAAGCAGAATTTCTTCCCCATCTTTAGTTGCAGATACTGGAAATCTTAAATTAAGCAAAAAATAGTGGAAATAGTTAGATGATCAGGCAGTACCTGGGGAGAAAGAAGCAGGGATAACGACAGTTCAATGACCTTAAATCAGATCGTTTTAAAACATTTCTGCTTAAACAATTAAGTGGTCTATGATGGGGCCATGGTGTAGAGGGAGATATGAGTTGGCATCAGAGAGCAGGAACCAGGTAGGTTTGTACATCATACAACAACTCCAGTATCCTTGTGTTCAATGGCAACAACGTTAGTTAATAGACCACAGCAAGCTCACAGGGCAAGTCAAGAAGTCAGTGAAACGGATAGATTGAGATGGTCAGTGCCATGCTGAGAGGTTAAAGGATGAAACGCGAGCGAATGGAGTCCAAGTGGGAATTCTGAGTACTGGATGGAGGAACGTGTTGACTGTCTGAAAGTTCCTAGCCAAGGAAAAACACAGAAAGGCAAAGGCAACAGAAAAAGGAGCTCCAAATTAATTGAGCTAGGAATGCAAGGGGATGTGGCAGAGGTCTGGGGACCAATTATTTGTGCTGAGAGAAGGGAAGGTCACAAGAAATAATGAAAGGGGTAAAATTGGTTGAACAGCTGGGAACAGAGGAACGTGAAGGGGAAAATAGACCTGGAAGAATTGTTGATGTTTTTGTTTATAGTGAAATAGTGAATCAGACTGTGTAGAGAAAGAGCAGGTTGTATGGCATTGAAGGGAGAGATCAAAAACATGCATGAGCTGACACATAACATCGTATGGATCTCAACATGCATGAAAAATATTGATTGTGCCAAATCACTTTAAGTGTAGGTAATCCAACATGTGAAGACTGGGCTTTCATTTCAAATGCACATGGAATAAGCTGAATTGGAAACTTTTGTTAAGGAAACTAATGTAATTATGGAAGTGAATTTGGGTAGACACCTTATTAAAAGCAATAAAGCTGAAAAAGATAAAAATGAATAAATGGAAATCTTGTGGGACAGAGGAACAAATCTTCTTTAAGTGTAGGAAGGAGCTTCAGATGCTGGTTTAAACCAATGATAGACACAAGATGCTGGAGTAACTCAGCGGCACAAGCAGCATCGCTGGAGAGAAGGAATGGGTGACGTTTTGGGTCGAGACCCTTTTCAGACTGATGTCGGGGAGAAGGAGATACATAGATAAGGATGTATAAGATGTGAAAATAGGACAAAGGGAATGGAAATCAAGGAAAATGTAGTATATATCATTGTTAGTTGTGAGAACAACAAAGCAAACAGATAAAATATAGTCAGTCTTACTATCTCTGACTACATTTTATCTCTGTTTGCTTTGTTGTTACTGTTGCCCATTACTGTGTTTCATCTATATCAATGATTTGGATGAGAATATACATGGCAAGATTAACCAAGTTCGCAGATGATACAAAAGTGAGTGGTTTTACAGATAGTGAAGATGGTTGTGAAAAATTGCAGCAGGATCTTGATCGATTGGGCAGCTGGGCTGAGGAATGGTTGATGGAATTAATACAGTGAAATGTAAGGTGTTGCATTTGGGGGTCTAACATGTGCAGGACCTACACAGTGAATGGTAGGGCTCTGGGGAGTGTTTGAGAGCAGAGGGATCTAGGAGTGCAGGTGCATGTTTCTTTCAAGGGGAAGTCACAGGTTTAAGGTGAAGGTCAAAAAGGCTTTTAGCACATTGGCCTGCATCAGTAAGAGTATTGAGTATAGATGTTGGGAAGTCATGTTGCAGTTGTATAAGACGTTGGTGAAGCCACATATAGAGTATTGTGTTCAGTTCTGGGAAACATGTTATAGGAAAGATGTTGTCAAGCTGGAAAGAGTAAGAGATAATTTACGAGGATGTTGCCAGGACTAGAGGGTCTGAGCTGTAGGGAGAGGTTGAGTAGGCTGCGACTATATGCCTTGAAGTGCAGGAGAATGAGGGGTCATCTTATAGAGGTATATAAAATCAGGAGAGAAATAGATTGGGTAGATGCACAGAGTTTCTTGCCCACAGTAGGGCAAGGACCAGAGGACATAGGTTTAGGTGAAGGGGAAAAGATTTAATAGGAATCTGAGGGGTAACTTTTTCACACAAAGGGTGGTAGGTGTGTGGAACAAGCTGCCAGAAGGGGATAGTTGAGGCAGGGACTATCCCAAAGTTTATGAAACAGTTAGACAGGTACATGGATAGGACAGGTTTGGAGGGATATGGGCCAAACGCAGGCAGGCGGCACTAGTGTAGCTGTGACATGTTGGCCGGTGTGGGGAAGTTAGGCCGAAGGGGCTGTTTCCATGCTGTATCATTCTATGACCCTATGACTTTCTCAAATGTGCCTGTCCCACCAAGTATTTCTAGCATTTTCAGTATTACTTCTTTGCTCTGCATCCAGTATTTTAACCAAGTTTTCTTTAATCCATTTCACACAAAGTGTCTCTAATTGAGATTAACGTCCTTAAAACCCCTCTTCTCTGATTTCAGTCAGATTAGAAACAGTTGTTAGTTTCGGACATATCAAGCAACAATAAATGCACCATGCATATTAAGAGGCCCAAACATATGTGGAGCATTGCTGCATGTTTTCTCTCTGGGCCAAATTTGCATAACCAACATTTCTTGTTTAAAAATCAAGAAATGGACTACATTTTTATTAATTTAATTGACTTGAAATTGATGCAATATCAGTCTAAGCTTCTTCAAATTGTGCTTTTGATGTTACAGAATATTATGGGTATTCATTATGGGTAATGAATATTATTCAGACTTTTTATGTTATTTTGTTTTTCTCTTAATTTTATAAGGGACAGTAAAAAATCATGAATAGTTCATCTTGCTTTCAGGATGCACTTGTTTTAACCTTTTAGATTAAAGTACAAAAATAACTTGACTATTTTAAATACTCTCATGGCTTGTCTTCAGTTACTGAAAATCTTAGAAGCATACAATATCTGTTTAATAACTGTAATCCACAGAGGTTTCTCTGTACTGTAGTGTACTACTGGAAGCCTGCCAGTTCTGTAGTTAGCATTGTGAATATTTCTGTTCAGTGGAGACCGACTCAAACCCGCAGTGATTTCTCCTGGACTGCAATACTTGACCTCTGAATGGACATACCTCTTTAACTCAGTAAAAGTTATTTTGTCACATTGCCCATTGATCATCAATTATATTTCAGGGCATCTGGAATCAGACTAATAATAACAATATAATGATCATATCACATATATCATCTGTGTTCCTTTCCAATTTTTACAGTTGCAGATATTTAACATATTATTCTGTTTAAATTGTGTTGCTCCAAATCGAGCACAGTGAATACATTTACTTAAGGGAGATAATTGGAGAATGTGTTTTAAATTTCTAGATGCTTTCTCATGCTTTTCCTCAAGCGTATTGCAAGACACATTGTTCTTAAAATCCCTTTTTTGGTTGATGGAAATGTTTTTTTTTGTGTGATTGGTGTACAGAAAATATTGTTTTGCTAGTTAACCTGCCTTGGCGTTCCCTTGCCATGCAGTGGCAGATATGATAGGCTACAGGTCAGTATAAATCTGCTGGAGCTACAGGTACACTAGGAGGTGTATTAATATGATCCAAGATCACCAGTCTTCCAGGTTTTCTCTACCTCTATAGATAAGTGCCCATGTCACATTTGACATTTGGGGTGGAAGATTGCAACCCTCAGAACGCGACCAGCCCCTGTTTCGACGAATGCAATCAACCCGGCGTGCACAATCAAATAAGATCAAATAGAACAAGTTGTCCTACAACTTTAGGCTGTGCACGCCATACGCAAGAAGAAGATTTGACATCTTTTACATGATGTGGGAACTTAATATTTAGTAACATCACTGGAGCAATGTCAGTAGACTGGATGATGTTCAAGGACTTGGCAATGGAACTGTAAAAATGCTGCAGGTGTTACCAACTTCATATGGAAATGTGTGGAGGAGTATGTTCCCACCAAGACCATCCAAAGTTTCCCTAATCAGAAGTCATGGACGAACCAGAAAGTCCGCAATCTACCGTGGATGAGATCTATGACATTCAAATCTGGCAATACAGGATCATATATGAAGTTCAGGCACAACCTCGAGAAAACCATAGAGGAAGCAAAGAGACTCGCTTGGTCTAAACTGGAAAATCAGATGTTTTCGGCAGCTGCACATGGCTTGCATGCCATTACTTCCTATAAAGTGAAATCAAGTAGTAGCTTAAGTAACAGAGTTGCATTACTCCTGGATAAGCTCAGTCCTTTGCTCACTTTGAAAGGGTGATCATCGATGTACCTTCTCAGGCCCCCATGGTCCCCGACTATACTGTATTCTGAGTCACCAAGGACGCGTCAGAAGATCCTTCATGAAGATAAACCCTCAGAACGCGACCAGCCCCAATGATGTATCTAACGTGTTCTTAAAACCCACATGGACCAATTGGCTGGTGCTTTTGTTTCTCGCTACTGACATACAAAGTCCCCAACTGTTTGACTACAATGACTACTGACCAATAGCACTTGCTCAGTAGTGATGATGTGCTTTGAGAGGTTGAATATAACACATGTCAACTCCTACCTTAATGAGGTCCTGGACCCACCACAATTTGCCTACCGTCACAACCAATCAACAGGAGATGTGATCTTGTTCACTCTCCACTCTGCTCTGGAGCACTTGGACCCAAAGAACATGCACGCCAAGCTGTTGTTCATCGACCACAGTTCAGTATTCAACACCAAGTTTAAGTATTAAACTTAACATCAGACTTGGGGAACTGGGTCAAAACTTCTGCAGAAGGGTCCTGACCTGAAACGTCACCCATCCTTTTTCTCCAGAGATGCTGCCTGAGTTACTCCAGCACTTTGTGTCTTTCTTTGTATAAACCTACATCTGTAGTTCTTTGTTTCTAACACTTCCTCCTAGATGACCATCAACAAAGGAGCACTTTATGATAATGCTCTGCTCTCTCTAAACCCATTAATGTGTAGACTCAACACGACTCCAGCCCCATCTTTACAATTGTCGCTAGTTCACCATTTGCAGGGTGAATAACAGGTAACAAGAAATCAGAGTACAGGAGGGAGATTGATAATCTGATTGAATGGAAACAGAACAACAATTTTGCTCTCACTGTCACCAAGACCAAGGAGCTGATTGTTGGTTTCAGGAAAGGAAAGTCTGTCTACATCAATGGCAGTGAAGAGATCTGTCATGGGCTAGCACACTGAAAGCCCTTCAATGCCTCTACTTCCTTAGAAGTGTGAGGAGATTTAGTATGTCGGCAAATTATCAAACTTCAACAGGTATACGGTAGAGAGCATATTGATTGGTTGCATCATAGCCTGGTTCGGTAACTTGAATAGCCAGAAATGAAGGGAGCTGCAGAAAGTGGTAGACATTGCCTGGTCTACTACAAGTACTGGCCTCCTCACCATCTAAGCCACCTACAGGAGGCACCGCCTCAAAAAAACAGTTAACATCATCAAAGACCTAGACCACCAAGACCACGCTGTCATCTCGTTATTTCAATCGGCAAGAAGGTACAGAAGGCAGAAAACTGATACGTTCACGTTCATCCCACCAGCCATCAGCCTCTTGAGCACTACACGACACTAACCGCAACTTTACCTCAGCAATAATGATCTACTATGGACTTTGTTTTGGGTGCACTATATATTTCGGTTTAGCATTATTATTTTCTCGTTAATTTGACTGATTATTAATTTATCATTTTACTAATTGTGTGCTACTGCATTAATGGGTCTGTGAAGTTGCAGCACAAAATAATTTAATTGTTCCGTTGCTGGTACATATGACAATTAAATACTCTTGACATGATCACCAGCCTATTGTGGCATTCTCCTTCTGTTTAATGAGTAATAGAAAAGAACTGCAGATGCTGGTTTATAGCAAAGATACAGTGCCTTCCATAATGTTTGGGGCAAAGACCCATCTTTCATTTATTCGCCTCTGTACTCCACAATTCTACATGGTGAAACTGGCCTTTATTAAAATCTGACAATGTGCACTTTAACCATATGTGATTTTTTTTTCTATTACAAATCTCAAATTGTGGAATACAGGGGCAAATAATTAAATAAAGGGTCCTTGTCCCAAACATTATGGAGGGTACTGTATACACAAAAAATTGGACTAACTCAGCGGGTCAGGCAGCATCTCTGGAGAAAATGGATAGGTACGTTTTGGGTCGGAACCCTTCTTCAGACTGAAGAAAGGTCCCAACCCAAAATATCACCAATCCAGTTTCTCCAGAGACGCTGCCTGACCCAGTGAATTACTCCAGTATTTTGTGTCTATCCTCTTTTTTTTGAATACCCATTGCTTTTAATGAATGCAAGTTTATCTATAGTAATTTCCTTAATTAACTGTGCACATGTCTATATACACTGTGTGCATTTCATTACCAAATAACCAGCTAATCCGAGCAAGAAAGCATCCTTTAAAGGAACGTAATGTGTCAGGCAGAATCTGTGGAAAAAGAGGGACAGTTGTCGTTTCGAGTCAAGACCCAGTCCAGGTGCAGTCTCTTGACCCTTGTTCCATCCCTTTGCCTCCGCAGCTGCTACCTGATCTGCTGAGATTGCCCCAGCGATCTTTTTTAGCTCTGGATTACAGAATTTTCAGAACCGCGTCCTGACTTTGGCTACATAATTGTTTATCCCTTGTCAAGTAAAAATGATATTTCCAAAATACTTTATGCAATCCAATTTCAATTCTAAAGGAAATTGAAAGTGTGTGTATTGGGGAATATTACATCTTTATTAAGTACCTTCAGAAATATTACCAAGCTAAATAAAAGTGCCTGTAGGATTATCTCAATTCTGTTTATATGTTTTTGTTTCATATCCTGATACCTTTATTTTTGGAAAATCTCGCAGTTTTCGTCTTGAACATTTTGTGTCCACACATCCTTAGCCTTTTGGGAGAGTTCCAGATGTCCACTCCTCTTGTGTGAAAAAAATGCTTGCTGATTTCTCTCCTAAATGACTCATCTCTAATTTTAAGATTATCTCCAAGATATTGTGTAAGACATAGGACCAGACGTAGGCCATTCGGCCCATTGAGTCTGCTCTGCCATTCAATCATGGCTGATCTATTTTTCCATCTAATCCCTATTCTCCTGCTTTCTCTCTGTAAGCTTTGGCACCTTTACTAATCAAGATCCTATCAATATCTGCTTTGGCCTCCACTGTCATCTGTGGCAATTAATTCTACAGATTCTTCATCCTCTGGCATAAGAAATTCCTCCTCATCTTCATTCTAAAGGTATATCCTTTTGTTTTGAGGTAGTGCCCTCTGGTTCTAGACTCTCCCACTACTAGAAACAACTCTCCATATCCACTCTATGTAGGCCTTTCATTATGCTATAGGTTGCAATGAGATACCCCCTGGGATCTCAGTTGCAGGATGAATAACAGCAGCATAAATATTGCAGAAAAACATTTACTCTTGTTATTTGCAATTAGCAAAGGTCAGAAAACATTGATTTCTGGGAGTGTGAAACACAATAGGCAATTGGAGTTGAGATATATCTGTTAAGGTCTAATTAAATGTCCAAGATGAGACCAACTGACTTAGCATAGACTTGGAAGCAAGTTTGCAATATCCTCTGTATAGCTTAGCAGTTGTAATTGTGTTGTTAAATCATATCCATAAAGTATTATCTTAGTAATCATCATTTGTTTCTCAATACAGATCTATTGGTACACTGCAGTTCACTTGTCCCATGTAGGGACGTGATTTGTTTGGTTTACAGGAAAAAGACAAGTATGAGATCTGAAATTGGGTTGGCAGATTGCTTGACATAATTGTGGTTGAGAGGGAAGTCCAACATTCAGCAAGCAGTTGAGATGGAGGCCAAAAATTCAGGAAGTGGGAGCACGTCGGGCAATCTGACCCATTTCAGTGGGGCCTGAATTAGCAAAATGTACAATTTCTCCAAAATGCTATTTTTGTTGGGTTTCGGTTGTGCCTTTAATCTAAATTTCCCCTACTCTATACTCCCTATCTCCCCCCGCCACACACACATGGGCACACATGCACATGCACATATAGGAAGGTTCCGCAGGCTTACTGTATTATTTTAATTTATATTTTATATAGCTCAATAGGTTCATCCCTCTATCCTCTAAACCTTAGGCAACACAAGGAGTTTAAGTGTTTCGTGCTCAGAATTTTACCCTTTAACCTTGCTATAATTCTAATAAAATCAATCATTATCTTTCTTGAGCATATTTATTCTTAGTGAGGTACAGATGAATATCAAGTGCAAGGTTGACCCCTGAAAAGGGAGATAAACTGACCTATTATCCTAAATAACAAATTTTTACCATTTGATTCACAACAGCACAGAGGCTGACATTTAGTCCCTTATGCCCCACAAACTCATATTGTTATTATCCAATGAAAACTCTTTTCATTGAGCATAGAACAATACAACACAGGAATAGGCTCTTTGGCCCTCAATGCCAAATATGAGGCCATTAAACTAACCTCCTCTGCCTACACATGATCCATAACCATCCATTCCCTGCCTATCCATGAGTCTCTGAAATATTATTATCGTATCTGCCTCCACCACCAGCTCATTCCAGTGCAAAAAAATAAATAATTGCCCTGCAAATCTACTTTAAACGTTATCCCGCTCGGCTTATGCCCACCAGTCATTGACGTTTGGTAAAAAGATTTTGACCAAACATGCCTCTCATAATTTTATATACTGCTATCAGGTCTCCCCTCAGCCTCCAAATCTTCGCAGAAAACAATCCAAGTTGAGCCGTTGGGCAATTTCTACTTAAACTTAAAAAAGAAGCACACAATAAATATCTAATATAATACTGCTGGTTTATACCAAAGATAGACACAAAGTGCAGGAGTAACTCAGGGGGTCAGGCAGTATCTGTGGAATAAATGGATAGGAGACTTTTTGGGGTCAGGACCCTTCTTGGGAGAGTGGGGAAGAAACCACAATATATAATGCAGGACACTAAATGAACCTGCAAAAAATAGATTATTGCAGGTTCATTTAGTGTATATGTACACTTATTACATATTTAGTACACAAAATACATACACACTAGATATAAATGACAAAACATACCATTAAGCTGAGAAGACAGCAGAAACGATTCAGGTAGATGTTGACAGGACTGGACGGACAAAGTTGTAGGGAAGGTGATTGGGCAGGCTATGTATTTTTTCCTTGGACTATGGAAGACTGAGGGGTGATCTTATAGACATATAAAATCATGAATGGCATAGATAGGGTAAATGCACACAGTCTTTTTCTCGGAGGGGGGGGGATAAAAAAAAGAGGGCATATCTTTGAGTTCAAGGGAGAGATTTGATAGGAAGCTGAGGGGCAATTTCTTCACACGGAGGATGGTACGTAAATGGAAAATGCTGCCAGAGGAAGTGGTTAAATCGGGTACAACAACAACATATAAGGGACATTTGGACAGGTACATAGATCGGAAAGGCTTGAGGGATATTGGTCAAATCCAGATCAATGGGACTATCGTAGATGGGCATCATGTTTGTTGTGGACAAGTTGGGCTGAAGAACCTATTTCCTTATTGTTCACTCTATGACTCTATAGAACAAAATGTAATGTACAATTAGGCAGCATAACTAGAAAGACAGATGAAATTATTGATATCATTGTCTAGTCTAGAAGTCTAGTGAGTTCGGTTTTTTACGTTTGCATGAATGCCAAAAGACTTCACCTATCTTGATAGATATCAGAAAATTATAGAAACCTAACAACAAGACCAGGTCAATCTGAACTTCATGTCTGATTCATCATTTGATTAGATCGTGACTGATCTGATTTGTGCCTCAACTCCATTAGCCAATCTCTGTTCCATATTCTGTCACCTCGAGCCAACAATTTCTTGTTCTCGACAATTTCAGTTGACCGAACATCCACAACACTTTGGTGAACGTTCCAAATTGATTCTGTTGTATACATTTTCTCCTTTTTTAAATCATTTTTATACATCAGTTAAATATCCCTTTCATTTCCTCAATTCAGAGACTATAATTTATTCAATTTGTGAATACAAATTGAACCTTTGAAGTAGAAGTATAATTTTGATGAATATATATTCTTGCAAAGCCAACATATTTTTCTGATTCGCTGCCCATAACTGAATCTTCAAATGGGCTTTGACTTAGATGACATATCACCATTTTTGAATTACAGCCTCTCAGGATATGTGCCAATATTATTAAGTTTTTGATTATTCATGTTGGAGTTTGCTGATGCATACATCTGAAGTGATAATACTGAAATGATCGAAATCTTAATCAGCCCTTAGTTATGAATAGTACGCTCAAGTTTTTTAAATAACAGAAATATTTAAAGCTGGAAGTGGAACAGAGTATAAGCTGGAGTGTTAGTAGTAGACGACTGAATTGTAAGGAAATACTTGAAAATTTGGAATATTTAATGTTGAAGACATGACATTGTTGAATAGGAAAAATGAGTAATCAAAAAAATTGACGTTAGTATTCGAGTATTATTTAAAATTAAATTGATTACAGGAGAGGAAGTGTAGAGTGGTAAAAGGCAAATGTTTGGTTTATTGTCAAGAGATGCATTGTTTTAGAAAAATAATTAATATATGTCATCTTTCAGGAGAATAGTGTAGACAAAACTATAGTATGGAAAACAGATGGACTTTTGTAAAGTAGAGTGTTAGGTACAATATCTTATTTCTACTGCCAATAGTTAAATATTGCAGCTGCTGGAAATCTGAAGCAAAATCTGAAAATTATGAACTGTCTTTAAGTCAGGCAGCACTGGTTGAGAGGAAAGAAGTTAATATTTCCATTGCAGAACTGCAGTTCTTCGAAATGCATGGTATTATATATGAACAATATTTTTTTTGAAACCGAAGGTGGTAAAGGTGGGAGGGGGCAAAGCCATTATGAACACATCAAAAAATGGTAAAGAATGCTCAAGAAGCAGAGGTGGCAAATTGACAAAAGGGAGTACACGTATAATGGAGAACAATGGCATGCATTAAAATTAAACATTTTAAGGAAATGGAAAGTGTGAAAGTAACCGAAGAAGGAAAGTAGAATAGGAAATTTGACATAAACAATGAAGTGGATTCCCAGTGGAAGAAAATAAAATAGCAAGTTGATACCAAGGAAATGCATTTTACCAGCATAAACTGATAGGGATATTACCCCAATCCCAAGCACAATCCTATGTTCGGCATAATTTCCTTCTCTCTCCCATTCCCGGGGATGCTACCATGTTTGCACGTTAGTAATAGAACATACATGCAGTCCCTGGGTTATGTAAATTTTCCATTCCTGAGAACTGTCCGTAATCGGGTTTTTTTTATGTCAGAAAGAGCAATTCCAAAAAAGGTCAATGAACATTTCTTTATTGTCATTCCTGTGCAGTTACAATGGTACAGAATCAGATTGTCTGACATCTAGTGGCTAGTTTCCATGACATAAATGTATTAATGAATGTTTCATTGTTTGCAAAATTATTTAACGATCATCATAGAAAAGTTTGCCTTGTCAGTTTCCAAAGTAAATCTCTTAAATGGCCTCCTGCTATGAATCAGCACCTGCGTTCTCAACAGATAATGGTGTCTGTTTGATTACTGCGGGAATGTTGCATGACTGGTTGTCTTTTGAATTATTTAGCTGCTACCTGTATTTCCTTTACTGCTGAAGTTGTTTGCATACCTGTGACTCATTTTCCTATTCCAAAAATTATTCAAAGAATGATGGAAGAATTTGCGTAAAGCCGGATTTCCATGTCAAGGCTTCTGTTATCTAGCAGTTCCTTATAATTCAAGTTATGATGTGGTATAGATATCTGTATTATGGCCTGACCAAAATTAGCTGAGTGTTTAATAGAAAGGAGAATGTTGTGTTTTAAGTGTCTTGCATTTCATTTATAAAGCACAGAACATGTTTGGTCATTGACATTAACTTGAACTGATTTCTTTAACATCTGTTTTATCAAGCATTTCTGAATTAAAATTCCATACTGGAAACATTGATATGTTCCGTTGAAAATGTCTAATTCCAGAGTGTTACTCTTGTTTCTGGTTTTTATTTCAAGGGTGTAATTGTCAGCAGTAAGATTTGTTTTGAATTTCTATGAAGAGATAAGCACTTCTTAAAGAAGAAAAATCCTTTCATCTTGTCACTTTACATCTCTATAATATCATTTGGCAAAGTATCAGAATGAGCTTGATACCTCCCCTGCATGGATAGTATTGAGAATTATTAGTAATTGCACCATCTGACAATTTGATTTTCAACATGGAAAGTTCGTCACTGTCAATAGCGACTGACATGCAAATTCACTGTGCTCCTTGTTCAGAAATGTGGCATGTTATGCATGACCAACATTCGAGAAGAGGTACTAATTTCCACTGGGCTGAAGAGAGTACATTGGAGAGGACATGGGTTAGAGTTGGGGTGGAAGATTGCAACCTTCCTGTTTCGACGAATGCAATCAACCCGGCTTGCACAATCAAATAAGATCAAATAGAACAAGTTGTCCTACAACTTTAGGCTGTGCACGCCATATGCAAGAAGAAGGGTTAGAGTTCTAAATCCTATACAGTTAACCTTGTTGCTTGTTCAATACTGTACAATATTCATCCAAATAATTACTATACTATGTTCTACCAAACCATGACCTTGGAAATACTATCAAACCAATTGTTTTTTGCACAAACCTTCTGTACTTGCACTTTCAAAGATGGGACTTTGGCTGGAAATATCACTAAGAAATTTCATCACATGACATTTGCCTGATTGCCTTTGTCACTCTACCTGCTTCTGTTGTTAGCTGCCCACGGGTTCATTTTCTTAGCATACCTATCCTCAAATCATTGTTACCGTGAAAAACTTTTCATTATTCAACTGAATAATTTTTCAGACTTTTTGTTCCCAACTTCAAAATTTTTACAACTTATAGACAAAATGTCTCGTGATATTTTTAATGCTTGTATTATTTTTTTATTTGAGTTATTCCCAGTAGTATCTTGGAGATTAATATTCAATCCTGAGCACTCCAGGACCATCCTAGAGGCTCGACTATCTTGATATTTCCTATTTTTGATCCATATGGCAGGTCGATACTTTGTAAATGTCTATTAACGTTTGAAATATGGAATAAAAACAAATGATAGAAATACTCAGCAGGCGAAGTGGAATCTGTAGATGGAGAAACAGAATTAACATTTCACATCAAGGACTTTAATCGGAATCTCACATTTAATGAAATGTCATCAACCTGAGATGTTAACTCTGTTGCACTCTACAGATGACGCCTGATGTAGAACATAGAACAGTACAGCACAGCAACAGGTCCTCCTCCTGTGGTGAAAGCGATGGCAAATTAAACTAATCTCATTTGCCTGCATATGATTCATACTCCTCCATTCCTTGCATATTTATGTGTCCATCTGAAAAACCATCTTAACTGCCACTATCGTATCTGCGTCCAACACGCAGTGCATTCCAGGTACCTAACGCTCTCTGCGTAAAACATTTGTCCTGCACATATCCTTTACACTTTCCTGCTTTCAGTATAAAAATATGCCATCTATTATTTGACATTTACACCTTGGAGGAAAAAAACGATTCAGGGCTCTCATAATCTCATAACCTGCTGTATATTCTTAGGACTTGCTGGTAAAATACATTTATTGCTCATCTTCAGTTGTCCAGACAAATTTGTGATGGGTATGATCCACATCATATTGCTCCCATATTCCCTTGTATTTCTATTTAACATGATTTAAACCTAAAAGATTTTGACCTTTGGACCATCTTGACTGATACAGGCAAATGATGGAGACTCCTGTCGTATCTTTGGATGAGTCCTAGTTGTCATTATTTTACTGATGGGAGAAAACCTGCTGCTTGTCATTGAATCCACATTATACAAGTGTTTAGCTTTACCAGATTTTAATCATAGTTCCTAAAAGGATATTCTGACATTCGTTATAGGGATTCCTTTGAAAAATAGCAAAGTTGGAACCATATGTGGTGACCATGTGTGGGTTTAATCTTAACAACTGGTACACTGTTTTAATAATTTGAGAACATCATATTTTAACCAAGGTTTATTAGGAACTTCCTGTTATCAAATTCTTGATTTCTTTCACAAATGGACCTACCAACTATGAACATGCGTGAGTGCATAGTTGAAGTCATTGGCACTCACTTTTTTCCAATTAAAAGGCTCGTATACCGTTGCAATTTATGATACTTTAAGCATTGAGTCTTTTGTATACAACAGTGATGAAACCTCTGTCACAGTCCTGGCTCAAGTCAGTTTTTTTTTTGGCTGGCTTCTCTTCTACTTATGTGCTATCTTGAGTGTTTTTTCTTTGCTGCCCAGTTAATTTGACTCCAGATGGCAATTTACATTTTTCTTAACTGCCACCATCTCATTTTTCCAGATTATTAGGCCTCACTGTAAGTTGTGATTTATAGTCATACAGCGTGGAAACAGGCCCTTTGGCCCAACTTGCCCACCCTGACCAACATGCCCCATATACACTAGTCCCACCCTGCCTGTGTTTGGCCCATATCCCTCAAAACCTATCATATCCATGCACCTGTCTAAATGTTTCTTAAACGCGAAAGTATCTGCCTCAGCTACCTCCTCTGGCAGCTGGTTCCATGCACCAGCCAATCTTTGTGTAAAAAAGTTACCCCTCAGGTTCCTATTAAATCTTTCCCCCCCTTGCCTTAAACCTATGACCTCTGGTTCTCAATTCCCCTACTCGAGGCAAAAGACTGTATTTACCCGATCAATTCCTTTCTTAATTTTGTACGTCTGTATAAGATCACCCCTCATCCGCCTGCATTCCAAGGAGTAAAATCCTAGCCAGCTCAACCTCCCCCTATAACTCAGGCTCTCGAGTCCTGGCAAAATCCTCATAAATTTCTGCGCCCTTTCCAGCTTGACAACAATGTTCTAGCAATATTTTGGGTTACAATTCATCAGTTATAAAACTCCCAAGAATCATACATGCTGTTTCTATTGTACAGTCCAGGACAAGGGGTCACAGCTTAAGGATAAGGGGGAAATCCTTTAAAACCGAGATGAGAAGAACTTTTTTCACACAGGGAGTGGTGAATCTCTGGAACTCTCTGCCACAGAGGGTAGTCGAGGGCAGTTCATTGGCTATATTTAAGAGGGAGTTAGATGTGGCCCTTGTGGCTAAGGGGATCAGAGGGTATGGAGAGAAGGCAGGTACGGGATACTGAGTTGGATGATCAGCCATGATCATATTGAATGGCGGTGCAGGCTCGAAGGGCCGAATGGCCTACTCCTGCACATATTTTCTATGTTTCTATGTCATTCACTCTGAATCAGCAATTTGATTTTCCTTTTACAGCCTTCTTGCATCCTAAAGGGCCTGTCCCACTTTCACGACCTAAGTCACGACCTCTGCCGAGTTTGCCCTTGACTCATACTCGCAGCATGATCGTCACGAGGTTGTAGAAGGTCGTAGGAGGTCGTAGGTAGGTCGTAGCAGGCCATGATGCTAGTCATAGGTCCTCATGGCATCAAATACATTGGGGCGTTTATCTAGCATGATGAAAAATATCCACAAGTAAAAAAGGTCGTGAATTAGGTCATGAAAGTGGGACAGCCGCTTTACACCTGCAAGCAGCCCCTTCTTCATCTTAATCATTGCTTTTCAAGCATTATTTGTGGTCTTTCTTTCCGACATAAGGGACCTGTTTTTCATATTTTTCTCCCTCAGTAACTTCAACTTTTTGTCTCTCATTGCCTTAAAACAAAATAGGTGACCCCCATGTTACGGCTGCTCGAGCTACAGAAATCCACCCTTACGGAATTCATAAAGCACCACCCAGAATTGGAAACGGGAAGTGGTTAAATAAGCAGAGATGGATAATGAGAAACCTTCCTTCCCATTTTCATATTTAATCTAAATGTGCCCATCTGCATGGCTTAACTTCCTTTAGTAGAAGGCTGTTTGTATTTTGAAGATAAACCAATTTTAGGAGGCGGTGGGGGTCTTTAATTATATGTGTATGTAGTTCCTGAGATTCCTGGTCCTGAGATGCAAGCAATTTTGTATAGTTGAAGAGTAGATAAATCAAGCTAGCAATGTCCTGCGGGTTCAGAAATGATTTCTTGACTGACCCTGTGAAATTATTTCTTGATAGACGTTGTCCAAACTTTGCAGGAAGTTCTGTTAGAAATTAAGTGGGACATGGAGGGAGGGAGTAGAAACTTGACTGTTCTGAATTTTGGAACTGTGATTTGCTATTTGCACTTTAGAGGTCTCCATGGTTATATGATTGTGTGTGAAGTTTACAGTGTAATGTCTTGGAACCTAGATGAAAAAGACCCATGAAAAAGACAGGAGAGAGAAGATCCGTAAAAAGATCAATGCATGAATTTCTGTACTGGATCCTCCCGTTTCATTTTCTGCTTGTAAGCAGGGAGTAGAAGCATAGGCAGGTGATGACAAATAAAGAAAGATGACAAATAGAGAAAGATCTGAATGTAAGTAAATATAAAGAGCATGGAGCTAGTTTGGAAGTCTACATAAAAGGAATCGTAAGTTTTCTATTAGCATGCAAATAATAAACTGGTAGTATGAGATGGGGTAAAAGATATGCATATGGTGGCAGAGAGCATGGCAAAGATGCCACATGCCATTTCTCGATTGGTCTTTACTAAAGAAAATGTGGGGTAATGTTCCCAAAGTATGAACACTAGACCCATTGCTATTAATTAATCAAGTGATTTAAAACACCATTTCTGTAGTTGCAGATGATACAGTTTGTTAATCTACTCCTGCCGATACATTTAATATCACCGGATTTGAGAGCAAAAGAGGCACCAACAGACTGAAGCCATTGTTACATTCATAAGTGCTAATTGGTATTGATCAGAATTATATTTAGTTATTTTTACCAGTACTTTCTTGTTTTTTGCGGATTTATGCCGTATGAAAATTTAAGACATTTTAGTTTTAATCATTCTTCTGTGCAACCTAAGATGGCGCACAAGCCAGGCGACTCTGCGTGCTGGTCCCAGAAGTGGATCTGCTAAACTAAACTAAACTTTGGCCCTGTGAGGGTAAATGCACCTCTTGGCTTTTTGTGAAAACCACATTACTATTTTCATGTTTTATTCAAAATGATAGATTAAAAACAGGTTTCAGCCACGGTTTAATAGTGGCACTTACTTGTGAATCAGATGACATGTTTGGATCAAATCTGACTGTCAATAAGGTCAGTGAAATTCTCTTTGGTGTGCTATCTATCTAATATCTATCTCTCAGTGATTCCCATTGACACCAGTTTTGCCAGAGCTCATGAATACTGTACTTGCTCAGCTGTCACCTTGATATCACGATTTTCATCTCATCTCTGAAGTACAGCTTTTTTGTCCATATTTCGATCAAGGCTGAAATGAGGTCTCGCCCTGGAAAAACAAAGACTGTTGATGAATGTGAAGCAGTACTGATTCATGTGATGATGGATAATGACAGTAATCAGCAAGAGATTTCCTTTTCCGTAATTGATCTTGATGCATTTAGACCATAGTTCTGGAATCTATGTTATTTATTCCCATAGATTGACACAAAAAGCTGGAGTAACAGCGGGACAGGCAACATCTCTGGAGAGAATGAATGGGTGACGTTTCGGGTTGAGACCCTTGTTCAGACTGGTTAGGGATAAGGGAAACGAGATGTGATGTGGAGAGATAAAGAATAATGAATGAAAGATATGCAAAAAAGTAACAATGATAAAGGAAACGGGCCATTGTAAGCTGTTTGTTGGGTGAAAATGAGAAGCTAGTGCGACTTGGGTGCGGGAGGCATAGAGAGAGAGAGGGAATGCCGGGGCTACTTGAAGTGAGGGAAATCAATATTCATACCACTGGGCTGTCACTCCTTTTGCCGCTGGGACAAGACATGCCTTGGAATCATGTTGAAATAGCCTGAATATTGATTGAAAGTTCTAATTCTGTGAGTCCATCCTTCCGTCTTCTCTGCTCCCAGGTGTAAAGTCCTAGCCTGCCCTGGCAACATCCTCGTAAATCTTTTCTGCATTCTTTCCAGCTTAATGGCATGTTTCCTCTAGCAAGGTGATTAAAACTGAATGCAATGCTCCAATTGTGGCCTCACCAATGTCTTGTACAACTGCAACCTAACATCTGAACTTTTATACTCAGTGCCCTACTGATGAAGGCCAGTGTTCTAAAAGCCTTCTGGCCTGTGACATAGAGCAACATTTCTGTTCCTAAATATTATTAGTGAACGAGATATGTTTTAATGATAAGTACAGTAGCTGTATGTCTTTGGTTATACGGATGACCTTGGGTTTTTTTTTTACACTAGTATTGGGGTTACTAATTTATTGATTTTTTGATTATTATATATTATCTGTATGTATTGTGTTACAGGTCTCATGCTGTTGCAACTAAGAATGTCATTGTTCTGTTATCAAGACATATGACAATTAAATAATCTTCTCTCTTGACAAGATTGAACCATTATATAATTACTGCGATTATTTGTTTTAAAGACCTGAATTATTTAATTTGTCAAATTTACATTCCATTGTTGTTTTAATGCACTTAAACTCACATCTTTGGATCGTTAGACTATGCCTCTAAATACTTGGACCAGTAATTGAACCTTGATTCTATCATCCCAATCAATTTCCATCGACTAACACGCTCCTCTGCCTGGCAGAGCTTGGCCCAGCGACCAACAATTGCTCTTTTGACTCTTCTCACTTTCTTCAAGTTGAAGGTGCAGCTGTGGGCACTCACATGGGCCCCAGCTATGCCGACCTTTTACATTGAACAGTCCTGGTTCCAAATGTAAACTGACACCATACCCAACTCTTTCTCCAACCTCATCGATCACAGCATCAGGGTTGCCTCCTGCAACCGTGCAGAACACATTGATTTCATTAACTTCGCCACTAACTTCCACCCAGCCGTATAAATTCACTTGGACTCTGAACCCCTCTCCCCTTTCTTGATCTTTCTCACCATCACGGGATAGACTATCGACTTGCGTCTAACCCACAAACTCCCATAGTTATCTGGACTACACTTCCTCCCACCCTGCCTCTTGCAAAGACACTATCCCCTACTCTCAATGTATCTGTCTCCGCTGCAACTGCTCCCAAGATGAGGCTTTTTATTCTGGGACATCCAAAATGTCCCCTGTCTTTAGTAAATGTGGTTTCCCCCCTGCAGTCATAGATGGATTCCTCACCTGGGTCTCCTCTGTGTCCCGTAGTTGCTCTCACTTCTGCTCCCTCCAGGCAAAATAAGGATAAAGTTCCCCTGGTTCTCGCCTTTTACCCCACCAGCCACTACATCCAACACATCATCTTCCAACACATCTGTCACCTCAAACATGATCTCACCATGTCTTGTCTCCTCAGCCCCTTCTGCCTTCCTTCCATAGAGACTACTCCCTCTGCAACTCCTTGATTCACTCATCTGCTCCCATCCAAGTCACCCCCTCTCCAGATACTTTCCCCGGCAACTACAGAAGATGTAACAGTCATCCCTCTACTTCCTTCCTCACATTCATCCAGGGATGTCAACATTCCTTCCAGGTGAGACAGTGGTTCATGTGCGCCTCCTCTGACCACAACTACTGCACCCCGTGTACCCGATGTGGCTCCCTCTACATTGGCGAGAACAAACACAGACTTGGCAACCATTTTGCCGAACACTTGTGCTCGGTCCACCAAGTACTATTGGATTACCCGGTTGATAACCATTTTAAGTTCTCTTCTCATTCCCATACTGACCTTTCTGTCTCGGGCCACTCCATTGCCAGATTGAGACCACATGCAAACTGGGGGAACAGCACCTCCTATTCCACTTGGGTAGCTTACAACCCAATGGTATGAACATTGAATTTTCCAATTTTAGGTTACTACAAAACTCCCCTCCCTCCCCCCTTTCCCCCCCACCACACCTTTCTATACACCCTCCCCTCATCCCTATGCACCACCTGGACTCACACCTATTTCTCCTCTCTCTTCCTCTCTATCCACTTACATTCCTTCCTCTAGCTTCACAGTTCACAACTCTTAAATACTTTTGTCTCGGACCTATCTTTTCATTTCTGGCCTTTATCCACCCATCTGTCCATATAAAGCTCCCCTCACCTGTATCCGCCTCTTACCTGCCAGGCTTTGTCCTGCCGCTCCTTTCTTCCAGTTTTCTTTCCCTCCCCCTCCCCCACAACTAGTTTGAAGAGGAGTCCTGCCCCAAAATGCCACCTATCCATGTTCTCCAGGGATGCTACTTCAGCACTTTGTGTCTTTTTTGGTAAACCAACAACTGCAGTTCCTTATTTTTACATTCTCCCAGTCTTCCTTGTCTTCTTCAGATTACATTTCCATAACTATTGCCATGAGTCAGTGGAAGTGATCTGATGTCACAAAATCGAGATATCTCTATGTTATCTTTCTCATTCCAATAGTACAAAAGGTCCAGATTTGACCAGTGACTAGTCATTTGTTTTTTCTGCATTTGATATGCATATGAACTTTTGTTTCCTAAAGGTTTGATAATGAAACTCACAGTCATAGAGAGTTGCAGAGCCATATAGCACAGAAACACACTTTGGCCCAACCTGCCCATGACGACTAAAATGCCCCGTGTAAGCTAGCTCCATTTGCTTGCATTTTGTCATTTTCCTCTTATCCTTTCTCATCCATGAATTTTTTGTTTATTTGTTTAGTTCATCTTTTTTACATAAATGGTCCACTTTGTTAACTGCATATTAAAAATTACAAAAAACTTTCTTCTCCAATTTGAAAATAAAAATTTGGATAAGTATTTGTGATCAATTTCAAGCATTTCTTGCAACTTCGCAGAGCACCCACAATGGCAGCTGGTCATGATTTGTATTTTCTGTTGTCTATTCAAAATGCTTGAAATGTGTAGCTGCAACATCTGTCTGGGCTTCAACTCCCCCACCAAGTGGGACAAACTAAAAAACAAATTGATGGAATAAAACTCTTAGAAGTCCCATTGGACTGATCTGGCACACATCCAAACTGTCAGTAAAC
Source organism: Amblyraja radiata (assembly GCF_010909765.2). NCBI lineage: Eukaryota > Metazoa > Chordata > Chondrichthyes > Rajiformes > Rajidae > Amblyraja > Amblyraja radiata. The sequence goes on along the minus strand of NC_045987.1, from coordinate 10,143,815 downwards.
CTCCTTCAGTGCCTTCCTTTGCATTTCCAGATTTAATTTGTTTTTTTTCCAACTAACTAAAAAACTACAAGAAAAAAGTGTGACCATTACAGGAAATTCAATCTGTATGAAAGACGTATTATCACAAGTAAATTTTGTAGAGATGAGAAAGAGAATTAGTGAATGAAACCTAGAAATCTTGATTAACTAACTTGATTTCTTTGACATGGTAACAGCAAGGGTCAATGCAGGTAATGCAATGGTGAATCCAGTGGAATGAAAGGGCAGCATAAAATTACCTTAATGACAAGAAACTGAATTGCAGTGAGCAGTTATTTTTCAGGTTGGAGAAAGGTAGACAATGGTCCGCAAGGATTGAGTATTACTTGATATATTCATGTATTGAATGATTGGAGTGCCAATTTATAATTTGTAAATTTGAAAATAAAAGTAATCCCAGAATATAGATAGAAGCTTGATGTATAGATGTGTGAAGTGGTCAATTTTGCAAGAGAAAGTGAAGAAAGTCAGTATAAATTGGTGCAATGTAAAGGGGATAAAAGAATCTAAAACCATTGTATGTATGGATATCTGTAAATCTTTCCGTGGCAGGATAGGTTGAAATAGAGATTGAAAAACAATAAAATACGATACGATAAGATAGAACTTTATTCATCTCTGGAGGGAAATTGGTCTGTCAACAGTCATAACACAAAACAAGGTACACGAAAACTTGAAAATAAAATGAACTTAAAAGTGTGCACAGCGCTTTAACCGGAACGAACAGACAAACAAACGCAGCCTTATCCCTTGGGCAGCGGATTCTAAAACAAGTGCCCCCCACACTGGGTCCCCCTTTGTTCTCCCACCGTCCCTCCACGTCAGGTCCTCCATTGTTCTTCACGGTGGTCCCCGACACGCCGGGTCCCCTTGTCTTCCCCTCCCCCCCTCACGCTCATCGACTGCTGATCGCAGGTCGATCGCGAGGCCCCACCGCCACCGCCGAGGTTCCCGCTGAGGCTCCAGTTGCCACCGAGGAACAATATATTTCCTAAGCTGTTCTGATATGTTGGAGAATTAAATATGGAAAGCTGACACAAGTTTTGAAAGGAAAATATTTATGTTGAACTTCCACAATGCACACAGGTTTGACTACTGCTGTTACAGAATTCAAATCTATTTCTAGTCATGGCACAATCGGAAATAATATAAAGAAAGCCCTTCGTGAAGGTACAGAAAGGATCTAGTGAAATGGTCCTGAGCATGAAAGAGATTAGTTATTTGGCGAGACTGAAGAAGCTGGCATATTCCTCAGAACAAAGAATTATAAATTATTTAAAAGAGGTCTTCAAATTTATTTAGGCACCAGACCAAATGCATAAAAAATGTGTGCAGGGTTGAGAACTTGAGGATGTTAAGATTAAATGGGTTGATACTAGAAACATACCTTATTTCTTGGCAAGTTTTTGATTCACTTCAAAATTCAGTGGTCATACCACTGACTGCAATTTCCTTGGTCCGGCAGTAACCAAGTGTCGGTGAGAGCCTATCTTGCTAATGCAAAGTGCCTCAGAATGCAGTGCCAAGACATGGGCTGTGGTAGGACCTCAATGATGCTCAGAGGACATCTCAGCCCCAAAACACCTTGGAAAACTTGAACAGCTTTCAAAGGCCAGCCCTGCATTTTCTGGCTGTTAAAATTGTGAAAACTAATATCTTCATCATAAATCAAACAATGTTTAATTAAAAAAAGAGAAAGTATTATAAATACAAATGCTTTAAATAATTTTGAAATTAAATTCTTCAAAAATAACCTCCCTTCTCCTTTGCTTTATTATCCATAACCATAAAATCCCTGTTAATGTTAGTGCATCACAAGTTCTGCACGAGTTCTTGCCTGGGTCTGTTAATTTTAAGGAACCACTGCAACTATAAGATAGGCATGAGCTACTTATTAACTACCAGTGGAGACCATAGAAATTTGTATTTTTGATAACAATGCTAATATATATTACTAATCTTCAGAAATGTATCAATGTGCTACCCATTTCATCAACCTAAAAAGTCCCAGTTCCAGTCCTAATTATGGTTCCAGAATACTATTTCTGTTCTTAAATGAGACTTCAAAATTAATTCAACTTTTTTGTTTATGAAAAATGGTGACTGAGAGCTTATGTCAATGAAATTCATCAGAGAGTAAATATGCAAGAAAGGACAGTTGCAAAATATGTTTCCAAATTAGGAAATGAGAATTATATATTAATGTCATAAAACATAACCAACACATGGAATCAACTTTTACCTATGTTGATTGTGTTAAAACTCTGAACTGATTCAGGAACATTTAGGAATGTAATTTGTTTTACTGGTAGTTATCCTAGAATTGGGGGCCTGCTTATATTGTTGATTATATCTTGTTAGGGGAAAAAATATCCAAAGGAATGTAACACTAATGCACTGACATGACTTATAATGAGAATTGATAAATGTAGTTTATTTTTCAAAGTTTCTAATATATTCTATCAATCTTTTCTAATCTAATCCTTAGGAGAGCCCTAATCCTCTGTGCTGTATTGTACTGTACTTGTTGCCTGGGACTTGGACAAGTACTGCCTGAAGGTAAGAAGTATTTCATTAATGCAAAAACGGCAGATCTGAAATGAAACCAAAAAGTGCAGGACATATTGAGGCATTTAGGGGGAGGGAAATAAAATCAATTTTACAAATTCTTTACCTTCTTTACCTTGGAGTTCCGCAGCGGTCGGTGCTGGGGCCGCTACTCTTCACGTTATATATTAATGATTTGGACAAGGGGATTGAAGGTATTGTGGCCAAGTTTGCGGAAGATACGAAAATAGGTGGAAGGGCAGGTAGTGTAGAGAAAGCAGGGACTCTGCAAAAGGACTTGGGCAGGTTCGAAGAGTGGACAGAGAAATGGCAGATGGAATATAGTGCAGCAAAGTGTGGAGTCATGCATTTTGGAAGTAGAAATAAAGGCATAGTCTATTTTCTAAACGGGGAGATTCCAGAAATCGGAGGTGCAAAGGGACTTGGGTGCTGGTGCAGGATTCCCAAAAAGTTAATCTGCAAGTCGACTCAGTAGTAAAGAAAGCAAACGCAATGCTAGCATTTATTTCAAGAGGTATACAAAAATAAGGATGTAATGCTGAAGCTCTATAAGGCACTGGTAAGGCCACATTTGGAATATTGGAAGCAATTTTGGGCACCATATCTGAGGAAGGATGTGCTGGCTCTGGAGAGGGTCCAGTAGAGATCCCAGTGCGTAGAATAACCTATGAGAGCGTTTGTCAGCACTGGGCCTGTACTCGCTAATTTAGAAGAATGAGGAGGGACCTCATTGAAACATACAGAATAGTGAAAGGCTTGGATAGAGTGGATGTGGAGAAGATATTTCCACTAGTGGGAGAGTCTAGGACTAGAGGTCATAGCCTCAGAATTAAAGGACATTCTTTTAGGAAGGAGGTGAAGATAATATTTTTTAGTCAAAGGGTGGTGAATCTGTAGAATTCTTCGTTACAGCAGGCTGCGGAGGCCAAGTCAGTGGATATTTTTAAGGCAGTATAGATAGATTCTTGATCAGTTGTTTTTGAAATTACTTGCTCTGATCTTCCCTGCAATGCTTTGCTAGGAATTTTGCACAATAATGATGCAGAAATTATGTCAGGTACACAAACATAACTAGATTCAGGAATGGTTATACGTTTCTAAGTCAGGATGGCGTGTGACTCAAAACCTGCAGTTGGTGGTGTTTTCATGTGTTTAATGACCTTACTGGTGGAGGTTGTAAATTTGGGACATGCAGTCACCGAAACATAACTACATTGCATTTTATAGATGGTACGCACTAGAGGACTATTGCACCTGTGGTGAAAGGGGAGATTGTTAGGGTGTTGAAAAGGATGTTAGTCAAATGGACTGGTTTCCCCTGGACAGCAAGCTTTTTGAATGTTGCTAGTTCTGTACTCAGCTGGACAAGTGAAGCAAATTAATCATTGGATTCTTGACTTGTTCCATGTTGACAGCGAAGGGCATTTAGGAGTTGAAAGGTGAGTCTCTCATCATTTAAAAACCAATATATGGCCCACACTTAGAACCACTGTATTTTAGATGGTGATCTAGGTGTGTTTCTAGTCAGTGAATTGGTGGCAATGCCATTGAATGTCATGTGTTAGATCCTCTCTGGAGATGGTGGCTTGGCATTTGTACCTACCTTTGCTAGATGCTAATATGATCTGTGATTTTTGTGGTCATCAATGAATATCCTCAGTTCTTACCTTATAAGATAACTCTATGAAAAGCTGGAGATGTTTAAGTCAGAACAATGTTTTGAACTTCTGCATTGATGTTCTGGGGCCGAGATGATTAGCTACCAACAGTTAGAATCATTGGTACTACAACACATTACTTAGGATTCTGTGTTCAAAATACAACCATCTCTTGTAATGTAACATTTGACTGCAAATAGAATATTTTCCACCTGATGCCTATTCGCTACAGGGCTCCTTAGACAAATGTTGATATCGATATGAATTTCACTGTACCTTAATTGGTACATGTGACAATAAACTGACCTTGAAACCTTGAATCATTCTTCCCCCTTCCTCTCACATTTCAATGAAAGTCAGCTTCTCTGTCCACATTTAAACAAAGGGTGTAATGGGTTCTGGAGCTGCATGGTTTTTCATTGAAGCAGAGACAACAACCTGGCTGCTCAACACCCGGCTTAAGATTTGGTTTATGTTTCATTCACAAGAAGAAGAGGATGGTTCCAGTGAAAATGCAAAACTGACAATCATTGAGCAAGTAGACTAAAATACTGGAGAAATTCAGCAGGTGAGGCAGCATCGATGGAGCGAAGGAATAGGTGACGTTTCAGGTCGAGACCCTTCTTCAGTCTGAAGAAGGGTCTCGACCCAAAACGTCACCTATTCCTTCACTACATAGATGCTGCCTCACCTGCTGAGTTTCTCCAGCATTTTTGTCTACCTTCGATTTTTCCAGCATCTGCAGTTCCTTCTTAAACATCAATGAGCAAGTTATTAGTTCACATATTTTCACATTGGCTCACACTGGATTAATTACCATTGTTCGGCTTCTCAGTGGTATGTTTTTGTGCTACAGTAAATGCTGCAAACTAATGGGGTCACTTTGCAATTCTGGATTATTGACAGCTTTGCTTACAGCTTCAATTTAGGTTTAGGTTCATTATTACTAAGGTACAGTGAAAAGCTTTGTTTTGCATGCTATCTAACAGATCATATATAACATACTTAGATATAATCAGTTCAAACTCAAGCACAGCAGATAGAGCAATGGGGAAGATACAGAGTGAAGAATATGGTTCTCAGCATTGTCAGTTCCACAGACAAAGTCCAATGGCCTTATTGGGGTGGAGGTGAATCGAACAGTAACATTGCTAAATCAAACAATTTAAATTTAAATCATATCTTGATATTTCATTTTTTTAATTGCCTCACTGCATTCTTTAGAGTACCAGAATTTATATAGGTACAAGCAATTGCATATGTGGAATCGAGTAAAAACTGACTCAGTGCGTCAAAGCAGCATCTGTGGAGTCAAAGGGATAGTTGAGTTTCTAGGTTCAAACCTTACATTAGAATATTGATGCAGTCTCAATCTGAAACATCGACTATCCTTTTCTCTCCGCACATGCTACTTGCCTTGTGTTGCTGACTTTTTCCAGCAGTTTATTGAAAGTAATGAATTAGCTATTATACATGTGGCTGTTTATCAATTCAAAATACTTTTTTGATCAAGGTGAAATAATTAATTTATCACGCTGTCTGATATGAAACATTTTAATTTGAGACATGGTAATAATTCACTGGTGGCTATGATTTGTATTTGTTTCTCTAATAACATGTCATTGTCTTCTGCTGGGGTCAGTTGCAATGACATCACCATTTCCCCCCAAAATCTTTTACTATTGTTCCCACAATTCAAACATAACTGACTGTAGTTGTGAAATATTGTTGGCCAAAATGTGCTATTTTCAGGAAGTTATGTTGGCATCAAGCTTGCCTGAAAATAGCTCAGGACTAGTTTGACCTTTGTTAAAACAGTTGCTCAGGGAATAGGTTGGCAATAGAAAGAACTATTAAATACAGTCTATAAAAACACAAATCTGCAGATACACATACCATGCCAGGATATAAACCAGCATTAGTTACATGTTCATATTTTCCTTTCTCCTTTTATTGTAGGTAATGTCTGCAATTTGCAACCTAGACATTTCAGTAAAAAAAAGAAAAAAAGCTGTTCTGGTAGGAGGAAAGCAGAGGAAAATAAAACCCCTCACATCATAAGAATGTAAATAACTGTAAATAATCAATTCTCAAGTACAACAGTTGTATGTTGTTGGGTTTTGGCAACCGATGATGACTTTATCTTCTAATTAAAAAAATCTTTCTGCATTAAAGAATTATCTTTTATAATGAGGCTGTGGCGCCTTCACACCCACGGTGGTTTTGCATACAGCCTGTCACCGATGAAATGTTGATGACTAGGATAGCATCTTGCCATCTTGTGAACCGGTCCTCACAAGTGAGCAGATATGTGTATTTTTGATGGTGGGAATGGGCCGACCAAGTCCCGACCAAGGCACGTGCTCGAAACTCGGAACAGGAAACTCACCGAAAGGGGTCCTAGTGTGCCGGGAGATCTTAGATTGTTGACACAGTAGACAAGCCTTCGCCCATAATCCAACCACGCTTGATGAAAGGCCAAATGAAACGTTCGGAGATTAGTTTTATCGTAGCCTTCTTGCCCAGATGTGATAAGTTGTGCAGCGCGCTGAAAACATCTCTACGCATCCGGGCAAGAAGGCTACGATGTTGGCCTGAGTAGCTGCATAGCCCGCGCTTTTGTTGACCGGTGGATTTCGGTCTTTGGCGTCCCAAGTACTATTTCCTGACTAATGTGGATTCCCTTCAGTTCCTCCCTACCACTAGATCCTCGGTCCCCTAGTGTTTTTGGGTCGGAACCCTTCTTCAGTCTGATTGTAGTGAAGGGGAGAAAACAGGAAAAGAGGTGGGAGGGGGGAATAAGCCTGTCAATTGATAGGTAGATATATGAGGAGGGGTTTAATTTGGCAGACGGATGTTCAAGGGCCAGAGATGAAAAGGAAAAGAGCATGGGATGAGGCAATAAGAATAACAGGCGTGAAATGTGAAGCTAGAGGAAGGAATATAGATGGAGAAGAGGGGGGAAACTTGAATACTTCAGTGTTCATATCATTGGGATGTAAGCAATGAATGAGTTGGTGTTCCTCCAGTTTGTGTGTGCATTCCAAAGCTCAGTCATCTTGATCCAGAGCTGCTCACAGTTTTCCTTCACAGGCATCTGTAACCTCCTTGTTTGAGTAACCATCCACTTGTTTGACTGTAGAGATGGGTGATAGAAGTAGTAGAAACATAGAAAATAGGTGCAGGAGTAGTTACTCCAGCATTCATGTCTATTTTCTGATTTACAATGCAGGGCCACTAATCTTTTAATTCTCCTCCTTCTGTTGACAAACTTGGATTCACTGTTCTCTGATCCCAGCTGAGAACTTGTATATTTTGTCTTCTGTTAAAACGGTCTCCAAGAAATTTGTTTGCAGTATTGATGCCAAATGAGTTTCTTCTCAATAATTCTTAAGTTTTCTTAATTTGAATACTATCCCAATGAGCTATAACTTGCAAAATATGAATACTGATCATGATTGGGAGACTTTCTGAACACTTCTCAATCTCGGAAAGTGTGTTCAAATCAAACAACGACTTCCATGCTAACTGCATCCTGATTTTGGAGCAGTAAAAAATAGCTTCAGATTGACATCGGTATGAAAGCAGGAGGAGATTTCAAAGATTAGGTTGGCAAACCAGCGAATGCCATGAAGCAAAGATGAAAGTTTATTTCCAATGCATTTTTATTCCCAGGCAAAATGTGAACATTACACCATGGAAATTGAATCTCCGGCACGATTTCCCTTTGCCTTGCATGTTGTTTTCTAATGTAAAACTCCATAAATGCTAATAATGCAACATCCACAATTTGTTTCCAGTGTGATTTTGCAACTTCACTAGTCTAAAAGCAACAGTTCTTATTCATTTGCTAAACACATTTCTCCCACAACTATGCATTGAAAAGGCCACCACTCACACAGCATTATTTGTGTCCTCCTTGAGATCTATGACTGGATTTCAGATTTCAGATATAAGCTAGTATATATACCTGGAGTGCTCTGCTTATGGATTTAAAGGACATAGTCACTGTCAGCTTCCCAGTGTTAGGATCATCTCGGGCTGCAGCCGCGAATGTCCGACTAAATCTCAAAGGTTGTGGTTTCCTGCTGCATTATTCAATGATTCAATTCAATTCAATTATTCAATTATACTTTATTGTCACATGTACCTAGGTATAATGTGATTCTTTGTTTTTGCACACAATACACAAGGACGCAAAGAGTCGCCATGTATCTGGCGCCTACAAAGTACTCAATGTTCCCTCTTTGTTCTCAGTGCAACACCTCTACCTCACTGGGTACCTCCTTGTTTATGGCACCTCCATCCCCCCCCCCCCCCCTTCCGCCAAACGGGAACCTCCTTGTTTTTGGTGCCACCCCCACCCCCCCTCCGCCAACAGGGTCCCTCCTTGTTTTTGGCGCCTCCCCCCCCACGCCATCCCCCCCTCACTGGATCCCTCCTTGTATTTGGCAGCCGACATACGTTTGACTATCTCCCCTCCTTCTGGTTCCTGGTCTTCAGTGGCCAGCGGGAGATGAGCCTTGGACCCACTCCAGGCAGGTTCCGCAGCCGGCCACCAATAGGGTTTGACAACCGCCCGTGCAGCCTCATGACCGGTGGCTCAGGGCCAAGTCTGGAGCCGGCTCCTGTCGATGCCAGTGGCTCCGGGCTGAGTCCAGAGGCTATTCCAGTCGCCGAGGGTGGCTCGAGGTCGAGTACAGAGTCTGCTGAGGGCGGGCCGAGCCTACCGGGTGGGTCCTGCAACCTTGGTGAGTGAGTCTTAGGTCCGTGGCGGTCAGGCCAGGCCTACCGGGAAATCCTCGGACCTCTGTCCACGTCAGGTGAGCCGGGCCTGCTGGTAGGCTTGGCTATGGGATGCCGGGATACTCCTGGCACGCGGCTTGCCGGAATATTTCTGGCGTGTGATTTGCTGGGATACTCCCGGTGAGTGGCATGGGAATTCATCCAAGTCCAGGCTTAAACAGAGAAGACATTAGTCAGTTATAGAGTGGTCACATAGAACACAGCAGGCACAACAATTTACTTAGCATTGTAGTGGTTAGAACTGCACACAATATTCCAAAGTTTGCACACCTGCAACATGACTTTCTGACTTTCACACTGATCAATGATGGCAAGTATGTTGTACACTTTCTTTACCACCCTGTCAACTTTCAGGGAGCTTTGAACATGCACCCCAAGATCCATCTTAAAAAAGGAACCAAAATTAGAACTAGTAGTCAGAAGGTCTACTACCACTAACTGTACTTTCCCCATTCATTTGACTGGTCCATATACAAATCTCATAATTAGCCTGTTTAATCTCCATCTGCCATTTCTCTACCCATATTTCTAACAGGTCTAGATCCTGCTGAATCCTTTGACACTATCCTCACTACTCACTACTTTCAACTCCACTAATGTTTAGTTATATGCAAATTTACAGATTGGCCCGTCTACATTTTCATCCAAATCATTTAATGATATCACAAACATCAGAGGTCCTAGTACTGATCCTTGCTGAACACCACTGGTCGCAGACGTCCAGTTAGAATTGCACCTTGCACCACCATACTCTGTTTTCTATGACCAAATCAATTTTGAATCCAATCTGCCAAGTCTCCATGGTCCCCACATGCCTAATCTTCTGTATCAGCCTACCATGAGGGAACTTGTCAACAGCTTTACGAAATTCAACATATAGCATCCACTGGCTTACCCTCAGTAATCATCTTCATTTCCTACTCAAAAAGCCCAATCATGTTTGTAAGACATGACCTCCCCAGTTTTTGTTGATCACTAAGATCATGTACAGTTGTAAGACGAAGTATCCATGAAAGATCTGCTATAACACTTGTGCTCACAAAATAATTGGAGTAAACCTGTAGTGTTTTAATGAATGAATTAATAATCCAGTGATTTGCTGTAACAAACCACAAGAATGCTGGAGTTTAAATAAAATAACCTGGAATTTTAAAGGGCGACTTTTACTCTGAGGAACTACCCAAGAAGAAGATCTTAGAGTTTAAATATTGAACCAACTATTCTAAACTAATGTAAGAATCCCCACTTTCTTTAAAGTTAAATTTGTAGTTGGATAATATGTATAAGGGATTTCCTCAGCAGATATTGCACTGTACACTGCCAACGCCTGACACCTGACAGATGTATCTGAAATAGATTCTGAGTGAAGAATGTGTTTTATTATTTTCTCCATTGAAGCCAGAAGTTACAAAGTGCAGCATTGCATATAAAATTGGTTCAACTAAATTGATTCTAAATCTAATGATGCAATGTGTATTCAAATTTAAAAAATAACATATTTACACTATTATGTCATAACTTGGAAAGCAACCAAAGAGGCCTGGTTCCTTACTGGGCAATAGGTCTTGATACAGTCATGTTTGCTTCATTTTTACCATGTGTATATATCAAGAGCGAGATGTTTTTGGATTCTGCATATTCAGGCCAAGATAATAAAATGTAGAAATATCTATTTACTGTAGACTCTGACTATTTCAACTTTTCATGAGTAGTAGATTCTGGGGCATTACTGGTGTTTAAAACTAATTTACAAACGTATTAGTCTTATTGTAACCAGTAAGAGCATGTGGGATTGGGTTTGAGTGTGGGTTGGCTGTCAAAACGGTTGAAAATAATCGTCAAACAACCCCATGCAATCTAATGTCACTCATATATTTACAGGTGCACCATAGGTTGCATGCTGAAGCTCTCAGGAGAGGTATATTTCTCAATTGAGAATTGACACAATGTTGGGTATATAGACTTTCCAGGCTTTCAGAACTTTCCCATTAAAATGCATTAGCAGTGAATGTCAACATTCTTCTTCAAAGAAGCTGAAGCAAACTCTGGCTTACCTACTTATGGGTTAGAGTTTGCTTGGAAAACTCTTTGTACAATTACTTAATCTAGAACATAAAATAGTCCTCAATGTTTGTGCACAACATGATGCCAAAACTAATCATTATCTGCTTGCTCATGATCCACATCCTTCCATTTCTTGCATTTCTATGTGCTATCCAAAAGTCTCTTAAATGCCACTATCGTTTCTACCTCTACCACCCCCGGCAGCACGTTCCAGGCACTCACCACCTTCTGTATAAAATAAAATTGGCCCCGTACTTCTCCTTTAAACTTTGTCCCTCTCACCTTAAAGCTATGCTTTAGAATAAAGACAGAAAATGCTGTAAACATCAGCAGACCAAGAAGCACCTGCGGAAAGAGAAACTTTAAAGGTCGAGGACCCTTCATCTAAATTGCTAAAGATACAAAAACACATTATTTGTTAATGGGAGAGAGAGCAGGGTAGGAATATGTAGGACAAAGAGAATATCTTTGATGGGTTGGGACCAGATTTGGTATGGCGATAGGTTGTTGAGGAGGCCTTTGGGTTGATAAAGTAACAAGGATGTTAAATGGACAATAAACAAACAAAGACACATGTTCAAGCCATGAAATATAGGTCACAGTACAGTTTAGAGATTGTCTTATTTTTAGGATTTCCCTTTTCTTATAAAATGAGTGGGGTATTTTGCCCCTTAGAATGGACCTCAAAGGAGGATCGGGATGAGACGAGTCATAGACTTGCAACTATACAACAATAAAGCAACTTTGGTACTTAACACTACAATTGAAATGGGGTATACAGACATGTGCTTTTGTGACATGACTATACAGCAGGGTCTCACGAACTAAGAAAAATCAAATATTAGAGAGCATAGTTTTAAGGTGAGAAGGGAAAAGTGTAAAATAAAAGTGTAGGGCAAGTCTTCTACACAGAAGATGGCAAGAAACATGCTCCCACCTCAACTGCAGTTCCTGCAATGTGGACCAAGTGTGTAACTGAAAAAATATGTTTACGTAGGTGAACACAAGATTCCTGGATAGCTGCTATGATTCGAGCTCCACAGCTGTCTAAATTCTGTAATCTTTTTGGAACAGGAAGCAGGTTGAGTTGTTGTGTGCAAGGCAGCAAGGGATAAACTTTCCATATGTAGATATTGACATCATCAGAAATCGGTCTCTGGAAGCCCGGCAGCACTCCAGTAAATAAAAACGATCACTTATTTTATTTAAAAGAGTTAGCAATCAAAGATGTTTTAAATTGAAGATGAGGGGAGGTATGGGCAGACATGTCCGTTAATGTCTAATGAGGTGGTCTCCACTCCATCACAGCCATTTTCCTCTGAAAAGGGATCCCAATCCGAAACATTGCCTATCCATTCCCTTCACAGATGCTGCCTGACCCACTGAGCTACTGAATCTTGTTTTGCTCAAGATTCCAGCATCTGCAGTTGTGTCCTCATATTTCTCTTCATCTCTCCCACTAACATAAAATATTTTTGATTTCTAACTTTTCCTAGTTCTGTTAGTCTAAATTAATTTATACTCAATAAATGAGTAATAAATTAAATATTATGTTTACATTTGGCATTAAAAATATTTTCCTTTTTTTTTTAACATTGTTTAAGGATATTAAATTTGATTAAACACCTAATAATATGAAACATTTAGAAACAGTCAAAAAGGTCCAAGCTTTCAATAGGTCACCAGTGCAGTCAGGAAACATGGCTTTTAGGATTTGTTCCCTGAGACGCAGTTGCTGCTGGTAGACTGTTCTATTTTGACTGCAGCTGTGAGGCTGCAAAAGCTAAGTGCAGTTCTGGGAATAGTATAGGGGGCCATATTCAAGATGTGGCTGAATCAAGCGTGATCCTGCCCATTATGCCATTTTTTCACCATGTAATGAATTCATCAACTCATTTTAAATGCACATTACTATTTATATCAAATGGTGGAAGGAAGAATTGCAAGTACAATTTTTTCTTGGACTATCTTTAGATAATAAGTACATATTCAGTCTTGAATTCATAGCAATTGTATAAAGCATTTTTATTTTTAATAATAATCATATGATGGTCACTATTTGTAACGAGGGGTCAACTCTACTCTTTTTCAGGACTTTTCAAAGACAATACCTGTTTTTACAAATTACTTATTGTCATGAATATCTTGAATTTCCTATTTCATGAATGTTAAGGTATAAATATAATGAAGCACATTATTTGACTCCTACACTTGTTTCACGTTCCTATTTTGCGGGTTATTTCTCAGACTTCCCATTTTCCATGTACAATGCACATAATCTTTTCTTGTCAACTCCTTCAAGCACATCCATGTCCTGCTTCCCTTAGCCTAATTCAGTATAATTTTCAAGCATCCAGCTACCCCATGCTACCTTCAATTATCGTCCATTTTCTTTCAAAATTGCTGTCATTTCCTGCACAAATATTTCCCACAAGATGTCTCCCACAGACAAATAAGATTGCACATAGATGGAGACTTCGAACAAGGAATTACATTGCATAATGAGACACTGTCTTTAAAAGAGGAAGGGAAATGTTGGAATACATTCACTGATCATTTATGATGCTTTCTCTAAATCACTTTTAAAAAAAAACACTACATAAATGAATAATAGTAGTAATAATAATAATAATAACAGATTCTTAGCATTCACCACAGGATGGAAACGTTCATAACTAAGAATGTCAAACCAGCTGAAGGTGGATGCGTGGCAGCAGTGAGGAAGGGAAAGAAAAGTGGGGCCCAATAAAGGGAGGGGGGCAGGGGTAGGGGCTAAGTAGGAAAATTACATTGTAAAATTGAATCAATTGTTTAACTTTGCAAGTAGTTAATGTCCTCATAAAATGTTTGTTTTTCAATATACATTTCAAGTGTTTATGTTTCGTAATGATAAATGTCAACTTTATGTTAGTATTCAAATTTGTACTTTAGTTCTTGAATTAAGATTCTCTTGTGTTTAAAATATTAAACTTTCTACACTGTTAAGGATAGGTTTATGCAATTATTTTCTGAGACACAACCAGCCTTTTACACTTTTTATTGAAGATACAGATTCTGTTATGATTAAAGAAGGATGCGGTCTGTTGAGTGAGCCCAGTTGTAGTTCATGTTTTGTTTGGAACACTAATACAAATTTTGGGGCAGCCGACTTTGATTCTGTCCACATGTCAAATTTCTTACATGACTGATTTCACTATTTGTCGATATACTTGTATACATGCTCAGGGGCTAGGTTGGTTGCAAGTTTTGCCAAATTTGTGTTTTTTTAAATTTAATCATTGTTTTCTGGCCCTAAATGGAAAAGAGTGCTGAGATCAACACAGATTAATCTACCACTTTTAAATCAGGTGCAGACTACCTAAAACGTGTACTCTTACCGTATTGGTGTTATTAGAGTGATTAGGGGGGCGGTCATAGAAACATAGAAATTAGGTGCAGGAGTAGGCCATTCGGCCCTTCGAGCCTGCACCGCCATTCAATATGATCATGGCTGATCATCCAACTCAGTATCCCGTACCTGCCTTCTCTCCATACCCTCTGATCCCCGTAGCCACAAGGGCCACATCTAACCCTCTTAAATATAGCCAATGAACAGGTCTCGACTACCCTCTGTGGCAGAGAGTTCCAGAGATTCACCACTCTCTGTGTGAAAAAAGTTCTTCTCATCTCGGTTTTAAAGGATTTCCTCCTTATCCTTAAGCTGTGACCCCTTGTCCTGGACTTCCCCAACATCGGGAGCAATCTTCCTGCATCCAGCCTGTCCAACCCCTTAAGAATTTTATAAGTTTCTATAAGATCCCCTCTCAATCTCCTAAATTCTAGAGAGTATAAACCAAGTCTATCCAGTCTTTCTTCATAAGACAGTCCTGACATCCCAGGAATCAGTCTGGTGAACCTTCTCTGCACTCCCTCTAAGGCAATAATATCCTTCCTCAGATTTGGAGACCAAAACTGTACGCAATACTCCAGGTGTGGTCTCACCAAGACCCTGTACAACTGCAGTAGAACCTCTCTGTTCCTATACTCAAATCCTTTTGCTATGAAAGCTAACATACCATTCGCTTTCTTCACTGCCTGCTGCACCTGCATGCCTACTTTCAATGACTGGTGTACCATGACACCCAGGTCTCGCTGCATCTCCCCTTTTCCTAGTCGGCCACCATTTAGATAATAGTCTGCTTTCCTGTTTTTGCCACCAAAATGGATAACCTCACATTTATCCACATTATACTGCATCTGCCAAACATTTGCCCACTCACCCAGCCTATCCAAGTCACCTTGCAGTCTTCTAGCATCCTCCTCACAGCTAACACTGCCCCCCAGCTTAGTGTCATCCGCAAACTTGGAGATATTGCCTTCAATTCCCTCATCCAGATCATTAATATATATTGTAAATAGCTGGGGTCCCAGCACTGAGCCTTGTGGTACCCCACTAGTCACTGCCTGCCATTGTGAAAAGGACCCGTTTACTCCTACTCTTTACTTCCTGTTTGCCAACCAGTTCTCTATCCACATCAATACTGAACCCCCAATGCCGTGTGCTTTAAGTTTGTATACTAATCTCTTATGTGGGACCTTGTCGAAAGCCTTCTGGAAGTCCAGATACATCACATTCACTGGTTCTCCCCTATCCACGCTACTAGTTACATCCTCGAAAAATTCTATAAGATTCGTCAGACATGATTTACCTTTTGTAAATCCATGCTGACTTTGTCCAATGATTTCACCACTTTCCAAATGTGCTGCTATCCCATCTTTAATAACTGACTCTAGCAGTTTCCCCACTACCGATGTTAGACTAACTGGTCTGTAATTCCCCGTTTTCTCTCTCCCTCCCTTCTTAAAAAGTGGTGTACGTTTGCTACCCGCCAATCCTCAGGAACTACTCCAGAATCTAAAGAGTTTTGAAAGATTATTACTAATGCATCCACTATTTCTGGAGCTACTTCCTTAAGTACTCTGGGATGCAGCCTATCTGGCCCTGGGGATTTATCGGCCTTTAATCCATTCAATTTACCCAACACCACTTCCCGGCTAACCTGGATTTCACTCAATTCCTCCAACTCCTTTGACCCGCGGTCCCCTGCTATTTCCGGCAGATTATTTATGTCTTCCTTAGTGAAGACGGAACCAAAGCAGTTATTCAATTGGTCCGCCATATCCTTGTTCCCCATGATCAACTCACCTGTTTCTGACTGCAAGGGACCTACATTTGTTTTAACTAATCTCTTTCTTTTCACATATCTATAAAAACTTTTGCAGTCAGTTTTTATGTTCCCTGCCAGTTTTCTTTCATAATCTATTTTTCCTTTCCTAATTTAGCCCTTTGTCCTCCTCTGCTGGTCCCTGAATTTCTCCCAGTCCTCCGGTATGCTGCTTTTTCTGGCTAATCTGTACGCATCATCCTTCGCTTTGATACTATTCCTGATTTCCCTTGTTATCCACGGATGTACTACCTCCCCTGATTTATTCTTTTGCCAAACTGGGATGAACAATTTTTGTAGTTCATCCATGCAGTCTTTAAATGTCTTCCATTGCATATCCACCGTCAACCCTTTTAGAATTAATTGCCGGTCAATCTTGGCCAATTCACGTCTCAACTTCACTGTTCATTTCCTCAGTATATAACAACACAATAACCTTTGAGTGGTTTATATTACTTCAAGCTAGTTGATGTTGATTCTAGAATACTCTTGAAGTGGTTGATGATGCTAGCACCACAATGCTCATTGGTGTTGCACAATTCAACAAGATTACATTTGTGGTTTCATACTTACCTACTCAGAATGGATTGACAACGGCTTATCTTCTGAAACCCACATTTTAATCACTGATGTTCACCAAAAAACTATTTATAGGCCTATTTGTCGGCTGCTGCAACGCATACATAGAACAGTACAACTAAGGAACAAGCCCTTTGGCCCGCAATGTCCATGATACCAGGTTAAATTAATATCCCCTGCCTCATCCATATCCCTCAATTCCCTGCATATTTGTGTGTCTATCGAAGCCTCTACAAGCCTCTTAAATACATTATTGTATCTGCCTTTTCCACCTGCCCTGACAGTGTTTTTCAGGCACCCACCACTTTCTGTGTAAAAAAACAAAAAAACCTTGCCCTACACATCTTCTTTAGATCTTGCCCCTCTCACCTTAAAGCTATGCCCTCTAGTATTTGCCTTTTCCACACTGGGAAAAAGCTTCTGACTGTCTACCCTATCTTCCAAATCCGAAACGTCACCTATCCGTGTTAACCAGAGATGCTGCCTGACTTGCTGAGTTACTCTAATACATTGTATCATTTTTTGTTCACCAGCATCTTCATCTTGTATCTTCAATTCTATACTCCCACTAATTTCTCTTAACCTATTCTCTGTAATATGCATATCAGCTCCCCCAGATTTGCCTGCCATCCATGTGCACTAGGGAAATTGGTAATTGACAGTTAACATACGAGCATGTCTTAAGAAGTTTCCTGCAGAAAACTTTGCACAATTAACTGCGAATGAAATTTTAGGCAACAATATTGGTTCAAAATTATAACTGGATTTAAGGTTAAAGAGTGAATAATTATTTCCCACTAGGCCTTGCAATAATAACAGGAGGCAACAAATCAGGATAGGAAGTAAAGTTTAGATGACAGAATGAAACAATTGGAGATGAAAATATTCAAGGGCCCAGTGAAAAATTGAAAATAAATTTAAGTTCTTTGAACAGTGATGTAGTACTGGCATTGGGGGTTCATTGGCCAAAATGACCTTCTGCATTGAAATCTCAGTGATTCATAGCATGGTAACATGATGATTCAGTCTGAACACATGCCATTCAACATTTTAGTTTCATCATTTTGAGGCACAGCGCTGTAACTATCTCATGAAAATATTAACATTGAATTTATGGAATTGGTGCAAATTATTGCCAGAGATAAATTATGATCTGAGCAGGAATTGTTTCAGCATTAAGATTATGGTGATTTTTACTACGCAGCGGAGATTGAATTCAAGCCAATTTGGAACACAAATAAATTCTAATGTGCAGTACAACCAGAGTTCCATTTTTTTCTCCACTAGCTTATTGGTTTGGCTCCATCATGTCATTTGCATTGAAAACTAGTCAGGTTCCTGCACTGTTTGAAACTAGTGGGACTGTAATATATCAGTTGTTTCTCTGCATCAACACACACTGTCAGGATAGGTTTTTCTTTTTCTGAACTTTAAATCAAAATTTCTTTAGTTGGCCTGGAATAATAGGATATAAATCTACTCGTTTATTTTAAATCGTGCTTTTCCAGATGAAGATGGTCTGTCTGGATGATGTTTGACAAAATGTTTTTCGTGACTAAATTTCAAGAATGGTCTTCCCATGAGAATTGTGTGGATGGCAGAACTTATCTGTTCGTGTATGTGCTCAAACACGTCAGAATTTTGGTACCGAGAATATGCACTGAATGATATTATCCACTATGCAGTGCCTGTTTTGAGTGTTGCCAGATAAAGTTAGGTCACATTCTACTGCTTTTGAAAATTAATTGGCAACTCACAGGGAAGCTGAATGATTTAAAGTGTTATGGATTCACGTGATGCAAACTTCTGCACTGTGCCCTTGGGAACTCTGGTGACTAGCTTGGGAAATAGAAGCTGCTGCATGTTTATACTAGGATTTCGAATGAAGTGCCCTGTCAATTTTCCACATTACCTCATTGACACCAATGCTTCTGCTCCAATGTTGCTTGAGTTGGAGCTGCAAGACAATGTCATAGACAGGACAGCATATGCCTGCATAACCTAACGGAGACAGGAAGAAAGAGCTGACCACAAATCATATTCATTGAGGGTATTGGGCAAGTCCACATTTCCAGCACTGAACAGCAATGCATCCCGAGGCTAAGGTTTTCTGAGCCACTGGTGGTAGGGAATTGAAGAATACAGTTGAACAGAGGGATCTGGGAATAACCGTGCATAGTTCCTTGAAGGTGGAATCTCATATAGATAGGGTGGTAAAGAAAGCTTTTGGTATGCTAGCCTTTATAAATCAGAGCATTGAGTATAGAAGCTGGGATGTAATGTTAAAATTGTACAAGGCATTGGTGAGACCAAATCTGGAGTATGGTGTACAATTTTGGTCGCCCAATTATAGGAAGGATGTCAACAAAATAGAGAGAGTACAGAGGAGATTTACTAGAATGTTGCCTGGATTTCAACAACTAAGTTACAGAGAAAAGTTGAATAAGTTAGGTCTTTATTCTCTGGAGCGCAGAAGGTTAAGGGGGGACTTGATAGAGGTCTTTAAAATGATGAGAGGGATAGACAGAGTTGATGTGGACCAGCTTTTCCCTTTGAGAATAGGGAAGATTCAAACAAGAGGACATGACTTCAGAATTAAGGGACAGAAGTTTAGGGGTAACATGAGGGGGAACTTCTTTACTCAGAGAGTGGTAGCGGTGTGGAATGAGCTTCCAGTGGAAGTGGTGGAGGCAGGTTCGTTGGTATCATTTAAAAATACATTGGATAGGCATATGGATGAGAAGGGAATGGAGGGTTATGGTATGAGTGCAGGCAGGTGGGACTAAGGGTAAAAAGTTGTTCGGCACGGACTTGTAGGGCCGATATGGCCTGTTTCCATGCTGTAATTGTTATGTGGTTATATGGTTAAAAGCACTATTCTGGTGCCAGGTGTCACACCAAATGAAATTTGTGCTGGAATTAGAATTGGTGCTTGGTGGTATCAAGAAGTTATACATACTTCATATTTAAGATATAATACATTTAATGACACAAAATATAAAGTTCAGTTCCAATGATTAATTTTTTGTTATATTACCTTTTTTATGACAAACTTAGTTCTGATTAATTGAAATATTATTAACATTGCATACAGGAGACAGGTTTGTACTCTGGTGGACTGCTAAATAATGGTTAAACTAATCTAAATTGGAATAAGTAAGTTATTTTTGGGTAGGTGGCTGTGACTGCAAGGGCAGTCATACAGCTCAGAAAGCAGACCAACTCGTCCAGGCCAATCAAGAATCCCCATCTACGCTTGTCGCATTTGCCTGCATTTGGCTAATGTCCCTCTAAATTTTGCATATCCATGCACCTGTCCTTGTGTCTACTAAATTATGTTTTTGTACCTGCCTCAACTACCCCCTCTGGCAGCTCATTCCATAAACCCACCATCCTCTGGGTAAAAATGTTGCCCTTCGGGTTCCAACCACCAACCTGGACACACTGCAGCAGAGCCACTGTCGTGCCGCTGCCGATCAGAACGCCTGTTGATGTTTAGTAGAGAGTAGAGTGTTTAATTTGTTCATGATATATGTATTTTTATTTCTATTTATTTTTTACGGCACACTGAATGGACACTGGTTGAGCAACGTTTTTTTGTTTCCTCTGGGTATGTGAGTACTCAGGAAAATGACAATAAAGATATACTATACTACTATACTATACTAGTAATTTGTTCCCCTCTCAGCTTAAACTAATGTCCTCAGGTTCTTGATTACACCTACCCTGGGTAAAATATGCTGTACATTCAGCTTATCAATTTGGTGGACCACAGGGGTGTAGACTTTGCTGCTGTTGGCCTGTGTGTGCACCTGTAATTTGGGTAAGGAGATCAAATGTAATACTTATAAGTTTGATGTTGGTACAAAGCTTAGTAGTAGTATGGCTGTGAGATGAATGTAGAAATGATTCAGGTTAAGAGAATTGGTAAGAATATGGTAAATCAAATTTCATGTAGAAATATAGAAGGTCAACTACTATGTTTAAAAATAAATTTAGAAACAAAGTATTTTTTAACAGTGAGAGATTGCAAATGTTGATGTTGAGGAGTCCTTGTGCACAAATCATTGAAATTGAATTTACTGGTCTAGCGAGCAACTGGGAAGGTAAATTATATATAGTCTTTTATTGCTGGAGGATTTGAGTGTGCAGTAGGAATGTCTGACTGGAATTTTATAGCGCCTTGGTGAGATTGCACCTGGGATATTGTGAACAGGTCTGGTGTCTCTGCCAATTCAAGGATATACGGAAGGAGTGCACGTCTGGGCTAGTGGGTTTGTAGTATGAGGAGTGATTAAGCAGACTATGCCTATATTCTCGAGTTTAGAAGTATGAAAGGTAATCTCATTGGAACATACTAACATAACAAGACTTATCAGGATCGATGTTGAGTTGATGTTGTCTAAACCAAAGCTCATTTGTCAAGGTGCTCAACAAAGATGAGAAGAAACTACTCTCTTCCCATGAGGATTGTGAAGGCTCCATTGCTGTGAGTTTTATATATGAAGATAATCAAAGGATATTGGGTTAGTGCATGAGTGGTGTTGTTGGAAAATAACAGTTACAATCAGCATAAGAGCTCAAAGGGCCCACTCATGCTTCTATTTTTTAAACTTGTTCAAATCAAATTTTGATAGTGTATTCTTGAATTTGATAGAATAACCAAAATATATGTGAAACTTTTACAAGGCAACTTTGTTTTTTTTCACAAATCAATTTGTAAAGCAAGCTACTTAAAGACCCCACCTATGCAGACTTGATTGTTAATTTATTTTTTATATTCATTTTATTTTTCAGATGTGGACATTCTCCAAAGGCTGGGCCTTACTGGGAAAAAAGCACAATCACAGTCATCATCATCTTCTGTAACGTCCCACTCTGTTCCTCAGGGGGTCATTCCTTTTAAATCAGGCGTTATTCTCACCCAAAGAGCACGCATCAAAACACCAGTTGCAGCACTCATTCCTGCCTCATATGGCACTAACCTTGCCATAGTTTTGAGCTTATGCTCACATCGTATCAACAATGCTTTTTTATTTTCTGTTAGAAATAAGAAGAAAAAACTACAGCTTGGTGTTCAATTTATACCAGGTAAAATCATTGTGTACGTAGGACACAAACAGTCTGTATATTTTGATTATGACGTTCATGATGGCCAGTGGCACCACATGGCGATCAACATCAGGAGCCGAAAGGTTACTCTATATACTTCTTGTGGGAAGAATCGTACAAATGCAAATTTGCATTTCAAAAAGGAAGATTCTTTAGATCCTGATGGTTCCTTTCTTTTGGGAAAAATGAACCAAAACTCAGTTCAATTTGAAGGAGCCATTTGTCAATTTGATATTTATCCCTCTGCAAAAGCAGCACATAATTATTGCAAATATATTAAAAAACAGTGTAGGCAGGCAGACATCTACCGACCGAACCTTCTCCCACTGCTTCCTGTTTTACCACAATTTCCTAATTCATCTGTTATCACCTCTTCTCCATTAATGCTGCATAAAAAGACTGGAAAGGATGACAACTGTACAGAGAAGTCAGCTTTGATGGGCATGGCTCAAACGATGCCGAACATCAAGATCCAGACTAATAAACGTGCATCTTTCAAAACCACGACCCAGCCTGCTCTGTTGTCAACACAACGCTGGAACACTGCTTCTCCCCATCGACAGATGGCAACAACAACACTACTCCCAAGCACTGAACTTCTCCAGCTCCCTCCACGTATCAAATCTCCAACTACAGCCCCTGCTATGATGCTATCTCACACAGCTCATGACAAATCAACCAAAACAAATAATGAAAGGTTAACAAAGCAGCAAGGACCAAAATCTTCTGATATTACGACAGAGCCAGATATGAAAAAGAAAGCTAAAGTAACTGTAAATGTGACAACAAATCCAACATCAACAAAGCCAGTGAAAAAGAAACCAGAATACCAATCCACCGAGAATCATTTTGAGACCCAGAAATCCTCAACAGTACTTGTGGAAAGACAGGATGAACAACCACAAAGGCATAACAAGCAGCCTTCAGAAAAGAACACTGAGCAAAAATCAACAACTCAATATGACTCTAGGGGTACCTACACTGTCATGACTGTAACACCTGCTGCCACAGATGGACACCAAACCTTTGGGATGGAAAGTTATACCGTTGACCCACTTTTTCAAGAACAACTAAGTATAAAAGGCGACCCTGGACCAAAGGTAAGATTCATGTCTTTATCATATTCTCTAACTAAATTGATTGATTGAAATATACAGCATAGAAACCGGCCCTTTGACCCACCAAGTCCACGTCAACCATTGATCACCTTGTTCCAACTATTTCTGTCATCCCACTTTCATATTCACTTCCTTTCTTTTTCACAACACTGAAGTTTTTAGCGGTGTTTGGTGGGTGTGGTATTGTGACAGTGGGGGCACTGATGCCCACCGGTACATCCATCAAGTGCATACTTTCAGTTGTGTTAGAATTTCTTACTTTTTCAACAAACACCCTTGTCTTCTACACTATATTTTTAATAATGTTTTAACACGACAAATATAATCACATTTTTACAAAAGATTGAGTTTGCATGAGCAGTGTCTAGAATTTGTATAGAGTTATAGAGTCATAGAGTGACAGTGTGGAAACAAGCCCTTCGGCCCAACTCGCCCACACCGGCCAGCAATGTCCCAGTTACCCTAATCCCATTTGCCTGTGCTTGGTCCATAACCCTCCACAACAAAGTATCAAAATACTTTTCATGTTGCTGCTCTCTGAAGCATTTATCTTATTTGGATTCTGAGAGATATCACTCTGAAAATATGTTACAAGGATTTTTTATGTTACTAGGATCAGCCATGCCTCTTACATTTAATTGTTTTACCTCCAAAATCTTGTTTATGAATTGTTTTTAAAAACAAAACAAATTTAGTGCTTGCTAACTTTATAAATTATTTCCCCACTGCTAAATCTGGCTTGGAATTTGTAATATAATTTTTTTTTAAATCATATTACTGAGGTCCTAATCTCAGTACCTGCCTAATTGGAGACCTTTGAACTATCTGTAATTGGAATTTATCAGACTTCATCTTGCACTAAATGTTGTGCCCTTTGTCCTTTATCTGTGCATGGTGGATGGCTTGATTGTATTCATATCTGGTCTTTTCTTTAATAGGATAGCATGCAAACAAAGGTTTTTAATGTACCTCAGTACACATGACAATGATAAATTACTCTAAACATTGGACTCACTAGCTAAAGGATCCAGTCCCATTTGCTGTTCTCTATATTGAGTTGCAGAATAATGCTCAATTAAAATTAAGCCACTCAATTTGCCAATCAACCACTTTGCAGTTTTGATCCAAACGTGGACAAGGAGTTGATGTTACATCAAATTATTTCTAATTTGCAATTATGTAATCTGTGGGAATTACGTTACTCTTTACAGAAAAGCAAGGTCATTCTAAAGCCAAATTTGACTAACCTTATAAATTTGCATAGGTACAAAGAGATTACCTACTACAGTAGCTATGATGTGTGTTGGCCATGTCCAATATGACATAAACTATAGGATCTCTGTCAATATACCAATGCATTTCACATAGACTGGTCATTCAATTCACATTAAGATTGAAATCAAATTGTAGCTTTAAACAATTCCGTTCACATGACCGTATAACATTTAAGCTAAAAAGACCTTCTCATGGTTGCCTCATCCAGACAATAAGTACAGGATCTCCAATATATACCATTGTCACATACCCTTATCAGGCAATCTCCTCTGAAAATGAATATTACATGAAAGGCCATGCAACCAATTCAGCAAAAATGATTGTGACTTTTTTTTGTATTCTCTAAGGAATTGAACACACTTATGGAAAAATTATTTAATTATTCAGCTATTTTTCCTCTTCACATTCCGGTCTACATTTGCCACATAGGGTTTTAGATTTTGCTCGACTCTTATGCTGTTTCTGTATTGGAAGGATTTTTTGGCACATTTACTTGCTGTATCATTGTTCAGATTTTCTTGGCTTTCCATTCCTTTATTTGACCTACATTGAACTCATCCCAGTTTTTACTATCCCTTCTTTCTATGAGGTTATCAAATAATTTTTGCTGTGAACCAGACTTTTAACTTTTAATTTTATGCATCTAGTATATTCCATGATAATTGTTTTAAAAATTGTTTATCCTCATGGCGTACTCATAAGTAATGTTCTTGAGGTTTGGCCGAGTAGTTCTGAATATATACAGAGTTGTTCTCAGTCACATTAAATATTGTATGCAATGGCCACCAGAGACCTATAGCTCATCTACTTCCTCTCTCATCCAACAGCATTCCTGAGTTATGGTGTTGTTCTCTCTCAGGAAGGCCATCGTGGTCTCAAACCTTATTTAGCTACTTAAAAGTGTAATCTAGGCTTACAATTCAAGACAGTGTGCAGGGATTTGCTGACCCTATTCTCCTTCAGATGAGAGAGTAAATCGAAATAAAAGAACTGCAGATGCTAGAAATCTGAAATGAAACAAAGTGCGATAAAT
This sequence comes from Amblyraja radiata, assembly GCF_010909765.2. Lineage (NCBI taxonomy): Eukaryota > Metazoa > Chordata > Chondrichthyes > Rajiformes > Rajidae > Amblyraja > Amblyraja radiata. Next base: position 10,118,359 of record NC_045987.1, on the reverse strand, counting down.
ACTCAGCACATGAGATGGCATTTGTTGAAAGAGAAACAGAATTAAAGTTTTAGATCAAAGATCCTTCTTCAACCCACACTCCATCTGCTAATGAATGTGGAAACCCATTAGCACAACTTGAGATCAGTCTGAAGAAGAGTCCCGATCAAAACATCACCTATCCATGTTGTCGAGGGATACTGCCCGACTCACTGAGTTACTCCAGCATTTTGTGTCTTTTCTTGAGGGGATTAGAGAGCTTTCCTGGTCTTGGAGCCAACCTTTATTCCTCAACTAACATCAACTGAAACTTGGTTGCTTCTTTTGGCAACAAAATACTGTAACTACAATTTGGAAGTAATTAATTGACAGGAAAGTCCTATGGGAATTGTTTGGAATACGAAACCTTTTCACACTTCGTCAAAAATTGTCTGAGAGATTTGATGAGGATTCAGGTCCACATTCTTCATAGAGCCATACAGCACATGAAGTGGACCCTTGGCCAACCAAGTCCGTAGTGGCCGTCAAGCACCCATTTTGTAATAGTCCCACACCAGTCACATTTTATTCTCCCCACACCCATCAGTTCTCTCTAGGTTTTACCACTCACCAACAACCCTGGAGCAATTTAGACTGACGAGTTAATCATCCAGCCCATTGTTCGGGAAGTGGAAGGAAACTGGGGGCCCTGGGTGGAAATGCACATGGTCATAAGGTTATAAGTGATAGGAGTAGAATTAGGCCATTTAACCCATCAGGTCTACTCCACCGTTCAATCATGGCTGATCTATCTCTCCTTCCTAACCCCATTCTCCTGCTTCCCAGTGACACCCTGGTCACTGGGAAAATATGCTAATTGCATTCAGACAGCACCAGAGGACAGTATTGATCCCAGTTGCTGGATCTGTTTGGTAACAACTTGAATCGTTGTGCCACTTTGTTGACCCTCCACCTCCTTAGTAAAAGTTGTTTTCAATCAAGTTGTTTTAATCAGCTTGACTAATGTCCCCTCTAAACGCTCAGAGTGCATTTTTATTTGACAATATCTCTATGAATTGTTTTGATATGTTTTTCATTCTTATACAGCTGCACTTTATTTGGCATTTATAATTTTCATTGATGAGCTACTTATACTATGTGAGATCACCAGCTCTTTTAATTCAAAGGATAATAATTCTGCGATGCATATTTAGGCTGTGTCAGTTTGAGAAGCATTCAAGAATTAAGGGATCTGATTATAAGCGAGTTCGGTATTCCGACTGCGCATGACCAGGTCAAAGGTCACTATGCATAAGCAGCCCTGGAAAGCAGTGAAGCAGACCTGGGCCCGACACCGACCATGGACGAGCACGATCTCGCTCACTCACCAAAGCATTATAAAGCAATAAAAATGACAAAATAATCTTAGCTTTTAACAAAGGAACAACAAATACAACTATTTCATAGTTTGAAAGCAATATTTTCTTACCTAGAAAAATCAAAGCTGGAAAAGACAGAAGATATGAAGGTCCATTGCTCCACTGCCTTCCAGGGTTCTTTATGCATAGTGACCTTTGACCTGTGCATGCCTAGTTGGAAGCGTATATATATATATATATATATATATATATATATATATATATATATATATATATATATATATATATTGCTCTAGGAAACAGCACTTCTTTTCTCAGTTATGCTTTAAAATCATTTTATGAATCACAATATCCTTATCAATGAAGCGACTTTGGATTGGACTTGCTTGGAAGGGATAATTTGGAGTTAGAATTATTTGGTAAAGAATTTGTTTTCTGCATCTCTATTCTATTGAGAAGATGTGGTCTAGAAAGATTTGTCTGTTTGCCCTGTTGCAGGCTGAGGTTGTGTAAATTGCTGTTTAAAAATGAAGGCTGGTTGACAAAGTGTTGGCAACTTGCTAATACTTCATGTGGTGGCAAGAATGCCAATGTTTGTTAGCATGAAATGTATTACTAATACATAACAAATTAAACAAAGGACAAATATGTAGGAGATATCTAAACATTAGAGAATTATAGCAGCAAAGCTGAGGTTCTCAGAATTCACAATTGCAATCATAGATATAGTGGCATTTAAGAGGCTTTTAAATGAAATTGCACGGAATGGAGGGATATGGATCACATGCAGACCAAGGAGATTAACCTGGCCATGTTTGACATGAACATTGTGGGCAAAAGGGCCAATTTCTGTGCTGTACTATTTTATGTTCTTATATCTAAGTTGATACAACAGTTTTAATTGTCTTGATAGCTGAGCATTCCAATAAAAATGTTTCTGTCATGTAATGTTATGTTTATAATACTCTGTCTCCAGTCCTCCAAGCTCTATAGAGACATAGTTATGAGTATTCATTTTTACTATAAAACTGATGTTTTCAGTCTTTGTAATACGCGATTTTGGGAAATCAGAATGATTATGGCCGCAACTACTGAGGATTTTTTGAAGGGTTGCTCAGTCACTGATATGTGAAGACGTTGCTGGGGGTACAAACCCACTCTTCATTTCGTAGGTGGATGCTATTTATTGAATTTGTTTGCTTCATTAGTTAATTCAATTCATATTCATTATTTATTATTTACATAGAATGCATTGAAGAGATTTTAGAAGCAAACAGGAAAGTAAAATATGTTGGCAGTAGGTATTTAAGTATGTGGGGGTTGATCCTCACTCTGATAAGTTGTATAAATTCAAAATTATTAAAGAAATCACATAGAATTTTACCCTCAATGTTTTCACCCTTTGTAATTTTTATGAAGCTGAATTCTAAACTATCCCAGACTTAAGGAATACATTTAAAATAGGTTCCTGCTGTGCAGTTGTGAGTTCCATTTAATTTTTACAGATGTTATGTGGGTTTACAGCTTGGCAAATCTACCAGTGAATGGGAGTTAGGATCTGGCTGCACATATTAAGTGGCTTCCAGCGCTCCTTGTGGACTCAGAAGCATTTAACCTCTCTTCTGCTGAACATAACCTTTCAACTGCCACAAGCATTAAGTCTGCACAATGGACCTAAAACAACTTCCACCGCTTAACAAGCTCTGAATAATGACCTACCTTCTCTCATGATTGGTTGTCATACCAGCCAAAGCCCAGAACATTGACATTTCACCATGAGTGTCCCTAGTAGCAGCCAGTAGTCTACCAAACAAGCTAGAGACATAGAAGATAGGTGCAGGAGTAGGGCATTCAGCCCTTCGAGCCAGCACCGCCATTCACTATGATCATGGCTGATCACCCAGAATAGGTACCCTGTTCCAACCTTCTCTCCATATCCCTTGATTCCATTCCCTAAGAGCTATATCTAACTCTCTCTTGAATGCATCCAGTGAATTGCCCTCCGCTGCCTTCTGTGGCAGAGAATTCCACAACTCTCTGGCTGATAAAGTTTTTTATCATCTCAATCCTAAATGGCCTACCCCTTATTCTTAAACTGTGACTCTCCCAACATGGGGGACATTTTTCCTGCATCTAGCCTGCCTGAACCCTTAAGAATTTTACATGTTTATATTCCAGTAAATATAAGCCCAGTCGATCTATTTTTTCATCATATGTCAGTCCTGCCATCCCAGGAATTAACCTGATGCTCCTACGCTGCACGCCGTCAATAGCAAGAATATTCCTCCTCAAATTAGGAGACCAAAACTGCAGGCAATACTCCAGGTGTGGTCTCACCAGGCCCTGTACAACTGCAGTAGGACCTCCTTGCTCCTATACTAAAAATCTCGTGCAATGAAGGCCAACTTTCTTCACTGCCTACTGTACCTGCATGGTTATTTTCAGTGACTGATGTACAAGGACACCTAGGTCTCGTTGCACCTTCCCTTTTCCTAATCTGACACCATTCAGATAATAATCTGCCTTCTTGTTCTTGCCACCAAAGTGGATAACCTCACATTTTTCCACATTATACTGCATCTGCCATGCATCTGCCCACTCACCCAACCTATTCAACCTGCAGCCTCATAGCCTCCTCCTCGCAGCTGACACTGACACCCAGCTTTGTGTCATCCCCAAACTTGGAGATGTTACATTTAATTCCTTTGTCTATTGCTTGATTAGCTGTTGGACAGGCAACAAGATAAACTGCTAACAAGAATCTACATTCATAAGTCATAGTAGAATTAGGCCATTTGGCCCATCGATAATGACTTATCTTTCTTTCCACCTCGACCCCATTCTCCTGCCTTCTCCCCGTAACCGTTGACACCTTTACTAATCAAGAACCTGTCAATCTCTGCATTAAAAATACCCAATGACTTAGCCTCTACAGCCGTCTGTGGCAATGAATTCCACTGATTCTGGCTAACGAAATTCCTCCTCATCCCCTTCTAAAGGTACGTACTTTTATTCTGAGACTATGGCCTGCAGTCCTAGACTCTCCCACTATTGGAAACATCCTCTCCACACCCACTCTATCCAGGCTTTTCACTATTGGACAAGTTTCAATGAGATTGACTCCTCATCTTTCTAAACTCCAGTGAGTACTAGTAAATGATGAGCATTTTATGGCTCTTAGGCTAAATTCTAGCGAGTACAGGTCAGGAGCCATAAAATGCTCATCATGTATTAACCCAATCATTCCCACGATCATTCTCGTTAACCACCTCTGGACCTTCTCCAACACCGGGCATCCCTCCTCAGATATGGGGCCCAAAACAGCTAGCAATACTCCAAATCTGGTCTGACCAGTGCCTTATAAATTCTCAGCTTTGCATCCCTACTTTTTTTAATCTCAAATTTAATAGTCCTCTCCAAATGTACTTACATTGCATCTGCCTTCCTTACTACCAATTCAAATAGTAAATTAAGCTTTTGTGAATCCTGCACCAGCACTCTGAAGTCCCTTTGCATCTCCAATTTCTAAATCCCCTCCCCATTTAGAAAGTAGTCTACACCTTTATTCCTACTACCAAAGTGCATGACCGCACACTGTATTCCATCTGCCATTTCTTTGCGCACTATCCAAACCTGTCCAAGTCCTTCCGCAGACTCCCTGTTTCCTCCACACTACCTGCCTGTCCACCTACCTTCTTCATTATTGCGGGGATCTCTGGCCATCCACGGGTCTTTTGCCTGCTTTATCAGTCTCCCACATTCGCACATTTATCTGCCAATATCAGGGCCGCAGGATGGTGCAGTAGTTTCTGAAGCACGGGGAAAGGTAGGAACTGTGAATAGTTTCAATGCACAGAGCATCATAGAGCATAGTCACAAAAGGTGAATTATAAAAATTTGACAAATTAGGAAGAACTGGATTCAATTCCCAAATGGCTCTAAGTATACAAAAGTAGAATGAATAAAATATACCAAGATGATTCTAAGCTCAAATCCTTGAACATGTCAAGATGGTTCATTTCAGCCTGGATGAACATGACAGTATAAAGATTAACCTAGACGTCAGCCTGGGGAGGTAAAACAAAAATCAGCCATTGCTTCAACTTCTGGTAGTTATCCAGCAATTATTTCTGGAAACAGACACAAGCAGTACAGGAACAAGTTTAACTTGGATGTGCCCCATGACTGAATAAATCTATCAATGGCCATGCTCATGGAACTTTCATTTTAAAAAATGAAAAAAATGAGAGTCACGATCTTCAGAAGTTATTTTTTAAATTTTGTTTTCAGAATCTGGGAATCTGTTAACGCCAGCATTTATTGTCTCTAATTGCCCTTGAGAAAGTGGTGGTGAGTGGTACTTATATGAACCACTGTGGTTGTCATGGCATGATATCCCCCAATACTGTTGGAAAAGGAGTTTTGGAATTTAGACCCAATGACGATAAAGGACCAATCATATATTTTCAATACGGTGCATGATTTGGAGGGGTACATGAAGATGGTGTGTTCCCATGCACCAACTGTCTTTGTTCTTCTTGGTATTAGGGGTTGTATGTTGTACTGTCAAAGTTTCCTGGAACAATAACTGCAGCCACTTTGTTGGTGGTAGAGGCATTTAATGTTAATGGTGGTTGATGGGATGAAACATAAAAACATAGAAACAATAGGAGTAGGCCATTCAGTCCTTTGAGCCAATATGGCGGTGCTGGTTAATCATCCAAAATCAGTACTCCATTCCTGCTTTCTCCCCATATCCCTTGATTCCGTTAGTGCTAAGAGCTATAGCTAACTCTCTCTTGAAAACATCCAGTGAATTGGCCTCCATTGTGTTCTGTGGCAGACAATTCCACAGTTTCACAACTCTCTGGGTGAACATTTTTTTCCTCATCTCAGTCCTAAATGGCCTATCCCTTATTCTTAAACTGTGACCCCTGGTGATGGACTCGCCCAATATGGGGAATATTTTTCCTGCATCTAACCTGTCCAATCCTTTAAGAATTGTATATGTTTCTATAAGATTCCCTCTCGTCCTTCTAAATTCCAGTCGACCCATTATTTCACCAGATGTCAGTCCCATCATCCCGGGAAATAACCTGGTGAACCTCTGCTGCACTCCCTCAATGGCAAGAATGACCTTCCTCAAATTAGGAAACCAAAACTGCACACCATACTCCAGGTGTGGTCTGACCAGGGCCCCGTACAACTGCAGTAGGACCTCATTGCTCCTATACTCAAATCCTCTCGCTATTAAGGCCAACATGCCATTTGCTTTCTTCACTGCCTGCTGTACCTGCATGCTTACTTTCAGTGATTGATGTACAAGGACACCCAGGTCTTGTTGCACATCCCCTTTTCCTAATCTGACACCATTCAGATAATAATCTGCCTCCTTGTTCATGCCACCAAAGTGGATAACCTGACATGTATCCACATTATACTGAATCTGCCATGCATCTGCCCACTCACCTAACATCTATCCAAGTCACCCTGCAGCCTCATAGCATCCTCCCTGCAGCTCACACTGCCACCCAGCTTTGTGTCATCCACAAACTTGGAGACGTTACATTTAATTATTTTGTCTAATTCGTTATGGTAAATAACTGGGGTCCCAGCATTGACTCTTGCGGCACACTACCATTCTGAAAAGACCCATTAATTCCTACTCTTTGCTTCCTGTCCACCAACCAGTTCCCTCAGATGCCAATCAAGTGTGTTGCTTTGTTCCCGATGGTGTACTTATTGAAAGTCATTGGATCTGTACGCTTCCAAATAAGTGGAGAGGTATTCCATCATACTCCTGACTTGTGTCTTAAAGTTGGTGGAAAGGGCTTGGGGTGTCAAGAGATATCGCTTGCCACAGGAAACCCAGCTATGATCTGCTTTTGTGCGAACAGTATTTTGTGCTGTTGGTCAAGTTGAGTTGTGGTCAATAGTGACATCCAGGTTGCTGATAGTTTAGTTTAGTTTATTGTCATTTGTCCAAGGCACAGTGAAAAGCTTTCATTACGTGCTAACTAGTCAGTGGAGAAACTATGCATGATTACGATCATGGTGTACGGATGCTTGATAAAGGGAATAATGTTTAGTGCAACATAAAGTCCAGTAAAGTCCAATTAAATATAGTCCAAAGGTCTCCAAGGAGGTAGATAGTAGCTTTGAGCCACTCTCTAGTTATTGATAGGATGGTTTAATTGCCTGATAACAGCAGGGAAGAAACTGAATCCAGTCCCTGAATCTGGAGGAATGCATTTTCACACTTTTGTTCTCTTGCCTGATGGGAGAGGGGAGAAGAGGGAGACTCGTCCTTGATTAAGAGGTGAGACTCATCCTTGATTATGCTGGCGGCCATGCCGAGGCATCGTGAAGTGTAAATGCAGTCAATGGAAGGGAGGTTGGTTTGTGTGATGGTCTGGGCTGCAACCATAATTCTCTGATAAAATGCTTTCTATGGTACCTCTGTAAAAGTTGGTGAGAGTTGTTGTGGTCATGCCGAACTTCCTACGCCTTCTAAGGAAGTCGAGGCATTGGTGTACTTTCTTGGACCTTGCTTTGTTATGGCTAGTCCAGGACAAGTTGCTGGATATATTTACTCCTAGAAACTTGAAACTTTCAACCAACTCTACTTCGGCGCCGTCAATATATACTGGGGTATGTCTACCTCTTTGCTCTTTGTTGATCACTTTCTTCTCTGTCTTGCTGACTTTGAGAGAAAGGTTGTTGTCTTGCCAACAGATTATGAAGTTCTCTAACTCCTACCTTGTCATTATTTGAAAGCTGGCCCACAATGGTGGTGTTATCCATGAATTTATAAATTGAATTGGATTTGTACTTGGCTGCATAGTTGTGGGTGTAAAAGGAGTTTTGTTTGTTTTGTTTGTTTTGTTTAAGGCATGACATAGATTAGTTGATAAAATGGGGTGGAACAAGGCCAGACAGAATTTAATCCTGACATGTTTGAAGTGATACATTTTGAGAGGGTAAACAAGGCCAAGATATACACAGTAAATGAGAGGGCTCTAGAAAGTGTTATGAATGGAGCCACCTTGGGGTATAAATCCATAAATTCCTGAAACGTAGTACAGGAGGGGAGTGTGGTGAAGAAGTCATAAGGGATGTTGCCTTCAGTGATTGTGGCATAGAATATAAGAACTGGGACATCATATTAAACTTTATAAAGCATCGATTAGGCTACACCTGGAGTATTGTGTTTGTCTCTAATTGTCACACCGTAGGAAGGGTGCGATTGTATTGAAGAAGATGCAGTGGAGATTCACCAGGATGTTGTCTGAATTTCCATTCATTTCTACAATATCTAAAATGCTCTAGATTAGACTAATTCTGGGATGGGGTTGTCTAGAGTGACTTATTGGAATATAGAGCGGCATGGATCCGAATTCTCCATGCTTGTTGGTCATCTGTCTTACCTAGACTGATCTATGTGAATCAAGTTATGTGTCCTCAAGCTGCACTGCAAAGCCCAGCGGGGTGCCTGGCTTTGTTGTAGCTCTGCCTACAGAGTTGTTTTGACAACCGGGTAAGCTATGTTCCTTGGCTTCCCAGCTGCAAATAATTAAATATTCAAAAACTATTAATAATTAAGCATACAAATATTTCTTGTAAAATCCCTAAAACGTTCCAACAATTCAAATATTTAAATACTAGAAAACACTTGAAAGTAATCTATTATATTAATGTTAATTTAATTAAATAAAAATGTAAATTACTCTCTATTTGCCTTTCCTGCTTGAAGGCTGTTCCTCTCCATTCGAATGAATGGGCTTGATATTCCATTGTGGGAATAATGGACAAATTTCTTAGTGTAAGCGCAAGAAATATCTTCCAAAGTTGCAATACCTATTAGACTTCATGAGAGGGTAATCAGGAAATAAATGGTAATCACCTGTAAACTTCATGGAACGGTAAACTTCAACACAGTTATGGTTGTGCATGGAACTGTTCACTATTCTGCAGAAATTTAGGACTGTATTTCATTGAGTTGTACAAGATTGAAAGGATTTGAATGACAAAGCATTGTCGAGCAGATCTCTGATCTACCTCTGCTTCCATTTCTTAATCTGTATGTTCTTCCTAGTTTTTTTGACTAATTGTGTTTCTGAGATGAAAATGCTTGAAAAAATTGAGGATGTTTTATATGCCCAACTCTAACTAATTATTATATATCTAAATGCATTAGATATGTGCATGTTTATTTCTTAGATTATCTTGCATGACTTCATAAGTATTCATCTTTCCACTGCAATGTTCCAGTTTGCTTCCACATTTCCCAGAAGTTGCTCAGAAGTTGTTCCAGATCTTTCAAATCAAAAGCTTTTCAATGTACTTGAGTACACGTAACAATAAACAAAACAAAACTTTTAAACTGATGTACTTTGCCACTGATACCAATTGAACTTTATTATTCTGTGGTATCTATTCTTCCAGAGCCACAACATGTTTTCTTTTAACTTTCATTTAACATAGTGGAAAATTTCATTCACTCCTTTCAAAACTTTTTGCTTACTCCAGAGTTTGTGTTTCCACAATGAATACCCTCATTATACAGTGACCTTGGCAAATCTGAGTCAGTTTTCTGAAAGCTTAATTTGCTGCGGAAAACAGAGTAGGTATTCTGGCAACTAACCCATGAACTCTGTCACCTTAAGAGGAATTAGTAACTAATTGCTGTACAAATTGAGGAATGACTGTATAATATTTTAATACATATTAATTATTTCTCCACAGGGTCCTCGAGGCCCTCCAGGCCTACCTGGTCAACCTGGAAAAAGAGGACCTCGGGTAAGTTTTTTAGTTTTTCTCGTAATATTTACACTCCAGAAATATTAGTTTGACTATCAACCATTTTCAGGAGCACAAAACTGATTACTGCCATTTAAAATTGGCAAAATTATCCTATTAATAAATCTGATTATGAAAATGTAGTTTTATTTTGAATCTTTATGTATGTTACCTTTCTCACCTTGAGTCCTATCTGAACTCATCTTGTCAATGATAGGAATCACTCGGACTTTCGATCATAGTCTCACTAAATATCGAACTCACTGAAGCATTCAGATTTCCTTCCTGCCTGCATAGTTAGTTCATATTGTTTAAGAAGGAACTGCAGATGCTGGAAAATCGAAGGTAGACAAAAATGCTGGAGAAACTCAGCGGGTGAGGCAGCATCTATGGAGCGAAGGAAATAGGCAACGTTTTGGGCCGAAACCCTTCTTCATATTATTGGCTTTCTTTTCTGTACATGTCTCCTTCAAATCTGCCTTCATCATTCTCCCTTGTTTTAAAGAAAAGCATGACCCCCACGCCCTTTCAACCCTCTATTTGTGATCACAAGCAGTCTTGCAGTACCCAAGCATACCTTTATTTCCAAACATAGACACACAAGCTGGAGTAAGTCAGCTTTCTTCAGTCTGAAGAAGGGTCTTGATCCGAAACGTCACCTATTCCTTCTCTCCAGAGATGCTGCCTGTCCCGCTGAGTTACTCCAGCTTTTTGTGTCTATCTTCAGTTTAAACCAGCATCTGCAGTTCCTTCCTACACTTTACCTTTATTTCCAGATCTGGTCTGTTACTCATCCTTAACCTGTGTAGCTCCATTTTTGATATCTGCCCCCCCCCCCCTACTCATTTAGCAGCAAAGTTCCAAACCCTAGGATTCCCTCCCTTTATTTCCCCTTCTCTACCCCTTCGACTACCTTTAATACACACTGGCAAGCTTTTTGATCAGTTTTATGGTTTTCAATGCCAAAATATCCATACTTGGTTTGGTATCAAATTTGATTTGTTAATCATCAGGTGACGTGTTTGGGACTGTCAAAGGTTTGGGATGTTATTTATACAAATACATCTATAGATGCTCCTGAACACATCATCAGTGATGTGACCTGGGGTCATTGGGTGTTTCGGGTCTTTCAACATCAGACACCCTCACCCAGGCGACCCAGCCATGGTTGATCAGACCACGACTTGTGTTCAGGTGGCATTCGCTCCTCCCCATGGACCTTCTCTCCTGATTCAGAGCCATCTCGAGACCTTCTCCGCTGCCTCTCTAGTGTTCTTGATGGCCCTTCTCCTCGCCACTCCGTTGATGCCCAGTGCACTCAAGGCTTTGTAGAGCGATTGCCCTGCAAAACCTCTGCAGCCAACCTCGATGGGCATACACCTTGCCTTCCAGCCCTGCTTGCGGCAGTCTATGACCAGCTCTTCATACTTGGCCATCTTCCTCTCGTGGGCCTCCTCCAGACGGTCCTCCCACGGCACTGTCAGTTCCAACAAGACAATGTTTTTGGTCGCCTCTGAGACCAGGAGGATATCTGGCCTCAGGGTGGTCGTGGCAATGTGCTGTGGGAACTTCAGCTGTTTCACCAGGTCTACGGAAAGCTGCCAGTCCTGCGCAGTCGCCAGGATTCCTGACGGATTCCTGGCTGCTGTGGTTCTTGGCAGCTGCACTCCGGCCTTCACGAAGGTGATAATCTGGGTGGTGGGGCGTTCTCGTCTGCAGCTGCTGATTCCCATGCTGATGGCTTCTGCCATGGGTTTAAAAACCTGGTCGTGACGCCAGGTGTACCGGCCCTGCCCAAGAGACTGTCAAAGGTTTGGGATGTTAAAGGTAGTATAACAATACCAGATGATGTTGCTATTCAATCTGAAGTGTATGTCCATGGCTGTTAGCTAACTAACCAAATATTAATAAGCTTATTGACGAAGCAGTGAACAAAATGTTGATAACTCCACAAATGATATCTGAGACTGATTTTATTTGCAAGGTCATTTATTATCCTAATTATCCATTTAAGTAGCAATATCTCTTCTTGTAATTGATTATCACTGAAGGTGTCAAAGTCAGTGAGCTGATTAGAAATTGTGCTGATAATGTGTATTTCAAATATGGAATGATCAAAACAGTTAGCATCTTGCCTTGTTCAGACAAATCATGAGTGTTGACTGAGAAATTTCTGTCCAAATTGATTGTATTTCAGGGCTAAAGCTGAATGATACCTGGAACATTTTCCATTGGTGCTTTATCATTGTTCTAATGAACAAATGAAGTAATAAGGCATGTTTTATCCACACCCTCCTCATTTGCATGGTTAGGTTGATTATTTCTGCTTGACCTTCAGAGGATTCTCAAGACATCCAGTTTAGAAGACAATAGACAATAGGTGCAGGAGTAGGCCATTCGGCCCATCGAGCCAGCACCACAATTCAATGTGATCATGGCTGATCATCCTCAATCAGTACCCCATTCCTGCCTTCTCCCCATATCCCCTGACTCCGCTATCTTTAAGAGCCCTATCTAGCTCTCTCTTGAAAGTATCCAGAGAACCAGCCTCCACCGCACTCTGAGGCAGAGAATTCCACAGACTCACAACTCTCTGTGAGAAAAAGTGTTTCCTCGTCTCTGGTTTTAAATGGCTTACCCCTTATTCTTAAACTGTGGCCTCTGGTTCTGGACTCCTCCAACATCGGGAACATGTTTCCTGCCTCTAGCGTGTCCAAACCCTTAACAATCTTATATGTTTCAATAGGATCCCATCTCATCCTTCTAAACTCCAGAGTGTACAAGCCCAGCCGCTCCATTCTCTCAGCATATGACAGTCCCGCCATCCCGGGAATTAACCTTGTAAACCTACGCTGCACTCCCTCAATAGCAAGAATGTCCTTCCTCGAATTAGGGGACCAAAACTGCACACAATACTCCAGTGTGGTCTTACTAGGGCTCTGTACAACTGCAAAAGGACCTCTTTGTTCCTATACTCGACTCCTCTTGTTATAAAGGCCAACATGCCATTCGCTTTCTTCACTGCCTGCTGGACCTGCATGCTTACTTTCATAGACTGATGAACAAGGACCCCCAGATCCTGTTGTACTTCCCCTTTTCCCAACTTGACGCCATTTAGATAGTAATCTGCCTTTCTGTTTTTGCTACCAAAGTGGATAACCTCACATTTAGCCACATTAAGAATGAGAGGTGATCTTATTGAAACATATAGGCTTATGAAGGGACTTGACCGTGGATGCTGAGGGACTAGGACATTATTCCTTGTAGCACAGAAGACTGAGGGGTGATCTTAGAGAAGTGTATAAAATTATGATGGGAATAGATCTGATGAATGCACAGACTCTTATACACAGAGGACATGAGTTTAAGGCGAGAGGGGAAAGATTTAACAGGCATCTGAAAGGCAACTTTTTCACTTAGATGGTGGTGGGTATATGGAATGGGCTGCCAGCAGATGTAGTTGAGGTCGATACTATAACAGCATGTAAAAGATACGTGGACAGGTACATGGATAAAAACGGTTTAAAGGGATATGGCCAAATGTGGACAAATGGGATGAGTTTAGATGAGGCATCTTGGTTGGAATTAATGAGTTCGGATGAAGGGCCTGTTTCCATGCTGTATCGGCCTATGAGAAGGAACCTCTTCTGCAGCGAGTTGTGACTCTTTGGAATTCTCCAAATCAGAGCTGCGAAGGTGAAATCATTGAATACATTTAAAGCAGAGATTGACAGACATTTGAACAAAGGAGCTAGGTAAGGACCAGGAAAGTGATACAAAGAATGGATCGTCAAGATCTCAGTGAATGATAGAACAAGCTTAAGGACAGAGCAAGCTTGGCCACTCCAGCTTTTGTTTCTTAAGTTACACTGTAGGTGTGTTAGGGTCCATTTTTATGAAGTTGAAAATTGAGTCATAGGTTTTCACTCAGTTTCAAGACCAAAGGTCCACGTCAGACCCCTAACACGCATTATCCCCAACTTGAAAATTAATTTCAGGCCACTTATACCTGTTGCACTTTGCCACAAACTGTGAATGGGGAGAGACAATGAACAACCAGATCATGGTAGTTAGTGGCCAGCGGGAATGTGAAGCCAGGAATACTGTTATCCTGGCTTCACATAAACTCGAGATAAAAATAAACATATCTTTTTTACATTCTTTGCTGGTTAGGCCATGTCCGCGTGAGGAAATTCTGAGTGGAGTAAGCCTAAAGCATGTTCAACTCAAGGCAATCCAATTTCCCTGAGGAGTTCTAAAATATTCCCTAATGTGTGATGTAATTCTCACAAAATAATTTGATTCTTTATCCTTTACAAACAAAAGTAAAACCTTATTAAACACTCTTGTTGAGTGCACTGTCTTTTTAAATGCTAATAATGTATTCTATGGCCTGACATCAATCTACCTTTTGTATCAGTAACTGTGTTCTAGGGTACTAAGAGTAAAGAAGTTGATGCAGGCTGTTGAACATGAAAAGATCCAATTGTATATCAGTTTATTTATTTAAATTCACCTTACCAAGATGGTTACTGTCGTTTGAAAATTGTTTGAAACTGATGTAATATACATGCAATAAAACTGAAAATAGCACAGTGAATTGAACTAAAATGTGTAATCACTGATGATTGCTGAGAAGTAATCCAGATTAGCCATCGTAATCAAACTAAAGAAATATAGAAGAAGACTAAAGTATCAGCATTTAAAAGACACTTGGGAAGTTACATGGATAGAAAAGGTTAAGAGGAATATTGTCCAAACATGGGCAAATGGGACTAGTTTAGATCTGGCATTTTGGTTCATATGGATGAGTTGGTCCAATGGGCCTGTTTCCATACTGTATGACTATGACTCTATGAATTTCAGATTTGACTTGGATATATCACAGCAACATGAACTTTAAAATCTCACATAATTATTCACTATTTTCGTTATTGCTCTTCAAAGCTTTTCCATTATCTATCTAAATTTGTATCAATCTCTTTCTTGAACATGGTTGTATAGGTGCTGTGTGGCCAAACATTTGTATTGCTGCAACATAATTTTATCCTCTTGTATTTAGTTCTTGGAATGTAAAGGCTGTCATTCCATTTGCCTTTTTATTATTTTTGTATGAATTCATGACTTTAAATTAATCCATGTACAAGCATCCCTAGGTTTCTTTTTCTTTTTTAGCCTCTAGTCTTCCACCACTGAGTAGCATTTGGATTATTTTTAATTTAATGAGTGGATAATTTGCTATTTGCCATTACTGAAATCCACTTAATATAAATTTTCCTATTCGTTTAATATATAAATAGTTCTTTGTGAATTTATCTTTGAATTATGACTATAATGTTGGCCATCAACAGGAAGATATGGAAACCTGCACTCTATTCCAATTTATGAATAATTAATAGTAATGTAAATAATTGTCCATATAATCTGCAGATTCCTGTGGAATGTCAGTAGTCGCACACGGCTATTTAGATCACCTAACCATTGTCCCAAATCTGTCTTCAGCTGCTCAACCCATCTAATAAACACATCAATAATTTGGCCTCACTTCCAGGAACTTATATTTGCCAATGTAATATTCTATCAGATACCTGTTGGGCCTATTCTCTTTGTAAGGGAATTGTGATGGTATCTATTTTAACATTTGGAAGTACAATATATGTGCCACATTTGTTGTCAGCTTCTAGATTGGCTGAGATATTCCACTAGATCAATAGATTCCTGAGATTAAATGAATCATGCGGTATGGAACATATGCTATATTTTGCACACTGCTTCTTTTCATTTTTTGCATTACTTTTGTACTCGCGCAAGGTTTGATTATAATCACATATAGATGATTTACCTGGATAGCACGGAAAACAGTTTCTCACTATATCGCCGAACACATGACAATAATAAACCACTAGCATTACCAGAGGCTAGGAAATGGTGCCTAGGTGGGAGATCAGCCATAATCTTAAGTGGCAGAGTAGGCTTAAAGGACTGGATGACCTATTTCTGCAACTATTTCATGTATTTTATGTTATAATCTTTTAGAAAAGAAAGGGCATGTTCCACGATGGTTTCTCCAATGCACAGGCACCTTGTCTGAATGAAAGAAAAGCTGATTTAGCAGTTTGAATGAATAAATATTTAAAGGTATTGGTTTAGCTGTTTATCAAATATTTAAATATTTTACCAAGGAAAATAGTGAATAAAAATGTTGCTTGTGTTCCCTTGGATTTTAAATTGACTAGTGGGAATAGATTAAAATGTGGAAAACTTCAGTGAACAGTAGTCTGTTGTCAACTTACAGTGGTTTGGTTCAATTTCAACTAATGGAAACAAAAAATCATATGAAAGCCTCTTTTACAACTTGGCTGTGCTTTTGATTGAATAAGAAAGCAGTGGATTCAGGCACCACTCAAAGACCTGAGCACATAATCTCTAGTAATATTTCTGTCCAGCAATAAGATAGTGCTACTTTACAGATGATTCCATCCGTATCCCTATCACTCCAACACTTTGTTTTATTCTAGATTTCAGTATCTGCAGTTCCTTGAGTTTCATTTTAAACTAATAATAGTTTGGGCTTCAAGTATGCAAAAATAATTTTAAAATTGATTCCATGAAAATTAATTGATTTTCAACCACAATGTTTTAGAAATTGGTTCCCTCAGTGCCATAGTGCTGTGCAACCTATTTGATCAGAGTTCTGATGGTAATTTTGTACTTGACTGTGAATTGGACTTTCAGAACATGATGGCCTTTATGATTTATATAGAGCTGTGGGTTTTCATAAAGAAGCATGTGCAATCTATTATTCACTGAAATTTCAAGAAAGTCATAATCTGTGAAAACCCATGTGCCTGCTTAATCTGATGATCCCTACTCAAAGAAAAAGAGAAAGCCCTTCTTCTGGACCATGAGATTCACCATACTCTGGTGCATAATAACCTGGGAAATATGGCAGAAAATCAGCAAGAATGTCTGCTGGACCTATACAGAGTCAGCTGTTGGTGACATCAGTTCTGTTGCTAAGCTGATTGATGCTTACTCAAACAAATTGTGTTGTGTAAATGCACATAATACATGAACCAGGCACAGGAAAAATGGTCTGAAGAACCTCATACCCTACTCCTGTTGTACACCAATGACCCACTACTTCAACTTGTACTGTTCAATATGATCATCGTGATCTGCAAGTAGCATTTTGGACGCCAGTCTGGGTGCTCTCCAGGACATTAAAGAGCAACTCCTGCTTCATCAATGTTTATTATTGCAGACAAAGGCATTATCCACTATGGCTCCATGCTGGCTCCCAACAGAGCCATCCAATCAGTTGCATTTCACTCTCTTTATATCTCTGTAGCCCTGCAATTTACTCTCTCCCATCAACTGTTACTTTTTACCTCTTAGCTACACTAAGGAGGCATTTTCAGCAGCAAATTAAACTTCCAATACTTGATATAGATGTATACCTATTCTAAGCAATAGAATAAAAACATGCAGAAGCCTAATGAAATCAGAAGTTAAGACTTACAAAACAATATAACCTTGTACCATGAACATAATAGTAGTTCTTGCAGGTGACTTAACTTTAATTAAACTTTTTATTATCCCACTACAACATCTCAAGTGAACAACTCTTCAATAATAGACAGAGATAAATATATAATGTGATTCTTATTAATTTTAATAACTTTACGCTTGCAAATGAAATAAGATTTTCAGTTTAAGGTATAGGATGCGGAGTCCAATGTCAAAATTATTGATTAGCCTGGATCTTGGGAGCACATGCATTGTCCAAGTAGGGAATGCCTATATGTACCTCTGCCTTTGTCCTTAACCTGCCTCATTGAAGACTATATGGGAGAATTGGTTTGTTAATTCATCTCCTGGGGAGCAGGCACTTGTGTTATCTTCCTTCCAGTTGCAGTCCACCCATGCCATAAGACTCACCGTATGGCCACCTTTATAGCTATAAGGTGAAAAGGGGAAAGTTAAATTGAGATGTGAGGGGCAATTTGTTTACACAGAGAGTGGCGGAGGCCTGGAGGGCATTGCCAGGAGTGGTGGTGGAGGCAGATATGATATTGGAGTTTAAGAGGCTTTTAGATTAGCACATGAAAGTACAGAGAAGTACAAGGAATAGAGGAATATGGATCATGTACAGGCAAATGAGATCAGTTTAACTTGGCATCATGTCCAGCACAAACATTGTGGGCCAAAGGGCCTATTCCGGTAATGTAGTGTTCTATGTTTATCATCTACGGAATGTGGAGTGCTGATATCAAAGCCAATAGCTGAGACTTTCAGATAGGCTGATGGTCCAACAGCTTCTTAAGTGTATTGCTCAGCAGCTGGAGCCAGTTCAGTTGGATGTTATTGGTTTTCTGAAAGGAAAAAGGTATGTTGGTTGGGCGATGATTAAAATAGGTGTATCTTGTAAACCAGAAGACACTCTACAGGAGCTGTGCAACAGTTGCACCATCTGCCTCATCTGGCTCATCACTGTACCAACATTCTCAATAGTTTCTATGCCATTGGGAAGTTGCATGATAACTTAAATTCACACTACAGCTCTATGATCTATTACCATGCATCTGTAAAGGCCTTCCATAGAGATCTAATTGCAACGATACAATATTCAGTTATCTGACTTAAGTGAGTTTGTTTACACCAGCTGGGGTAGATCAAATTGCTCACACCAACTGGGTTTGAATCAGATTGTTCACACCAGCCGGATTCATATTGAATTGTTTATACCAGCTTGACACTAACAATGTGAGCTGTTCAAAATTATCTGTAACATTGCAGCTGTCTTAAATACTGTATATTGAATTCCTGGCTTAGGGGCCAGTGGTGTCTAATAATGTTTCTTTTAATGATATCCTCGCTAGCCAAACATTAGCTTTTCAGAAGATGTGAATACCAGATATATTTGCAGAATTCCTCAATACTTAGGAAGTATTGTGGATTTGAAATGCTGAATAATTACTTGGATCTTTTCAAACGTGAAAGACAACAATAATTTCAGCTGATTGCAACAACTTCTCTGTGAGTCAAAATCAATTGTTGAAAATTGGCTGGATGTCAGTTGGATTATATTCCACTTGCTCGTATTCCAATGGTTGAGATTTGGACTGAGAAAAGTTACATTGAACTACTTTAATACCAAAACATCTGTCAATTTGACTGAAACAATTTGGTGCAGCTGAGCTATCTGAATTTGTTTCAACACAAGTTCCGTGTAACAGATAGCCAACTAATGCTGCATGCAATTACATAAAGTTAACATTGCAGGGGAACATAAATACATAAGAATTAAGAGCTATAGAGTTGAAGAATAAACCCTATGAAAATTTATATTTTTGTAACTGCCAAAATATAACAATGAATATACATTTGGGGTGTAGCCACGGGGGGAGATGGCAGCCCTATCGGCAGTCTGTTGGCTTTTCACTGCTTTTGTTATTTTTTAGTTTATTAGAAGTTCGTTTTAATGTTCTTTTGGTATGTTTTGTGTGGGGGGGAGGGGTACGGGGGAAACTTTTTTCAAGTTCTTACCTTCCCGGAGATGTGATTATTTTTCGGATCACATTCTCCGGGCTCTGTGGCCTACCATCGCTGGAGCTGGAAGCCTCCTCGGACTGTCGTGAGCTCCACCGGGGGGGGGGGTGGACTTACATCGGAGTGGATCCCTTGCCTGGGATCGTTCCCACCATGACCACCATGGACTTTATCATCAAGGGCTCGCAGTCTCGTGGCGAGGCTAGTCGGGAGCTCCAACGCCGTGGAAAGCTCGACCAGCCCCGACGCAAGGTTCGTTCGCCTGGCGCGGGGGAGCTGACAACCCCGCGATGCGGGAGTGGAGCGCCTCGATGCGGAGGGCCCGAACACCGGCTATAGGAGTCAAGATCGTCCCGTCAACGGGGGCTCGAAGCCCACGACTGCGGAAGAGCAAGGGGAAGAACTTGAACTATATTTCACCTTCCACCACAGTGAGGAGTGTGTAGGAGTCACTGTGGTGGATGTTCAATGTTAAAAGGTGTTTTGATTGTTTTGTCTCTAAGATGGCTGCCGGAAGGGAGAGTGAACGCTAGCGCGTTTAGCTGCCGCTGCTCTCTCTTTGAATTGTGTGTTGAACCTACTATTTTCTGTTTCTTTTTTTATTCTGCTTATATGTTTTGTAATCTGATTATTAAATTTTGTAATGCGTCCTGGAGAGTCTTTGAATGGCGCCCATAAGCATAATGTTAATAATAATAATAATAATAATAATAATAATAATAATAATAATAATAATAATAATAATAATAATAATAATACAAAACTATACAAAATATTTCAGGACCATCCATCTGTAATTTTGTCTGAATAATTAAGAGAACATCAGACCATTAACCATGCTTAGGATTCCCTTCTTCTTCCACTGGGGCATTATAACTGCAGTTAGTACAATCCAACTGCAGTTATTTGATAGGTTGTTGGGACAGTGCTTTGCAACTCCCAGTCACCATTAAAGCAGAATAATTGGTCACATTTTGTCGTGTATGCATTCATAAGTTCATAAGTCTCACAAATCTGATTGAGTGTTTTGAAGATGTGAGCAAAAAGCTTGATGAGGGCGTACCTGTAGAAGTTGTATATATGGATTTCAGCAAAGCATTCGACAAGGTTCCACACCTTGCTCTGGAAGGTCACTTGGCATGGGATCCAAGGAGAGATAGCTGAGTGGATAGAAAATTGACTACATGGAAGGAAGCAGAGGGTGATGGTGGAAGGGTGCTGCTCAGAATGGAGGCCTATGAATAGTAGTGTGCCTCAGGATTCGGTGCTGGGCCCATTACTGTTTGTCATCCATATCAATAATTTGCAGATTATACAAAAATGGGTGGCACCGCAAATAATGAAGATGGTTGTCAAAAATTGCAGCAGGATCTTAATCGGTAGGCCAGGTGGCCTGAGGAATGGTTGATGGAATTTAATACAGAGAAATGTGTGGTGTTGTATTTTGGAAAGTCTAACATGGCAGGACCTACACAATAAATGGTAGGGTTCTGGGAAATGTTGTAGAGCAGAGGGATCTAGCTACATCGTTCCTTGAAGGTGGTATCACAGGTAGATAGGGTGCTCAAATATGCTTTTGGCACTTTGGCCTTCATTAGTCGGAGTATTGAGTATAGAAGTTGGGAGGTCATGACATTGGTGAGGCCGCATTTCGAGTACTGTATTCAGTTCTGGGCACCATGTTAGAGGAAAGATGTTGTTAAGTTGGAAAAAATGCAGAGAAGATTTACAAGGATGTTGTCAGGACTTGAGAGTCTGAGCTTTAGGAAGAGGTTGAGTAGGCTGTGACTCTATTCCCTGGAGCACTGGAGGATGAGGGGTGATCTTATAGAGATGTATAAGATCATGAGAGGAATAGATTAGGTGGACTCACAGAGTCTTGGGGGATCGAGAACCGGAGGGCATAGGTTTAAGGTAATGGGAGGAAAGATTTTATGGGAATCCGAGGGATAACTTTTTCATGCAAAAAGTGGTGGGTGTATGGAATGAGCTGCCAGTGGAGGTAGCTGAGGCAACGACTATCGCAATGTTTAAGAAGCACTTAGGCAGGTACATGGGTAGGACAGGTTTAGAGGAATATGGGCCCAATACAGGCAAGTGGGACAAGTGTAGATGGGACAGGTTGGTCAATGTGGGCAAGTTGGGCCGAAAGGTCTGTTTTCACGCTGTATGTCTCTATGACTCTAAATCGTAGGAGCAGAATTAGGTCATTCAGCCTATTGGGTCTACTCTGCCATTCAGTCATAGCTGATCTATCTTTCCCTCTCTATCCCATTGTCCTGCCTACTCCCCATAACCTTTGACACCCTTACTAATCAAGAACCTGTCAATCTCTGCTTTAAAAATACCCAAAGACTTGGCCTTCACAGCTGTCTCTGGCATTGAATTCCACAGATTCACCACCCTCATGCATTATCATGTTGTGTGCAAATTAGCTCCTGTGTTGCATTAAAACAAAATAGTTACTCACTTCAAATATACCTAATTAATAGTGAAGTGCACTGTGGTGTCCTGTAGACATGAAAAGGCTATATTAATGCATACTCTCTTTCTAAGTTTTGCTTCATGTCTACTTGTGAAAGTTACTTTTTGTGATAAACATGACATAGCAGAAAAATTTAAAAAAATGCAGATTTACTGTTTCCACTTTAGATTGTAAACCACTCCAATATTGAGTTATTGTTATGCATGGCACCATGATAATGTCTTGTGCACACACATGAGTGATGAGAGAATTACAACAAAAAAAGTTGTGAATTTGAGTAAGTTAAAAATGTGTAGAAACAAAAAATTTGATGCATCAGGTGACATTCAAGAACATTTGGGACTTAAACAGGACAGAATTTGTGAAGGATGGCCAAGTCTTTGACATCCATTTTACATGCCAGCCACAATTGATTGCTATTGCAGAAGATGTTTGTAGCCCAGGATCCTGGAAATTGGTTAAATAGTTTTCATCTTTCCCTTTGCCTCCCCATCTAGAATCCTACAGTCGCATTGAAATTAATTATGATTCACTCCATGTGCCATCTAATCAGATGTACAATCCAGGAAATGATACCCCAGCATAAAATTTAGGGAATCTGAGCTCCACCATGTGTGGGGTCCAGCAAGGGGATGATGTGACACGATCGATGAAGTACCTAGGCATTATCCAATGGAATTTGATCCACCATTTCTGTTTTATTTTGATATAATTCCCGGCAACAATAGTAGTTATGAAGATTGGTGTTTCCTTTTAGGACCTCCACATTGAGCTGTGTGGTAATTTGTTCTGGATTTGCACTAGTTGCTGGCACAACTGTGGGCAGATATAGGAATGGCAATGGTTTGTGCCAACTTTCCAGCACAACTGCACAGCCATTGATACATGTGACTCCTTTCTTTACTGAGTCTGTCAACAATCATGGAGCAGTATGCTGAGTGCTGAGCAAAGTAGTGTGCACACCTGCAAAGAACTTACTGAAAATATTGCTGTTTCACTGTTTTATCGTGTGTACGTTACATTATCTCATATACTTGGTAAAATGGGAAAACTAAAAAATTTACACAAGTATTTTTATCAATCAGTTTCTTTTATTGATATTACAATTCCAAAATGACGAACAAAATGCTGTTTAGATTGAGAAATGCGGGTGTCTGATTCCAATATTTTTTCTGTTTCTGCAGGGACATCAAGGACCCCATGGAAATCCTGGCCGACCTGGTCCCATTGGTGGGAAGGTTTGTCCTGTTTTAAAATATCCCAAGAAATTCACATAGATTGTTTGTTGTGTGATTTAAATTGTGAAGTCAGATAGAAAACATAATTAGCAGCTCTTGTGATTGCAAATCTATACATAATTAAAACTCTGATCATTTTATCTTCCGGTTTGGCGGTCTTTCTATTTACGCAAAAACGGTTTGCGATAGCACTACGATTTTTCACCAGTTCACTCACCGTTGTCCTGTGCTGCGAGTCCACCAAGTTTCATTCCGATCGGTTGAATGTCGTAAAAGTTAGCGAGGTTTGAAAATCTTAAAAACCGCCTGTGCGCCGATCGATCTCTTCTGCAGTCAACGCCGCGCAGATTAGTCTCCTCCCCTGTCACTCCCCGGGACAGTCCGCCCCTTCCTGCACCATCGCGTCTTTACTGGAGCTGAGGAGGGCCGGCGGAGGTTTCCAACCGGACTTTCGGAGGGACCCGAAGCAGCCCAGCCCCAAGCAGTCCCACCCAGCCCCAAGCAGCAGCCCAGCTTCGGAGACCCGACCCAGCCCAGCCCAGCGTGGGAGACCCAGCCCAGCCCAGTCAGAGACCCAGCTCAGCCCGGAGTCGGAGATGTCGCCGAACGGAAAGCGGAGACTCTGATCCCGGCGGAGAACGACCAGCGCCCACTGTGAGTCCCCATCGCACCACCAATTCCAGCCACTACCCCTCTGGTCCTCCTCGCTGGCTCCTCCCCCCCCTCCCCCACGATGCCCCCCTCTTCCCCATGGCTCTTCCCCCGTCTTTTCTCCATGCTCACACCCCCACCCACACATCCCCCCGCCCACACACCCGCCCCCACACACACCCTCACTCACACCCCCCCCCACACGCACCCCCCACACACACTCTGCCGCCCACACCCCCTCCCCCCGAGCACACCCCCCTGCCCCCACAACCACACCGCCCCCACAACCCTCCCCCCCACACACACCCCCACACACACCCCCCACACCCACCCCGTTGGGGGAACGGGTGAGTGGTGGAATATTGCGTTGGGGAATGGGTTGCGTTGGGGGACCAGGCCTCCCGTGTGACTAGGACCCAACGGGTCCCACTTAGTCTGGTGTGTAATATGCTTGAGCCTGATGGATGTGTCCATGTACCATTAACATCAATTGTTGTTGCACTTATTGTTGCTGCTGCTGACAAGAGTGCAAACCTGTGACATGGTGACAAGGTGGGATTTAAAGTAGACTTAAGCAGAGGAAACAAACGTTAAAAGATTCCTTAAAGGGGCAGACCTCATCTACATTATTGTACAGGTGAGGTCTGGAAAAGGAAATGAATGTCGATTCAGCATCAATATACTGTTGAATCATAGGGAAGGCTATGGTAACATAGTGCTTAAGCTAGTAGACCGCACTCTAGCTGATGAGAGGGCCAGTCAGTTGCCTGATAACAGCTGGGAACAAACTGAATCTGAATCTGGAGGTTTGTTTTTTTAAACTTCTGTATCTCTTACCTGATGGGGGAGGGGAGAAGAGCGAGTGACCAGGGTGAGACTGGTCCTTGATTATGTTGACGGCCTTGCCGAGGCAGCGTGAAGTTTAGACGGAGTCAATGGAAGGGAGACTGGTTTATGTGACAGTCTGAGCCACGTCCACAATACCTGCTCTGAACGGCACCATGGCACAGCTGGTAGAGCTGCTGCTTCACAGCGCCAGAGACATGGGTTTGATCCTGACCTCAGGGAGTGGGTGAGAAGGTGGGATAACAATAAACCAGTGTGAACTGGTGAGATGGTTGGCATGGATTTAATGGGCCGCAGGGCCAGTTCCTATGCTGTATCTCTAAACTAAAAAACGAAATTAGAATTTCAGTCAAGGAGCCTAGTAACAAGCTTATATATGTTTCCAGTAAAATTCTGTTTTCATGTGTCTTTTTAAAAACTATACAATTTACAAACATACAGACATATAAATTATGAGTAAGAGGAGGCCATTGACCTAGTATTAGCGAACTACTTCTTCTGTACCTGCTTGACAATATAAATTCATGTCAATTACCCTACAGTTTTCATGGTTTCTTTGCATACATATATTTTATTTTGTTACTAATTTTCTTTTAAAAGACAAATTTGGTTTTTAAATATTGCAGTGTTCTCATTACTGATAGCTATATCAGGTTTCTGCTTTGAGGAACCTTTCGCATCTTGGTCACATTGATTGGTCTATTGATGAAGTTTGAATTTGTCTGATTCTTTGAACGAAAATACATAGTAAAGGTAATGTGTGCAATCTGGTCTATTGAGCTTTGATTAAATGTGTGGCTGACCTTTTGATTTTGTCAGCAATTTTAATTTTAAATTCTCAGCATGCTGCACTGTTTGACTTTCCAATGTCACTTGAGAAGAAAAACAGACATAGCATTTCAGTTGTTCGTGACTGTTCCGTTCAGCATTATACGTCTGAAAATCTCAGATTCCTGGAACGGAATGTAAATGCAACCATTTGCTCTCGACTCGTTCCACACTGCAAATTCAACAAAAGAATTTGGTTATAAATTATCTTTGTTCCAATAACATAATTTCTGTTTCTTTTGGCGCAATTTCGATATTGGTTGTACATGGGTTAGATTCACATTGTTGCCTGGGAAATTAGGTCACATTGTTCCAAGAAGCATCTATTAGTAGTCACAACCAGGCATAAATCTGCTTGACCAACGACAACCCAATTTAAATTCTTGGAACAGGTTCACTCAGCATCAGGAATCCAACCCAGGTAGGACCATGTTTATTTTTTTTTAAATGCAACTGCACAGTTTACCCCATTCCTTGACATTTCCCATATTTCCTCTGGCCCTGATGAGCATATTGAATTGCAAACGTTATGCCCCTCTCCGCAAGCTCCTGATCTCCAGATCCACCTTCCCATCTTCACTTCCCCCATCCCCATTCGCCATCAATGTGCAGATCGCATGCCAGCATTCCCACCCTTGCAGTCAACACAGTACTTGACTGATCTAACTGTTCAGAGATCTCAATCTCCCCAAGGTCCTGATCATGACACTTCCCAGCACTGTCCAAAAGTCTAATAGAATCATAGAGTCTCACAGCGTAGAAGCAGGCACTTCGGCCCAACTTCGGCCCATTCACCCACCTCGCTTTGAATGAAAATGTTACCCTATTAAATCTTTCCCTCCTCACCTTAAACCTATGTTCTCTGGTTCCCACTTCCCCTACTCTGGCAAGAGACACTGCGTGGCTACTCGATCTGATCCTTTGATGATTTTGTATACCTCTCCAAGATCACCCCTCATCCTCCAGTACTCAAAGGAATAGAGTCCCAGCCTGCTCAGCCTCTCCTTATAGTTCAGGTCCTCGCATCCTTCCCACACCGAATAACATGCACCATCTACACTAGTCCCACCTGCCTGCATTTGGCTCATATCCCTCTAAACTTGTCCTACCCATGTACCTGGTTAAATGTTGCTTAAACGTTGCATTAGTACCTGTTCCAACTATCTCCTTCGGTAGCTTGTTCCATACACCCACCTCTCTTTGTATGAAAATGTTTCCCCTCAGGTTCTTATTAAATCTTCCCCCCCCCCCCTCACCTTAAACCTATGTCCTCTGGTTCTCAATTCCCCTACTCTGGGCAAGAGACACTGTGTACCTATCCGATCTAATCCTCTCATAATTTCTATAAGAACACCGCTCATCTTCCTGCACTCCAAGGAATAGAGTCCTAGCCGGCTCAGCTTCTCCTTATAGCTTAGGCCCTCACGTCCTGGGAACATCTTCGTAAATCTTCTCTGCTCTTATCTGTGATCTAATTTTAATTTGCTTTTGCAAGAGAATGGGCTAGTTATTGGCAGACAAGGTAGGTCGTGAC
This sequence comes from Amblyraja radiata, assembly GCF_010909765.2. Taxonomy (NCBI): domain Eukaryota; kingdom Metazoa; phylum Chordata; class Chondrichthyes; order Rajiformes; family Rajidae; genus Amblyraja; species Amblyraja radiata. The sequence continues at coordinate 10,091,089 of NC_045987.1, read as the reverse complement.
TTACAAACTTGATCGACTTTTTTCAGCAGATGATGTAGGTGATCAATGATGGTAGGGCAGTGGATGTTGTCTACATGGTCTTTACTGAGACATTTGCAAAGGTCTCATGGTAGGCTGATCCTGAATATTAAGATGCATGGGATCCACAGTGACTTGATCATTTGGATTCAAAATTGGCTTACACATAGAAGACCGAGGGTAATGGTTGAAATTATTCCGGCGGTTCGTGGCCAATGGAGTTCCCCAGGGATCAGTACTGGAACATCCGTTGTTTGTGATATAAAGAAATGACTTGGACAAAAATGGAGATGGGTTGGTTTGTACTTTTGCAGATGACACAAACATTGGTGGAGATGCAAATGATGAAGAAAGCTGTCAAAGGATACAGCAGGTTATATAGATCAGTTATAGACCCAGGTGGAGAAATGGCAGATCCGAGCAAGTGTGAGTTGTTGCACTTTGGGAGGTCAAATGTAAGGGGAAAGTGTACAGTTGATGACAGAATCCTTAATGGTATTCGTGCCAGAGGAATTTTGGGGGGAGGGGGTTGTGTCCATTGATCCCTGAAAGTAGCAAAACAGCTGGATAGAATGTAAAGAAGGCATATGGTATGTTTGCTTTCATTGGTCAGGAAGATGTTATAGAACTTTGGTCCAACCGCATTTAGTATATTGTGTACAGTCCCGTTCCAGAAAGGAAATAGAGGCTTTGGAGAGGGTCAAGATGTGATTTACAAGAACGCTATGTGGATTAGAGAGTATTACCTATAAGGAGAGTTTGAACACACTTGGATTGTTTTCTCTGGAGTGTTGGAGGGGAGACCTGAGAGAAATATATAATATTATAAGAGGCTTAGACAGGGTAGATGGTCAGACTTTTTTTTGGGTTGGAATTATCAAATTACAGAGGGCATAGCTCTAAGGCTTGTGGGGAAAACTTTAAAGGAGATGTGTGGAGCAAGTCCTTTACACAGAGTGGTAGATGCATGGAGTGTGCTGTCATGGGTGGTGATGGAAGCCGATATGATATATTTTAGATAGACACATGGTTACGAGGGATAAAGGAGAAAGGATTAGTTCAAATTGACATCGTGTTTGGCACAGATATTGTTGGCCGAAGGGCCTGTTTTTGTGCTTTACTTATCAATGTTCTAATATCTAGTTACCTCACACCCTCAAGGTTCCAATTTCTGAACTTCATCATATTCTCCCTGATGGGCTGTTTACGTGGCCATAGTCAAGGCACCAAATCAGACTACCATTAATATATCTGCTCCCCAGACCTTGGGATCTGAATCTGGGCTCCAATCTGGCCCAAAATGCAGACCATTTCTCCCCATCAATAACCCTCACCCAAAAAAAAGCACCAGGCTCATCTTAATGTTCTCATGCACAATGTAGCCCACTAAGGAAGGTGTCCAATGAGCAGCCATTTGGATGTTAGGTTCTACTAAATCTTGCTGTGGTGGATTCTCAATCAAAATAAATTCACAATCACCCTTGAAGTGATCGATTGTCGTGCCATGAAAAGAAATGCATTGATGAATTTATAAAGCAAAAACTCTGGATAAAGTAATAGCGTTGTTAAAAAGAGCTTGAAATTTGGCTGTAGTATCACAAGATAAATAAAGATTTACTGCTGGTTCCAGAAGCCCATCCAAAATGGTTGTTCCCAACAGTTTTTAAAGCCAACTATGTCCTTAGAGACAATGTAAGCTATGACACCCAAGGAATAGACTGCTGCTTCTCTCTGGCTTCTGGTGCAGCCCATTGTTGAGGTTTATGTAATACAGTCAGTAGTGTCTGTATCACAAGGCTCAGGCATTAATACTTAAGTGTTGTCATTGCAGACAAAATCCACTTATTAACATCTCACAATATCGGATTATTTATGAGGATCTAAACGCATTCATTTTCTATTTAAACTGTTTTGCAATAAATTGGATAGTACTGCAATGAGGTTAAACATTTTAATTATTATCCTGACTTTTCCCTTTCAGCATTGTGCTGATTAATATCCTAAAATGTGAAGTGTAAATTTCTCAAAACACAATGATTTGATTGTCAGAAGCAGCATGACTATTTGCTACCACCATAGCAACTTGACACAATATGAAAGTTGTGCTTGCTTCAATGAAATGTTGTACTTGATTTAATATGAGGGATATTCTGCAGCCCTTGAATGCAAGATCAAACGAGGAGGGGCTGAATCAATTGCCATTGTTCCAACAGTCTTATACTGCACTGTCTTTGGCAATACTGCATGTGATGTCAACATAAACAGCAGTCACTAGCCAGATGACAAAAGTCCTGTTCTGGAAATAATCAGAGATGTGAATGCACTTTTGTTCAAAATACGATATTTCTTGATAAACAATCATATAAATTTCAGGAGATGCTTCTCAATATTTTACTAGCCTGATATTTTACAGTCAAAATCTTATTACTCTTTTTTTTCATGTCTGGTAATTGTTGGCAATGCTCAGATTGAGTTAGATTTTCAGAATAAATGATGTAGAAAATTACCAATCAATCTAATGGCTCTGAATGATACCTTCTGCAGAGAACTGCAATTGTTTCCATGTTTAGCTGGAATTATATAAAATAGATACATACAAGATCACTTAACTATGTGGATAGTTAGCCTGATTATGAATGGGCTTTGATCACATGTATATCAAATAATATAATAATGATGGTATTTTCAAACATCTTGTTTTTAGAAATATTTACACTCTATTTAAATTGCTTTAAACATGCTGATGATGTTCCTTTTCAACTATATTACCAATTCTGTGGTTTAAATTTAGTTTTTTTTCCCATAAATTTCTTGAAGATTATAGAAATATTGGTTTTGGTAAAATGATTGGACTGGCTTCTTCCAGGAGTGGAAGTATCCAAACAGTGGAGCAACATGTTTGTTGAGCTTACAATATAGATAAAGATGACTTGCACACCACAACAAAATACTGTTTTCTTGTAGGGATAAATGTACAGACACCCACAAACAGTTACTCTATCCACATCCATATCCTACTCTCCCCTACAACCTCTCCCCCACCAAACATAACAACATGGATTAAGTACCTGAATATTTAGAGAGGATGCTGCAAAGGTGGGCTAGGATATTAAAAGCCACAACAAGCCTCTTAAACAAGAAAAGCACAAAACTACCATTGCAGATAAATATTACATTTTTTCCATTTAGGTAATGTTTAAGGTTGTTATAAACAATTCTCCAAGCACAAGCAGCATTCAAGTATGTTCTAATTTAAGGTACTTAACCTATTTAAGTGTGCTGAATGTCCTCTGTAAGGTAAACTCATGTCCATGTTGTTTTGTGGGGGGGGGGGGGTGGCTTGACTTTTTAAACCCAGAGCTACTGCTGTATGCAAAACTGTTAAGATTTAATTTCAGAGTAAATGAATTAATAGGCTTTTGTTTTTAATTTATGAAAGTTATTTTTTATTATTTTAAAACATACAGGATTTTGAATTCATTTCTCATGATAACCTTTGAGTACCAAATGAGTTGTTCAGTAGTACTTGTGATTGTGCTTGGCCTTGGAGCCTTAGTTAACATCAGACATATTTTCTTTTTTTTTGCAGTTAAAGTGGTTCATTAAAAAGTTCATAGGAAAAATGTTTTTGGTTGCCAATGCCAAGTGTGTAGATGAGATTTGGCTTTTGGCTGCTATCACACTCTACTGGCATTGGGGATATTGAATATGCAGTGATGAGTATAACTAGTTTCCAAAACTCACTCACACTTACACTAATGGTCAGCGATGCATTTCTCCCCGTTTGAATGTAAATTCCTTTTACATGATTGCCAAAGAAAACAAAATCACAGTGTATGTGGGTGCAGGGAGTAATTGGCAGCAATTCTTGGATTTCTTCATTTAACTGAACATATCAATATCCATATGTCTGCTTTTCTTCATTCCAACTGCAAGTGCTGTTAGCTGAGCAATTCTCATCACAAATTTTAGGCAATTATTTATCCCATCCAGGTCTTCTAGCTACCCATCTGCCACTGTCTAATGAGGGACTAATTACTTTAATCCACATTACAACCAGATTTTCGTTGACTTTGAAGTTGTCTATAAAACTAGAAATCCTCCATAACAATTGTTTTGGCAAGCATTGAATAATCTGAACGGAATGCCATGACTGTCAAAATAAGATGTTCTTCTCTATTGCACCTTTATAATTGAACGCAATATCCAGCCTGCCACATCTGTGAATTTGTCCAGCACAGACTAAAACATTACACAAAGTGCTAGAGGAACTCAGTGGGTCTGGCAGCATCTGTGGAGGGAATGAACAGGTGATGTTTTGGGTTGGGATCTTTCTTCAGACTGACCTAAAGTTATTTGTGTTTCCAGATTAAAGACTGCAAATGGGGCAGTACACTAACATAATGGAAATTTAACTGATACAGACTTCAATACAACGTTTGAAAATTACAATAATGTCATTTTTAGGCCTTTTCACACATAATATTTGCCATGTCTAAAACTACAAGTGATATTTGTACCTTAGGAGTGATGATCTTATTGACCGTATTATTGACCTTGTAAGACTGTAACTCAGGAGGTTTGAGAATTGGACTTGAAGTGATCATTTCCAGCAGCAGGCACAAAATTATGTTATTTTCTTCCAGTTGCGTTTGCATCTGAGTGAAATGTTTGGCTGTTTATCATGTTGTGTTTCCAAGTTTCTGTGTGGAAAAAATAATTTTAGGCTGTTATTTGACAGGACTTTGCCACATAACACATTAAAGTAGAGACTATTCAAGAGTTCCAATTTTAGTAAACATCATCTCGACTTCTTGCTATATTTATATCCCTTTAGATAGGGCTCTTGAAGGTAGCAGAGTCAGGGGATACGGGGAGAAGGTAGGAACAGGGTACTGATTGTGGTTGATCAGCCATGATCACATTGAATGGCAGTGCTGGCTTGAGGGGCCGAATGGCCTACTCCTGCACCTATTGTCTATCGATAAAAATACTGTTTTGTGGCATGTCAACATTAAGGGCCTGTCCCACTGCGGTGACTTAATTTGCGAGTTTAGAAGAGTTTGCTCTCGACTCAAACTCGCAGCATAGTCGACACGTGGTCCTAGGAGGTCACTGGAACTCTCCTTCATGCTCGAGAGGTCCGGCTCCTGAACCAGCCTAATTAATGGGTGAGGGCAGTTCCTGTGGGTTCCCCCGTTTACCGAACCCCACTGACTGCCAGTGTGCAGAGTGAGGGTCACGGGCATAGTTGGACTGAGGCAGTGCCAGGCTGCGGGAAGGCTAAGGCATCTTTCACTGACAGGAAAATGCCTAACCCTAACTCGTCCCCCTTCCAGAGCTGCCCACGGCTGGAGCTGGAGCCGCTTTGGGACCGGATGTGGGCTCCGTACGTGTGGCCCCACAGCGCATCCACCTCGGCCAGCATGCCCTGGTGATGATGGTAGAGAACAGCACTGCCTTGCACGCCGCCCGGGCCTCCTTCAGCACCACCATAGCGCCGGCTCCGTCCACTGGACCCACTGGAGGCCCGGCCCAACACTCACCACCCACTGGATGCCCAGCCCAACCAACCACTGTCACCACCCACCAGAGGCCCGGCCCGACCGACCGCTCTCACTACTCACCTGCAGCTCAGCCCAACGCTCAACACCCGCTGGAGGCCCGGCCCGACCGACCAGTCTCACCACCGACGGCCCAACAGCTCGACCGATCCTCCACAGCATCCATCGACCTACCGACAAGCCCGACCGACAGATTGACTGACCGACAGATTGACCGACTGACTGACCTACCTACTGACTGACACTAATCCTAATCCTAGCTCTACATTGGTTATTTATCATTTTTAATTAACAGTTCACATCGCAACTTTATAAAGATAAATCAATTGAAAAACAAAATGATCAGCAAGGTTAGCTTTACCTTTATTTCTTGGAAACCTTGCTATTGTTTTGATGTAATGAGGAGGCAGCCATGATCCCAGGGTCCTCGCTGCCTAGCGACCATAAAACAAAGTGCGGAATTGGTCAATTTGCGTCCGACCTCATTGTCAAACGTGCATTGATTGGGCAATTACTACTCAGAAAATTTGAGGTTTTTCCTCATATTTCTTAAAAATGTGTAGGTTTTGGTCTTGACGAGTTTCAGGTATGATTTATATAATATTTTTACACAATATGTTAAAAATTCAGGTAGTTCCGTGTGTTGGGTCACGAACCTGAACGATAAAGCTCCTCGGCCCACAGCCTATAACTTGTTTGTCATGGACAAGTTAGGCCAAAGGGCCTGTTTCTGTACTGCACAGCTCTATGACTTTGTTCATTTCATTCTTACATATGGCAAATATAGAGTAATTACAATAAATCTGACAGTTCTGTGGGTTTAGCCAGGTTTCCCTTAAGGGCCTGTCCCACTTACGCGTCCTTGGCTCACAAATTACACGACCACGTGGTCGCTTGAGGCGTACGGGAACCGTATGGCCGCGCGGGGCCGGTCCCACTTAGAAGCGCGGAGGGGTATTGAGTTGTGCGGGGCCGGTCCCGACATCACACGGGGCTCCGAAATTCTTGCAGTGAATGAAATCTTCACGCGCCAACGGCCTGTCGCGGAACTGACGGCCAAAGTGGGACAGGCCCAAGACCCTGGTGCGACGCAACGTCTAACCTTCAACAGCAGCAGAAGCAGGCAAACGATCGCCGAGCTTGGCCTGCGGCTCACGGCCGTTGCGGTCCGGATCCGCCCCCACTTCTACTCCCAGAGCGGGGCCAAGAAAATTGAAGATAGACACAAAATGCAGGAGTAACTCAGCTGGACCGGCAGCATCTCTGGAGAGAAGCAATGTGTGACGTTTTGGGTCAAGACCCGTCTTTTCAGACTGAAGAAGAGTCTCGACACGAAACATCACCCATTCCTTCTCTCCAGAGATGCTGCCGGTCCCGCTGAGCTACTCCAGCATTGTGTCCATCTTCAAATGACGTCACGCGCTCCAGACGTCTGTGCGTACACATGTAATCGCGCCCGACCTTTGCTTGACCGTCTCGGCTCAATGCGGTCACAAGGTCGCGTAATTTGCGTGCCAAGGACACGCAAGTGCGACAGGCCCTTTAGTTTCTTAAAAATTTTGAGTTTTTCAGGATGGTAATATTTTTCACTTTCAAATAGGAATTAAGATGCTCAGTTCAAAAGAGATAGAAAATACAAATGTCACTGCGTTATTGAGTCATACAGTATGGAAACTGGCCCTTCGGCCCAACTTGCCCACACCAACCAACATGTTCCATCTATACTAGTCCCACCTGCCTGTGTTTGGTCCATATCCCTCTATACCTGTCCTATTCACATACTTGTCTAAATGTTTCTTAAACATCATGATAGTACCTGCCTCAACTACCTCCTCCAGCAGCTAGTTCCATTCACCCACCACCCTTTGCGTGAAAAATTGCTTCTCAGGTTCCTATTAAATCTTTGCCCTATCACATTAAACCTATGGTTCTCGATTCCCCCACTCTGGGCAAGACACTCTGTACGTATACCCGGTCTATTCATCTCATGATTTTGTACACCTCTATAAGATTACCACTCATCCTCCTGCATTCCAGGGAATAGTTTTCTAGCCTGCTCAACTTCTCCCTATAGCTCAGGTTCTTGAGTCCTAGCAACATCTTTGTAAATCTTCTCTACACCTTCCCATAACAAGGTGCCCAGAACTGAACACAACACTCTAAATGCGGTAGACAAAAGTACTGGAGAAACTCAGCGGGTGCGGCAGCATCTATGGAGCGAAGGAAATACGCAACGTTTCAGGCCAAAACCCTTCTTCAGACTGATGTAGGGTGGGGGGGACGGGGAGAAGAAAGGAGAAAGGAAGAGGAGGAGCCAGAGGGTGAGGGAGAGCTGGGAAGTCTATTGTCTATTGTCGATTGAGAAGGGGAGGAGACAGCAAGGTCTACCAGAAATTGGAGAAGTCAATGTTCATGCCGCTAGGGTGCAAATTGCCCAAGCGGAATATGAGGTGCTGCTCCTCCAATTTCCGGTGGTGCTCACTCTGGCCGTGGAGTAGGCCCAGGACAGAAAGGTAACTCTAAATGCGGCCTCATCAACGTCTTATATAACTGCAACATGAACTCCCAACCAATATACTCAATACGCTGACTAATGAATGCCAATGTGCTAAAGGCCTTTTTGAATACCCTACCTACCTTTGGTGGCAATTTCAACAAACTATGTACCTGCACTCCTCCATTTTTCCTGCATCTAGCCTGTCCAATCCTTTAAGAATTTTATATGTTTCTATAAGATACCCTCTCATCCTTCTAAATTCCAGTGAATACAAGCCCAGTCGACCCATTTTTTCACCATTTGTCAGTCCCACCATCCTGGGAATTAACCTGATGAACCTACGCTGCACTCCCTCAATAGCAAGAATGTCCTTCCTCCAATTATGGAAACAATATTGCACACAATACTCCAAGTGTGGTCTCACTAGGCCCCTGTAAAACTGCAGTAGGACCTCCTTGCTCCTATACTCAAATCCTCTCGCTATTAAGACCAACATGCCATTTGCTTTCTTCACTGCCTGCTGTACCTGCATTCTTACTTTCTGTGACTGATGTACAAGGACACCCAGGTCTCGTTGCACTTCCCCTTTTCCTAAGCTGACAACATTCTGAAGAAGGGTCTCGACCCGAAACGTCATCCATTCCATCTCTCCAGAGATGATGCCTGTCCCGCTGAGTTGCTCCAGCTTTTTGTGTCTTTCTTCAGTTTAAAACAGCATTTGCAGTTCCTTCTTGCACCATTCAGATAATAATCTGCCCGCTTATTCTGCCGCCAAAGTGGATAATCCCACATTTATCCACATTATACTGCATCTGCCATGCATCTTCCCACTCACCCAACCTATCTAAATCACCCTGCAGCCTCATAGCATCCTCCTTGTAGACCACACTGCCACCCAGCTTTGTATTATCCGTAAACCTGGAGATGTTACATTTAATTAGCTAATATTTATTGTAAATAACTGGGGTCCCAGCACCGAGCCTTGCGGCACCCCATTAATCACTGCCTGACATTCTGAAAAGGATCAGTTAATTCGTAATCTTTGCTTGCTGTCTGCCAACCAGTTCTCTCTCTATGTCAATACCCTACCCCCCAATACCATGTGCTCTAATTTTGCACACAAATCTCTTGTGTGGGACCTTGTCAAAGGCTTTTTGAAAGTCCAGATACACCATATCCACTGGCTCTCCCTTATCCATTTTACATGTTACATACTCAAAAAATTCCAGATAAGTCAAGCATGATTTCCTCTTCATAAATCCATGCTGGCCAATCCTGTCACTGCTTTCCAAATGCGCAGCTATAACATCTTTAATAATCGACTCGAGCATCTTCCCCACTACCGATGTAAGGCTAACTGGTTTATAATTCCACGTTTTCTCTCCCTCCTTTCTTAAAAAGTGGAGTTACATTTATAGAGATAATTTTAAATTTGTTTATACTACCCATTGTACGAACCTTCCAAACAATTGCTGAATATAAACTTGAATTAGTCATGTTAGTGTAGACAATGCAAGTACTTTCACCTACCTACATAAATTGAAGCCCTGGACTTATTCAACATCAATTTAGTGAAACAAATGAATTATAGGGAATATCTGGAAGTGTCATTTTTGAATATTAAGTTTAGGAGATCTAACTTCATTTCCTTATCTTACAGGGCCATAAAGGTGAACCTGGCATCTCTCCAGGAAAAGCACTCAATGGACACAAGGTTAGAATGAAGAATATTCCTCCGAGCAATAGTTTACAGTTATATGCAGAGAAACATAATGTAAGGTACTCAAAGAGGGAAATTTATTTTTAAATTACTGCAATAAAAAGTGTTGATGCTGATGTTGATATCGGTATGTATTCTCAAACCAAACTAAGTGTGAAGTCAAACAAGTCCTAAGCTTTGAACATGTATACCACAATTGAACATTGATACATTGCAGCTTAAGTTTGTAATGAGTCACAACAACAACCAAACTGCATCGTTAGGTGGGTCAACAGTAAAGAGTGTTAAATTATTATATGTGCCAGCAATGGTATAATGAAATTATTTTTGTCAAGCAAATTAGTAGTAGCAAACTTAAGACAATGCAGTATTTAGTAAAAAAAGACACAAATTTCAAGTACAGAAAATAGAAAACCACAAGTTGTAAGCAAAATATTTTGTTGAAAAAATTAGAAAAATCACTTCCATCGTGGGAATCACTGATTGTAAAATGGACCTTTGGTGTTACAGCAGAGTGTGTTCATATCTGGAACACCCTTTGTGGAGAGATAGAAAATTAGATACTATAATGTAAACATATTACCACGAATTCTTTGGTGGTTTTAAGATTTTCAGATGCATGCTGATATTGATATTTATATCATTTATAAGAGAATACTAAAGCTGTAAGCTAACCTCATGAAATTTGGTTGAGTATTTTTGTACAATTAACAGTAACAGATTTAAATTTATTTTTAACATAAAATGTTGGTTTTGTTGTTTTACAGGGTGACCGGGGCCGTCCTGGTGCCCTGGGACTGCAAGGGCCAAAAGGCCGAAAGGTAGGCAATTTATTACTTATTTACCTGGTTTTGTTTATTTTTTATTGAGAAATTTAAAATGAATTTAAGGAATAAGTGAAGCACTAATTAACAATCAAGGAGAGCAGGGTTAATGGAAAGTTAGAATATTGCATTTAAGATATGTGATTGTTTGGGTGATTGTGTCTGAATTGGTAGCATTGCGAACTGAGTATGTATCATCTGCGCTTTGCTGAAGATTGTACGGCTCTGCACTGGTGTGATTGTGATGAATATCACCTTGGCTTCTTTTTGAGTTATGTTACTAGAACTGCCAGAAGAAACTTCCTGCAGTTGACTCAGCCAATCTGTACATTTTTTTTACGGAAGACATTTCCAGCTTGTAGTCAGGCTCGTTCATTTCTTTGAAAAAATCTTTGGCAATTCACAAAGAAATAGTACAACTGTTTCACAATGAATGTATTAGCTTTCACTTGTAAAATTGATGCCAACCTACTGGTAGTGATTCAGGGTCTGCAATATCAAATCTTTGAACACTTAATGTAAAGATAGTCTCTGTTGAACTTCCAAGTTGATCTGGATAAAGACAATAATGGCATTCATTTGACAATGCTGAAACCAATTTGAATATAAATGTGAACCACTCGTTTACATCCTTAGCATCTCATTGAAGTTCAAGATCAATGATATCAACTTGATTTGAGAAGGGGGTATAGGTTGACAATGTTTGAAGTCTTCAATCTTAATTTAGGACCAGCAAATAGACCATGGTGTATATTTACAGCACTCAGCAAGAGGATTTTCTGGAAATTTTGAATCATTGGAAAAAAATCATGTAACAGGTTCTGCTCTGTAGTCCCTTATAACTTAATAGAACCATTAAATTTGCTGATCAGAAAAGGCACCATCTTACGTGCGAGAATCTGCCACAAAAGATCAGGTAGCTAACAGAATTTTAGAATATTTGTTTTTGGTTGGGTGTTCTGTAAAATAAAGGATCTATTCCCTCAGAATATATTACTCTGCAAAGAGTTGAACTTGTCATCTTTCTGTTCATTCTCCAAATCTGTTTTCCTGTTGTTTTAATGCTCTTCCTCATTGTTTCCTCACCATTTGTTGTGTCCCCTAATTTGATTTTGTTAGGAAACCTTTTTATCATTATCTCTTCCCTTTGTCTAATTCATTTATAAAAAATGAAAACAAATTGATCATTTCTATATTCTATCAGATTTAGATTTTTTTTTTCTTGGCTCTTATCTCATCTCATTATCTCCATGTAGCCACAAGATTAACATCTTTACATTTTACAGCAGCAACTAGTTAGAACTTAATTGAAAGCACCTTTCAAACTAGCTGCTTCTACTACCTAGAAGGACAAGAAGAGTTGGTGCATTGTAATAAACTACCACCTTTAAAAGTTCTTTAAAGTTCTGCTTTAATCAGTAACTTTCCTTTTGCAATAAAGTGCAGCACCCTTTCAACGGTGGGGGGAGGGGAAATGGTCCTTGTGGCACCATACAAGGGCCAGGCTACCCTTTTTTCACAGAGTACTACAATTTCCAGGAAATATAGACAACTGTGTTAAAGCTTGGTCTAAAACCTGCAGCACCCAACAGTAGAATGGGAGTACCTTCATCACATGGACCCAAGAGGTTGAGGAAGAGTGGTTCACCACTGGCTTCCCAGGTAAAACAAGAAAGGGCAACAAACAGTAGTTTTGCCAGTGACGGTTCTTAAGCAGCACACATCCTGAATAGTTACACTGTCATTTTATGGCGTATGGGTGGCACAGTGGTGCAGCGGCAGAGTTGCTGCCTTACAGCAGCAGAGACCCGGGTTCGATCCTGACTAACGGTTCTCCCTGTGGTTTTCACTGAGGTACTGGAAGCAATCCAGAGATAACCACCCTAGAAGACCTGCTTTTCAGTCTTCTTCCTAACTCTCTAAACTCACTTTGCAGAACCTCCTTCCTCTTCTTCCCGGTGTCGTTTGTGCCCACGTGCACAACTACTGCCGGCTGTTCACCGTCCCTCTCGAAGATGTTCTGAATTTGGTTCGTGGTATCTTGAATCCTGGCACCAGGGAGGCAACAGACCATCCTCGAGTCTCGCCTTCCGCCACAGAATCTCCAGTCTGCACCTCGGACAATGGAGTCACCCACCACTATAGCTCTGCCCGACGTCGGTCTTGCCAGTCGAGTCTCATCGCTAGGATTGAAATCTTCAGATATACCTTATTCAATTTCAAAGATACCTTATTTTTAACAAATGACTTTTATTTGTTTACTTTTGAATATTTCTCATTTTGGCTCTTTGACATCTTTGTTCCTATTCCCTGAAAAACTAATAGAGACATTTTCTCTAAAGGGGACATTTCTTCCTTTCTTCTCAAATTCAGGATGGTCTCCATGGAAATCTCATCCACTCATTTTACTCCTTCTAAATGTGATGTCATTTGACTGCATTGCAAAATAAATAATGTTAACTTCACTCAAAGTACATATACCAAAGCAAATTAACCCAGTGGTATTTAATAGAAGTGTTTTTAAAACATTTTGCAGAGCTTATATTTGTATATAAGTTCGGGCTTATACATAAAGTAAAAGCTTTGGGATTGCTATCTCTACTATAGTGAAATACTAGACATGCACATGCTGTTTCTGGTCCTAATGTTATGACAGTGGATACATCTGTTTATTATTTCCTGAGATCTTATTTTAACAGACAATTCAATGGAAATCAGTGAATTAATTACTGGCTACAAGCATTGATCTGAGCAATAGAATTTGAGAAGTATCTGAAACAGATTTTTTTCTGGAGCATTTCCTAAGATTATCGAATGCAAAATTTATTGCAATTATCATTCAGTAATATGAAATTGCTAATGATCACACTAGATAATTTATATAAATCTGCGAGAGCTTCCCCATAGAACATCACAAATTCCTGTTTGCCCATGAATGAATTCCATTGATAATTGCTGGCAAAGGGGCTAATTGGATCCTCTTAATGGAGTGCTGGCGGATATTGAATGTCACTTGAAAACATCTGACTAGTTAATAAATTACTTCTTTGTAGTCTGCTGGGATTTTACAGTTATCTAATTTTGATATTTCATTGACCAACTGAATTCTTAGTTACAGAGCTAATTAACTATTTCACTTTATTTCATCATAGAATCATGGAACTGTTCTGGCAGAGAAGGAAGCTATGTACCTTCAAGTAGAATAATCCTATTTGTCCAGTTTCCTTTTCAAAAAACCCAAGAATTATTCAGTAATATGTCTGCCCAAATTTTCAAAGAGTTTGCTTTTAAATAGTGAAACCTATTATATATTAGACAATTTAACATGATCTAACATCATACATTTTGCTAAAAACAGTTTGAGAGAAATTTCTGCATATTAATTAGTTTAAGGACTACAACAATTATAGGGAGCTTGTAAATGATCAAATAATATTAAGAGGTAGACAAAAATGCTGGAGAAACTCAGCGGGTGAGGCAGCATCTGTGGAGCGAAGGAAATAGGCAACGTTTTGGGTCAAGACTCGAATTATTAAGACAGCATATATTAAGACAGCATATGTGCATAACACGGACTTATTGAGATGCTCTTCATTTAACTTTTGATAATGCATGCTACGTTGGTTTATCAAACAATGGTAGAAACTGCAATCTGAAAGAAATGAAGGGCAAAGAGGATCAAGTTTGTGTCAAGCATACAAACCCATTGGTTTGCAGCATATTCATCCTATCACTTTTAGAGGAAATCAAATCGATTTCAGAACTATCCTTATCTTAGCCATGAATCGTAGAAAACGTGGCACAACGCTCTAAAGTAAATGCCATTATTGCTCCACCAATCGTTTATGAAGCCAACATTTAACATCTACAACACATTTCCCACCACACATAAAAACACATGGCACTCTTCAGTCTGTTTGTTCTTATTGCCGTAATTCAATCCCTCTTCATCAAATATGTAATTTCCATAGGTTTTGTGGTCGTGCATCTGATGCACATATGTATCCATAAAAACAATTTCCAAGAAACATTTAACCCAATTGAATAGCATTATATTCATTTTGTATTCAAGGACTGCATCTGTAACCCAGGGTGACTAATTTCTTCACCAAATGACTTTGTAAAACATTGTTAGCCAATTCCACACAAGATTGGATTGTTGTGATCTTCAAATGTGGAAAACACACATACAGTGCCCTCCATAATGTTTGGGACAAAGACCCATCATTTATTTATTTGCCTCTGTACTCCACAATTTGAGATTTGTAATAGAAAAAAATCACATGTGGTTCAAGTGCACATTGTCAGATTTTAATAAAGGCCATTTTTATATATTTTGGTTTCACCATGTAGAAATTACAGCAGTGTTTGTACATTGTCCCCCCATTTCAGGGCACCATAATGTTTGGGACACAGCAATGTCATGTAAATGAAAGTGGTCATGTTTAGTATTTTGTTGCATATCCTTTGCATGCAATGACTACTTGAATGGTGGCGGCGCGACTCGTTGCAGCGACTCGTTGCAGCGGCCCCTACAGCCTGTCTGTCTTTTTTTAATTTTTGTCTAGTTAAATGTAGTGTTTGTGTTTTTTTAAGCTTGGTTTTAAATGTGTATATGTGGGGGGCGGGGGGGGGGGGAGGGGGAAACCGTTTTAAATCTCTTCCCTGTTCGGGAGACCCGACCTTTTCCCTGTTCGGGAGACCCGACCTTTTCCCTGTCGGGTCTCCGTTGTCGTTGGGGCCTAGCACCGTGGAGCGGCCTCCAGCCTGAACGACCCGGGGGCTCGGGAGACTGCGGATCTGCGGACTACTCACCATCGTGGGGCTGGCCGGCCTCGGCGCGTGGGGAGCGGTGGTGACTCGCTGCTGCGACTCGATTCCTGGGGCTCGGAGGCTCCAGCAACACAGCCGCAGGTCCGGTGGACTGGGACATCGGGAGCTCACGGGTCCGGGGGGAGAGAGTGACCGCTTCCCGGAGCTCCCGCAACGCGACTTCTCCAGCCCGTGTCGCGGGGTTGGAACGACCCGGAGCGGGGTCATACATCGCCCGGCACGGCTTCATGGCCGTGGGACTCACCATCGCACGCTGGGGCTCCGACCTTGTACTTTCAGACCGGGAGCGGGGCCGTAAATCGCCCCGCGCGGCCTAAAATGGCCCTGGGACTTATCATCACCCGCCTGGGGCTTGGACATCGGGAGAGACATGGCGAGCAGG
This sequence comes from Amblyraja radiata, assembly GCF_010909765.2. Taxonomy (NCBI): domain Eukaryota; kingdom Metazoa; phylum Chordata; class Chondrichthyes; order Rajiformes; family Rajidae; genus Amblyraja; species Amblyraja radiata. Next base: position 10,075,251 of record NC_045987.1, on the reverse strand, counting down.
GGAGAGAAAAGACTTTGCCTTCCATCACAGTGGGTTCACTGTGATGGATGTTTGTGTGAACTTAATTGTGTGTATGTCTGTAGGACATTGTTTTTGTTTGTATGGCTGTGGAAACAAAATTTCGTTTGAGTCTCACTGGGGCTCAAATGACAATAAATTTGTATTGTTATTGTTATTGAATTCTGTGGTTCATGGACAGCACCAGTTGCTGGATGTCTTCTCTGGTGATGCTCTGCCAGGCCTGTATTGCAGCCATCTTTAGCTCGTGCTTGTTTTGGGGGTAGTCCCCTTCAGTTTTCTCTTCAGCATATAAAAGGCATGCTCAAATGGGGTCAGATTGGGTGATTGACTTGGCCACTCAAGAATTGAGGTAATTTTTTCGTTTTGAAGAACTCCTTTGTTGCTTTAGCAGTATGTTTGGAATCATTGTCTTGCTGCCAATGAGTTTTGAGGCATTTGTTTGAACTTGAGCAGATAGGATGTGTCTATACACTTCAGAATTCAATATGCTACTACCATCAGCAGTTGTATCATCAATGAAGATAAGTGAGCCAGTACCTTCAGCAGCCATACATGCCCAGTCCATAATACCCCCAGTTCCTTCTTGGGCAATTCCTTCTCTCCTCCATACTTTGCTCTTGCCATCACTCTGATATAAGTGAATCTTCATCTCATCTGTCCACAAGACCTTTTTCCAGAACTGTGGTTGCTCTTTTAAGTACTTCTTGGCAAACTGTAACCTGGCCATCCTATTTTTGTGGCTAACCAGTGGTTTGCATCTTGCCGTGTAGCCTCTGTATTTCTGTTCATGAAGTCTTCTGCGGACAGTGGTCATTGACAAATCCACACCTGACTCCTGAAGAGTGTTTCTGATGTCGGACAGGTGTTTGAAGATTTTTCTTTATTATAGAGAGAATTCTTCTGTCATCAGCTGTGGAGGTCTTCCTTGGCCTGTCAGTCCCTATGCGATTAGTAAGCTCACCAATGCTCTCTTTCTTCTTAATGATGTTCCAAACAGTTGATTTTGGTAAGCCTAAGGTTTGACTGATGTCTCTAACAGTTTGATTCTTTTTTCTCAGTCTCATAATGGTTTCGTTTCTTTGATTTTATTGGCACAACTTTGATCCTCATGTTGATATACAGAAATAAAAGTTTCCAAAGGTGATGGGAAGACTGGAGGATAGACTGGGTGCTGAGAGTTCTCTTAAGGGGTTGTCCCACTTGGGCAACCTAATTGACGAGTTTAGAAGAGTTCGAAAAAATTACATGTTGAAGACCTCCTTCGACTATGTAGAAGACCTTCTTCGACCTCCTTCGACTATGTTGAAGACCAGGTTCGACTAGCTACGACTAGCTACGACTAACTTCGGGAAAATTGGGCACCAAATAGTGGAGAGTGAAGACGACCTCCTTCGATCTCCTTCGACCTCCCTTCGACCTCCATTCGACTATGATGAAGAATATCTATGGCTACCTTCGACTACCTTCAACTACCCTCAATTATCTACGACTAACATGCCGACGTACTACAACCTACTACGACTAAACCTATGAGTAAAAATGTATCGATTTTTTCCATAGTGACTTTTTTTACTCGTGGGCATTTTTTAACATATGGAAAAAAACCGCCGCAACCTAGCTGAGGCCTTGAGTACGCGGAGACCACTCTCGATCATGAAGGAGAGTTACAAAGACCTCCTACGACCTCGTGTCGACCATGCTGCGAGTATGAATCGAGGGCAAACTCGCCAGAATTCGCGGATTAGGTCGCCCAAGTGGGACAGGCCCTTTATACCTGCAGTAAGGAGGCAATTAAACACACCTGAGCAATTACAAACACCTGTGAAGCCATGTGTCCCAAACATTATGGTGCCCTGAAATGGGGGGACTATGTATAAACATAGCTGTAATTTCTACATGGTGAAACCAAAATGTATAAAAATGGCCTTTAATAAATGGCTTTGTAGAGTCCAGGTGGGCTGCCTTTGTAGAGTCCACAGTGGGGAACTGAGGCTTTATAAGGCAGTGTAATGACTGCATTTAAAGTATTATGAACAGCCTTGGGCCCCCTATCTGAGGAGGGATGAGCTGGTAATGGAGAGAGTCCAGAGGAGGTTTACGAGAATGATCCCGGAGATGGGTAAACGTATGATCAGCTTTTGGCTCTTGACCTGTACTTGCTGGAGGTTAGAAGGGTGGGGGGGGGGGGGATCATAGAATCTTACTGAAAGGCCTGGATAGAGTGGATGTGGAGAGGATGTGTGCTCTAGTGAAAGAGTCCAGACGCAGAGGGCCCAGCCTCAGAATAAAAGTACATATCTTTAGAAAGGAGATAAGGAGGAATTTATTTCATCAGAGGGCTATGAATATGTGGAATTCATTGTCACAGAAGGCTGGAGGCCAAGTCACTGGTTAGTTTTAAAGCGGGGATTGACAAGTTCCTGATTAGTAAAGGTGTCAAAGGTTATGATGAGAGGGCAGGAGAATGGGGTTGAGAGGGAAAGATGATTGAATGGCAGAGTAGACACGATGGGCTGAATGGCCTGATTCTGCTCCTCCGGCTTATGAACTTGTGTGTTTATGCATATACTTTGGTGAACTTTCTTTTACAAACTAAGTTATATTGTTTTCTTTCATTTAGGGACTGAGGGGTTACCCTGGATCACCTGGCCATCCCGGAGAACCAGTGAGTGTTCACTTCCCTTTACACTTAGTGATGCCATCTGTATTTTTGAATACAATGTATAAGAATGAAATTCCGTAAAATGCAATATTAACCATTTCAATTCCCTGTATTAATTGTTTTTCTCTCCATGTCTGCATCTATAATTCAAACTGATTATATCCTACATTAAACCATATAAACCCCAGTGATCCCTGTGCATATTTGTGACAAAATAATTTTTTTGCATGTACGAAATCATCACTCTTTATTTCTTCTACAACCCAAAGACATTATGTCATTTTTCGCAAGGTGGAGACATCTCCTATTAAAGATTTAACATCCAAAAGGAATCACTTAGCTGCATTGCTATTCTGATGGTCTTTTGCTGCTTGGGTATCAATTTCAACATACCTAGTTTGGGCACCGGTTGCAAACAGCCATGCTGAAGAATATCTTCATAGTTTGCCAGCAGAGGCCAAGGATAGATAAAATCGTGGAAGAGAAAACCAGCCTGACATTTTCAAAGATTAATTTAAAGATATACATTTAAAACAAATGAAAGCATTTCAGCGTTTTTACTTATGAATGATCGAATATAACTAGGAACAGTGTTGTCAGCCATTGTCCTTTAGTTTCTGTAAATTTTAAAGGTAATTTTGGTAAGTAAATCTTCTGAGAAATTGCTCTGTGGACATGGTGTCAGCTTTTCAGTCACCCCATAAAAAAGGTATGTGGTTTAACTTTGCGCTCTTTAATAAGGAAGCCGACCTATAAAGAGAAACTGACAAAAATGTCAGAAGGAAAGGATAGTTTCTTCATCTAAACTGTCCCACAGCTTGTGATGCCCTGTGCATTGTGATGCAAATAAACTCCACCCATTCAAAGCCACATAACTTAGGAAAGGCAGAAGTGGGGAAATCTGTGCATCTGTCCGATAAAAATAAATTATTGGCTTAACTATAGTTCAAAACAAATAGATTCTGCTAATCTATTATGTGCATCAACTACCTCTTCTGGCAGCTCATTCCAAAATGTTACCTTAACCCTATGTCCTCTGGTTCTTGAATTCCCTATCCCAAGGAACAACCGCTCTGCATTCACCCTTTCTATTCCCTTCAGGATTTTATGGTCCTCTGTAAGATCACCCTTGCCTTGCCTTCTGTGCACCAAGGAATAAAGTCTTAGATTTCCCAACATTTCCCTATAGATAGGTCCTTGCGTTCAGGCAATAGGTATTATGATATTAAAAAGGAACTTGCTAAAGTTGATTGGAGTAGTTTACGAACAAAGGGACGTCTGAAAAGTGTGTGATTATGAGAGTTCAGGGCATGCATGTTCCTGTTAGAGTGAAGGTCAAGGCAGGTGAGAGTAAGGAAGCTTGGATGACAAGAGTCATTGAGGTTCTGGTAAGGAAAAAGATGGAGACATGGGACAGGTATAGGCCACTGGGATCAAGTGTATCCATGTGTGGAGCGTCTGGAGATGTGCAAAGTCCTCAATGTGTATTTCTCTTCCGGTTTTACCATGGGGAAAAAACATGAAAACTGGGGAACTTGGAATAGTTAGTAGAGATATCTTGAGTCCATATTATGGTTGAGGAGGTGCTGGACATCCAAAGGCATATGAAGGTAGATATATCTCGCAGGCTTGATCAGATGTGTGTGAAGCTAGAGATGAAACTGCAGGAGCCCTGACTAAGATATATGAATCATCAGTAGACACTGCTGAGGTGATGGAAGACCGGAAGGTGGCTAATGTTGTTCTTCTATTTAAGAAGAGCAACATGGAAAAGCCTGGGAACTATAGACCAGTGAGCCGAACATCTATGGTTGGCAAGTTACTGTAGAGGATTCTGAGGCATAAGGTATATGTACATTTGGATTGTTTCCATGGTTTTGTACATGAGAGATTGTATCTTACCAATATGATTGAGGTTTTTGAAGAAGTAAATGTAAAAGATTGACAAAGTAAAGCCATAAATGTTGTCTATATGTATTTTAGTAAGATATTCAATAAGTTTCCACACGATGGGCTGCTCTGGAAGGTTAGGATCCAGGGAGAGATAGCCGACTCAATAGAGAATTGGCTCCAAGGAAGGAAGCAGAGGGTAATGGTGGAAAGATGCTTTTCAGACTGGAGACCTGTAACGTGGTATGCCTAGTCTAGTGATCATTGCTGGGCCCATTGCTGTTTGTGGTTTATATCAGCCATTTGGATGAGAATGTACAAGGCATGATTAGTAAGTTTGCAGATGACACTAAATTGGGTGATATTGTAGATAGTGAAGACAGTTATCAAAAATTACAACACTCCTTAATCATTTGGGCAAGTGGGCTGTGGAATGGCTTATGGAGAATGCAGATAAGTGCGAGGTATTGCATTTTGGAAAGTCAAACCAGGGCAGGACCTTCACAGTGATTGGCAGAACTCTGAGGAGTGCTGTGGAGCCGAGGGCTCCAGGAGTACAGGCACATGGTTCCCTGAAAGTGGTCACTGGTAGACAGGATGGTCAAGAAGGATTTCAATACATTGCTCTTCATCAGTCAGTATTGAGTATAGAAGTTAGACGTCTTGTTACAGATGTACAACATTTGGGTGAAGTAGCATTTGGAGTATTATGTTCACTTTTGGTCACCTGCTATAGGAAGGATGTCATTAAACTGAAAAGAGTACAGAGAAGATTTATGTGGATGTTGCCAGAACTCGAGAGTCTGAGCAATAGGGTGAGATTGAGCAACCTAGGACTATCCCTTGGAGCACAGGAGGCTGAGGTGATCTTATAGAATATAAAATCATGAGGGGAATAAGTAGGATTAATGCACAGAGTATTTTACCCAGTAGAGGAATCAAGAGCTGAGGACATAGTGTTAAGGGGAGACGGGAAAGATTTAATAAGGTAAACAAACCCCGTCTATCCAGTCTCCACTCATAACTGAAATGTTACATCCCAGGAAATATACTGGTGAATCTTTTCTGCACCCTCTCTAGTGCTATCACGTCCTTCCTACACTGTGGCAAGCAGAACTGCAATGAAAATCTCAACTTGGTTCCATTTATATATAAAGTATCCTGCAAAAGGACTTCAGGTGAAATTATAGTAAATATATTTGATTTTTGTTCTGGACTGTAATGAATAACTTAAATTGCACTTAAATAGGTGTCTAGAAGTAAATTCTAATTGGAGATGAGCAAACAAGTTAGAATCTGCTTACAAACTTTGGTAAACAAATTAAAAGTATGTATGTGGCACAAACGTAACTGTACGGTTTGGGTTCATATCACAAATGACCAGCTCTCTGTCAGTTTTCTTATACTACAGCTGTCTTATTTATTGGAAAGATGATTTTTAAAACCATTTCCATATGCATTTGATGCGTAGGGGATCGTGTATGTATGAATGAATGTGCTGTAAATGCAGGGAATGTTGGACAATTTATCATTAGATGCATTTGCACTTCTAGGAATTTTTGGCAGGAATTAGACTTGATTAGATCCAGCTGCTTTTAGATGAACGTTGGATCAATTTTTTTTAAAAGCTCTAACAAATATTTTGTATTCAGCTTTAACAAAAAAATAATAAAATATTTAAATGAATGAAAATACTGAAATTCCTACCAAAGGATTTTTAACCTTGCAAAAAAAAAAAAATTTAAAAAAATCTGTATCACATTATTTGATAACCCATTCTATTGGTTTTTTTTTTAACCATCAGGATTGCAAGTGGTTAATGTAGAAACTACAACATGAATACAATTGTTTCTTATTGTGTTGGTCAGACTTTTAAATGCTCTTTAATGTAATCATTTAGGTCAACGGTATTTATTCCTTGTGTGAGGCCTAAGTAAATGTGCAAAGAAAATTGCATTTATTTGAACTGAAATATTTGTTCTGCTGAAAATTCATTATGCATGTTCCCATCTCCAATATGAATATTTCACTCAAAGTTCTCTCAATGACAAATAGTGCTTGTCATTATTTATGTGCAAATGTTATAGCAACTACAGTTGAGATCAGATGCAAGACTAAACAAAAATATGAAAGTTATTATGTGAGATGGACTATTCTACTTATTAAGTTCGCAATAATAATAAACTTATATTGGAAAGTAATGAGTGGCATTTCGTTCCTGTATTTCCCCATTAAATATGGGCTAAACTCACCACAGAAAGCTAGGGATTGTCCATTATACACCATTAATGGTGTAATCACTGGTGTTTACTGTTTAAAAAAAAAAAAGACAAAGTGCTGGAGTAACTCAGTGGGTCAGGCAGCAGCCCCAGAAAACATGGACAGGTGATGTTTCGGGTCAGGACCCTTCTTCCGACTGATTTGCTGTAACTCACTCTCTCTGTCTGTGATATTTTATTGGACAAATGTGAAGGCTTATTTCTTCTGGGTTTTTTTATTGGAGAAAAATGTAATTCAAAGTTTCTCTCTCCTTTCTTAATCCTGCCTTTCTTTTGCTTACTCTTTCTCGTACCAATAGCTGATTTGATATTGATTCCACCATTGTATTGTACATTTCTGTGTTTGAGTCTATACAGAAAAGTCAATAATTAAATATTGCACAAAGATTGTAACACGATCAATAAAAATCTAAAAACTAAAATGGCTGCATCTGCACTAGGAGAGAAAAATATCCTGGTCTGTTGTATGATTAAATGGATACTCCTAATATGTGATTTAGGAAGAACTATTTTAAACTTTCATGACTCATTATTGTTGAGAATCAGATTAAAGTCAACATTCTTCCAAATATTTCATTCTGTAATTTGCATGCTTTCTATTTTCCAGCTCTTTTTGGTTGAAATTGAAATTGAAATTGATTTTATTAGAGACAGTGCATATTAATAAACATTTACATGTAATACGCAAGATTGTAGCCAGTAGCTAATTTCCATCTTTAGTCCCAAACAAGGTAAACACATCCCAAACAAGGTAAAAACAAAAGACAAAAACAAAACAAAACAATATGGTTTAGCCTGCAGTCATAACATAGAATAAATAACAAACACTCAACACAGTTTAAAGTCCCAAAGTCATTGTCTCTTCCCTCCTTGCTCTCCCTCTGCGCTGAGGCAATCCAAGCCTCCGATGTTGTGACCCCGCCGGGTGATGGTAGGTAAGTCCCGCAGGCTGAATCCGAGCTCCACAAACGGGCCGGTTCAAACTCCGCAGCCGGGGCGGTCGAAGCTGCCGAAGCTGCCGTCCTCCAGTCCAGCGGACGCAGCTGTAGTTGCGGGAGCTCCGAAAAACAGAACTCGAGCTCCCGATGATGTCGTCCACTGGCCCACTGGCCCGCGGCCGAGCCTCTGAGGCTCCAAAGTCGGGTCGGAAGTTGTGTCGCACCGCAACCACAGCCCCGAAGTCGGCCAGGCTCGCGTTGGTAAGTCCTGGCTCTGCTCCACAGCCTCCACAGCCTCGAGGTCGGTCGCAGTTGGAGGCCGCCAGCTCCGCGATAGGCCTCAGCGCAGACGGACACGGAGACGGGGGATACGGCAGGAAAGGTCGCATCCCCCCGAAGGAAGAGTCAAAAAACATATTACACCCACCCCCCCTCACATACACAGCTAAATAAACCGAAATAAACTGTAAAAACAGGACAAAAGAAAACAAAAAACAGAAAAGACAAACGGACTGCAGGCGAGCCGCAGCTGCAAGGCAGCGCAGCCACTCCCACATACAAGCACTATTTGTCATTGAGAGAACTTTGAGTGAAATATTCATATTGGAGATGGGAACATGCATAATTCAAGAAAATGTCCTTGTTTCAGCAGAAGCTTATTATAGGACCTTTTGAAAAAAATTGGTGCTATCATCATGTTACTTCTAACAGTGGTTGAAACAGAAGCATTTCAATTATACTTAGCATGTCTATCAATTTTAAGACATCTGGATACAGTGATGTCATGTCAGTCACCGCTAATAATATTTTGTGAGTGTTTCTGTTGGCAAACTTGAGTCTTAATGGTGAATCAACCATTTGCATTGTCTTGACAATAATAGATTTCCATCTCTTTGGCAATCTTTTTCTGTGTTTGGATGCTACACTGTTCTGGAGTATGTATTAAAGCAAAACAAAAGTAGAAAAACACAATAACTGTTGGGGATATTAGCAAACACAGGGAACACATTTGTATAGCATTTTCCTGAATGCCATTTTAGTGAATCAGTAAGAAAAGAATGGTCCCTGTATTAAATAGCCTGCATTAATGCTAAAATTAAGCAGGCAAACAGAAGAATGTCATCCAAAGGTTTTGAGCATTCGTAAGTTAATGCAATTAACAGTAATTTCCAGACTATTCTCCATGGAAATTGGTTCAGTGCTTAAGTGATTCTGAACGGCTTTTAATGTAACACAACTGCAGACTCTGTGGTGAGCTGAAGCCAGGCCAAATCTATTCCAGTTCTCAAGAGAAACGTTAAGAAGTAGGGTGCAACAAATTTGGAACATATATCCTGGTCAATTTTAGATGGCATTGATCAGCTCAATTTATTAGTGATACATAATCACCCCACTCGGACTTCACAGTGGGACCAATATAGATTAGATCATGTTTTTTAAATATTATTCCAGATGACTTGGACCAATCTGAGTCTGTTAAATTAAGAATAGTTATTTGCTATGGAATCATGCCTCATGGGTTGAACTGAAACATGAATTCCTTGGAACAAGGGACATCCTAGAAATGAAAGCCAAATTTTTACACTGAATCATGCTGCACTTGGCAGAGAGCTTCTTTAATTGTATGCATGCATGAATACCATGTCAGTAACACATCTGGAAAATAGTTTTTAAAGACATTTACTCGAGAATGTGTAAAGCTGTAATCCCAACTGCAACATTTCATTACTTTTTCATGATAAAATAAAAGTTAGTGTTGAAAATAAATTAAAAAATACTTAAATCTTAATATTGAATATTGAAACAAAATAAAGCCTAAAATGCTAGTCCCAGTTTGGCGATCTCTCCAGTGATCTTATTGGTAACATTGTCCTCCTCTTTCTAACAGGGGGAACGTGGACCAGATGGAAGCCGAGGTGCCAAAGGTTATCCTGGCAGGCAGGTGCAGTAAATCTTCTCGTGCCGTGCAGTTTAATACAGATAAAATGTTCATTTTGCAAAGCTTGTTTACTTAAGATTTTACTGAATCATCCAAAAGAACACATTAATGTATGGTGGTTGACCTTATTTTGCATATAGCTTTCTGTTAAACATTTCAAAATGGGAAAATGAATTATTAGTTCAACTGACTACTAATGACAATTGATTTTCTAAGCTCTCTCCTAATCTCGGGTCACACAGTTATAAACTAGCAACAGAAAGTGCAAGATGAAAAGTTACCAAATTATACTATAAATATGATTTTGCAAAGAATTTCCTTCTAAATTATGATGCAATGAGATCAAATTTAAATCACATTTCTTTCTGTACTATTTAATGGAGGCAAAAACAATAAGGCAGCAGATGCCTTAAGGGGCTGTCCCACTTGGGCGAGCTAATTGGCGAGTTTAGAAGAGTTTAGACATTGAAAAATTGTCATGTTGAAGACCTCCTTCGACTATGTAGAAGACCACCTTCGACCTCCTTCGACTATGTTGAAGAATAGCGTCGACTAGCTACGACTAGCTATGACTAGCTACGACTAACTTCGGGAAAATTGGACACCGAATAGTGGAGAGTGAAGACGACCTCCTTCGATCTCCTTCGACCTCCCTTCGACTATGATGAAGATTATCTACGACTACCTTCGACTTCCTTTAACTATCTTTGACTACCCTCGATTACCTACGACTAACATGCCGACCTACTATGACTAAAGTCCTCAGGCTGCGCTGGTTGGAGCTCCGACTCGGGCGATCTCGGATCCCAGGCTCCGCGGTGTTTTAAATCCAGCGCCGCTCGCAGCCACAGCTCCTCGGATGTTAGAGTCGGCAGTCACAGCACCCTATCGCACGGCAACCCGTGTAGGGCATCGCCCGCTCCGTGATGGTGTCCCAGCGCTGTACCGCCGCCAAAGCTGGGGTTCCAGCCGGTCCCGACAGGAAACGCCGCTCCAGACCGATGGTAGGCCGCGACGGAAGGGGCGATGAAGCAGCTCGGAGGGAAGCCGCCTCTCCGACCAGGTAGGGGCTACGAAGTTTCCCCCTTCCCCTCCCCCCCCACCCACCACATAAAAGACTAGAAGACCTCCAAAACAAACACTTTTAACTCACTAAAAATTAACAAAAGGGTGAAAGGACTAAAAGCTGCTGGCAGGTCAGCTATACTCGACGGCGCCCCCTTACAAGGTCCATTTTTTATCATCAATCTACACACAATGAAGAAGCAAAAACAGGTGTTTAGAAATTTTGGAAAGTAATTAAAAATAAATAACTGAAATATCACATTTACATAAATATTCAGACCCTTTGCTATGACACTCAAAATTGAGCTTAGGTGCATCTTGTTTCTACAACATTGATTGGAGTCCACCAGTGGTAAATTAAATTGAGTGTACATGATTTGGAAAGGCACACACCTGTCTATATAAGGTCCCACAGTTGACAGTGCATGTCAGAGCAAAAACCAAGCCATGAAGACAAAGGAATTGTCCGTAGTCCTCCGAGACAGGATTGTGTCGAGACACATCTGTGGAAGGGTATAAAATAATTTCTGCAGCATTGCAGGTCCCGAAGAGCACAGTGGCCTCCGTCATTCTTAAATGGAAGAACTTTGGAACCACCAGGACTCTTCATAGAGCTGGCCGCCCGGCCAAACTGAGCAATCGGGGGAGAAGGTGGTGACCAAGAACCCGATGGTCACTCTGACAGAGCTCCAGAGTTCCTTTGTGGAGATGGTAGAACCTTCCGGAAGGACAACTATATCTGCAGCACTCCACCAATCAGGCCTTTATGATAGAGTGGCCAGACAGAAACCACTCCTCAGTAAAAGGCACATGACAGCCCACTTGGTGTTTGCCAAAAGGCACCTAAAGGACTCTCAGACCATGAGAAACAAGATTCTCTGGTCTGATGAAACCAAGATTGAACTCTTTGGCCTGAATGTCAAGCATCACATCTGGAGGAAACCAGCCGCCATTCATCACCTGGCCAATACCATACCTACGGTGACGCATGGTGGTGGCAGGAACTGGGAGACTAGTCAGGATTAAGGGAAATAACAATGGTGCAAAGTACAGAGAGATCCTTGATGAAAACTTGCTCCAGAGCATTCTGGACCTCACACTGGGGCGGAGGTTCACCTTCCAACAGGACATTGACCCTAAGCACACAGCCTAGACAACGCAAGAATGGCTTTGTGACAAGTCTGTGAATGTCCTTGAGTGACCCAGCCAGAGCCCGGACTTGAATCCGATCGAACATCTCTGGACCTGAAAATAACTGTGCATCAACGCTCCCCATCCAACCTGACAGAGCTTGAGATGATCTGCAGAGAGGAATGGGAGAAATTACCCAAACACAGGTGTGCCAAGCTTGTAACGTCATACCCATGAAGTCTTGAGGCTGTAATCACTGCCAAAGGTGCCTCAACAAAGTACTGAGTAAAGGGTCTGAATACTTATGTAAATGTGATATTTCAGTTATTTATTTTTAATTACTTTGCAAAAATTTCTAAACACCTGTTTTCACTTTTTTATTATGGGGTATTGCGTATAGATTGATGATAATAAAAAATAATTTAATTCATTTTAGAATAAGGTGGTAACGTCACAAAATGTGGATAAAGTGAATTATTTTACGGAAGCCAATTAACGTACAAACTTGCACATCTTTGGAATGTGGAAGGAAACTGGTGCCATCGGAGAAAACGCACGCAGTCACAGGAAGAATATACAAACTCTGTACAGATAGCATCCATCTCAGGATTGAACCCAGCTCTCAGGTGCCGTGAGGCAGCAACTCTACTGCTGCCCTTTCTGTTCCAAAAATACACTTTAAAATAGAAAATCCACTATTCCTCCATCGCGAGTTCGATCCTGACATGATCCCCCTGTGATATTATAGGGTCCTGTTGGGAACTGCCGTTTCCTCCTACTCCCCAAAGACATAATGGTAGATTAAACCACTACAGGTGAAACCCCTTTAGGGGAGAGAGGTGGCAAAACAAGGGCGTAGATGGGCTTGTGACAGAAGGTAAGTCAAAGGGGTAGATGGAAATATACATTAGGAGAATGGATTGTGGCCAGGCACAGATGCAATGGGCTTTCTGTTGCAGTAAATAAACAACTGACAAATATGGATACAGATTTGATACAGTAAATACTCATCCATTTGGCATTTATGAGCAATAACTACAGGAGTATAGTTATTTTGCTTTTGATTTTTGCATCAATATACATTTATGGACATAATAAATTGACATACCCCCAGTAAATATATAATGGAAAAAAATATAGTGAAATGCCTTTGGCATTTTTGTTGGTTTATTTTTAACTCATTCCTGGTTCTCTTTTCTTAGACACATACTCAAGTTGTTTGCTTCCGTACCCAGGACTTTATGCTTATTTATTTGAATAGGTCAATATTGGTGGAGTTCCAAATAGCTTCTAATGACCTCAATTTTTTCTTGGATTGTGTGTGTGGTTCTGTTAATTAGAAAAAGAATTACACAACATTCTGCAGTCAGTGCAATGGCAGAAATAATTTGGGGGGAAAAAAGTATTAAAGTATGTTGACTCTGGTATATTTGGAATATCTGTTGACAACCACGTGTTAGGCTGCTCTGGAAGGTTAGATCACATGAGATCCAAGAGAGTTAGCTAAGGGATAGAAAATTGGCCTCATGGAAGGAAGAATAGGGTGGAACGTTGCTTCTCAGACTGGAGGCCTATGACAAGTGGTGTGTTTCAGGGTTTGGTGCTGGGTCCATCACGGTTGGTTATCTCTATCAATGATTTGGATGAGAACATACATGGCAAGATGGCAAGTTTGCAGATGATACAAAAGAGGGTGGTATTGCCGATAGTGAAGATGGTTGTCAAAAATTGCAGCAGGATCTTGATCGGTTGGTCAGATGGGCTGAGGAATGGTTGATAGAATTTAACACAGAGAACTGTGAGATGTTGCATTTTGGGTTCTAGGAGTGAGGGTATATAGCTCATTGAAGGTGGTGTCACAGGTAGAAGGGGGTGGTCAAAAAGGCTTTTGGCACATTGACCTCTATCAGTCAGAATATTGAGTATAGAAGTTGGGAGGTCATGTTGCAGTTGTATAAGATGTTGCTGAGGCCATATTTAGAGTATTGTGTTCAGTGCTGGGCACCAGTGTGAGACCATAACTGTTGCACAGAAAATCAAAGTTCTCCCAATGCTGAAATTTTAACTAAATGCAGTAAAATGATGGAAAGACTCAGCTAGTCCTGGAGCATCTGTGAAACGAGAGACACTCATTACTTCAAACCTGGGATAGTAGGGAAGGTGAGAGAACGCTGGAGGAAGGGATGGGGCAAAGGAAATACTTCTGATAAGGTGAGGCCAGGGTCGCCGAGGTAATCCTGTTGTTCACTGAGCTGACTAGCTAATAAATTATGAGGGCAGCGAGAGACGGTGGGAAACCAAAGATCCGTAGAAAAGCTAATCACACCTGGAATAACTGTTGCAGTGTAACGGATAAAATAAAAGAGATGTTGCATTTCCTGTGGGAAAGTGCTGTGAGAAAGTGAGTATAGGTGGAAGACAGACCAGGGAGAGTCAGAGATAAATGTCCCTTCAGAAGTGGAGGGGAGTGGAAGATATCTCTGTTGGTATAATATTATTGAAGGTGCACTTTCCAGTTAGGCCTCGCCTCAATCCTAACATTTCCCCCGTTTCAGTGACTATGTTCATTAAGGGAAGATTTTCTAGTCTTTCCTCAATTAACATAATCTCTGAAACAAATGGTATCTTACTTCAATGAACATAGTCAATGAAACAAATGGAAAAGAAATGGGCTTTTCGGGTAGTAAAAGATAGCTTTCCATATCACATCAATAAACAATTTGTATTCTTGTCTGCTTATTGAAATATCATGTCAAGTAGCAAAGATCTTTGTATTTCATTATTTTCTAACGTAATTTGCATGAAATTCTTAGTGATATGTGAAATCATACGTATTTGCTCGAGAAGAATCATTTTTATGTAATGAGCTTGCAATTTGATTTCTTTTAGAGCAAATGTCACCCTCCATAGCATAAGAATAGTAGTTCTTTTGGACGATTTTTACAGTATGCTATACAATCCGATCACCATTTAATATGGTCAACTGTTCTTATATTTGTTTTGGGGAATTAGCTGAGTGTGTAAGCGTGTAATACAATAACAGATGCAAAGATCCAAAAAGATAGAATGCAGATTATAGATTCTGAATACAATAATGGATTTTCCCTCACCAGTTGTGTTAGTGCAACAATGATTCACTCCCTTTTTAATCACTTATTGTTCATATTTGGTGGTATGGTATTACTGCTGACAAATGCTTTTGTTTAATCGTGAAATTTATAGTTTACAGGCGTGCTGCTATGGAAAGAAAGACCTTTCAGAAATATCAGTGAGAACTTTTGTGTTTCAACCATTGTGGAAATAGGAGCTTCCATTATAAATGTCTCAAATTATACAAAAAAGAAAACTCAAATGAAATAAAGCGTTCCTAGTCCATCAATCCGTCCTTCCATTTGTACAACCGATTCAATAAGAAATATGTTCGCCTGAAGGATTTCCCACCTTATTCTCCAGAGGTAATCCCATAAAACTCCAGCGTTCATATTCATAAGCTCATTATCAGCCTTGATTTGTTGATCATCTCACTCTTTCCATTCCCAGCAGTAGAGGGCCACCATGCCTTGAGGAATATGTAATTATTCCATTCTCCATACATAAATTATTTATTAAACCTTTTAAAGATAATCGTATTCTTAACTACAGTATATTTGCTGTGATTCCATTCCACATATTGCATCAGGTTTCCTGATAATCAGTGAGCTGTCTGAGCTGACCAGTTGCAATTTCTTCCATGCTGTTTATTCTGGTATGGCCCTGGGGATATCTTCTTTTGGGAAACTGACTCCCAGCTGATTTTGAGACCCAGCATAGTGTAGGATCTACGCAAGTTTGAGGAGCTGGGTCTGCCTCCAAAAAGGCTTTAACTGCAGGTGAGGACCCACTGCTGGCTCACTACCTTTGCAAACTGTCACTATTGCAGGATTTATGAATGTCTCTGATAAAACATCAGACTATTTTATGTATAAACTAATATTTTTAATTATCTTTAAAATTTGAAAAATTATATTACTAAAAACACTTTCACACTTAAAAACAAGTGATTGTATTTCAAATAACTAAATTAATCAAATATAAAAGTATACATACAATGGACAGCTTCTTTGGTCAAAATAATGCCACCAGTGTCACTGTACTTGCACTAGTTTAAGGGGGCGGATTTCTCAGCTCAAGAATTGGACCATTGGACTCTATGGGGAGTTCTCTTGTACAGCCGAGGTGTCATTAGACTAAATTTCAATAAAGTGAAAGATGGACTTTTAAAACCCGTAAAGCAGTTTTGGCTTATTCCAGGGTTTGTTCCTGCAGATTATGGGTGGTCGGCTGTGCTTGATAGTCCTGTAAGTGCTTACAGTCAGCATCATGGAATAAATCTGAGGGCTCTTCAGTGCAAGATCTGTCCCATTCATTCACCAAAGAAGAAAATTATTTCTGGCTCTCAGCACTTGCATCCAGATAACTTTTGTCCTTTATTATCTTTTTCTTTCCTCATAATACGTTAAATAGTGGAAGAGGTTAAATTCCTGCCCTGGACACTCCGCTCTCTAATACTATCAACCCCATGACAAGGTTTCCCTTCCCCAAGGACTCTGGTGTACTTGGCTTAATCCAGGGTTTGTTCCTAGGGCTCGTGGGTGACAACCTTCTGCTGTTTGAAAACCTATTCCTGCCCACACATTAGACTTCTGACTGCTTCATTGTGGGGCTGATCTTGAATGCTGAGATCTCTCTCAGGGTGGTGATGGAATGAACGTATTCCTGCTTATCCTGCCACCTGCCTCCACCCACTTTGCCTACCTACATACAGATCTCATAACAGTTTAAAAATAGAGCTATTGTTTCTGAAATGTATTTTTTACGTTGACAGGGTTTACCAGGACCAGTAGGAAAACGTGGACCTAAAGGAATAAGGGTAAGTGACTATGTGAAATCCATCTATTGGTTTTCCATGGTCTTGCTAAATGAGCGCTAAAACTATTTGATTGGTTAACTGGATTTGTTGTGTTAACAGGATAATACTAACCCAAGGGCATTCAATGACCTTGTATAGAAACATTAATCCAAATTGAGTAAAAAAACACATCGATGTGGAAACATTATTTTAAAAGTTATATCTGGGCTATGTGTGGTATTAACTGAGGTTTCCAAACTATTTTTGGTATTAAACGTTATCTCTACAATAGATGAAACAAAAACATCATCAATTGGCAGGTTTTTTTTTTTACAAATCTATTGACCCAATTGCACTCATGATACACACTATCCCACTATCACCATATCATTCATATTTATTTCCTGGAAGCAATAAGATTTTATGAAAAAACACTGCAAACTTACACAACCTGCATAGTCATAAACACTACTTCTAGAGGCAATCTTCAAAATTAATTATATCAATAAAACATTCTCATTTTTGCCATTCTCGGTACATTGATGAGGTTACCATGCTGTTTAACTAGGACACTTTCACAGGGGAAATATCTCTTTAAGATAAGTTGACATTACATTAAGAATTTTCTGTCTTGACTTTCTTAGTTCCACTGATTTAAATATGGCAAATTACATTCCTGATGCATCAGTTTGATTTTCACAATGTGAAAAAGTTCTAGCCGTAGATTTTATTCAGTCATTATCAAATTGTCTTTGTCGAGGATTAATGCCCAGATATTTTGTTGGCATTAAGTAATTTAGCATTAAATCAGGCAATACCTGGTTCAGTACCAAATTAGTTAATGCCAATAAAATATCTGATTCGTGCATATGGCCTCTAGCTTCTTCCTGTCTTCCTCATTGCAATATGTGAATGACAGTGAGGGTCAGGTTGTTCCATGCACTGCAGTTGGTTTGTGATTCTCTATGGAAACCATTGGAGTAAAAATGTGTACATTGCAGCTTATTGTTTGTGAACTTGCAATGGGATTTTCTGGCCACTAAACAACTAGATTCACTTTCATTTTCACAGTCAATGCAAGTTACTGTCTCCCTTGTCACCTTAAATATATTATGAAGAAGCTGTGAATTGAGGGAACTCATCTACATGTTTGCACTTGCATGTCTTTTCTAAGCAGATGACTGACTTCTGTCCAAGAAGTAAAGTTATTTTCATCTCAAACTGTTTAATTTTCTCACTGAAAAAAGAAATCTCAACTGGATCCAATCCAGAATTACTTGCCTACAGTATGTTGTGCGTTTATACCGTGTGGCCTCTGCCCAGTGGGTGGAAATTTTTTTTCAAAGAACATCTCTTCCATCTTTGCATTTTGATGGTACACATCATTCTTAATATCTCTGCCAACTGTACCCATTTTGTGACCTGTCTGAAACTATTCAGTAGGAGCGAGAGGCAGAGTTGACCTTTCAACAGAAATGCTCTGTTTGCAATTTTACATATATGTTCTTTTTCCTGTTGTATGATATTGTGCGTGGGGGATTTGTGCATATGGAATTAATGCACTGCAACAAAATCCTCTTCATTCCATACCTTCTTCAGAGAGGTTTGTGCTGACAATGTGCTGACAATTAGTGGTCTAACAATCGTTGTAATTACTTACTTTCATCTGTGAGTCACCTGAAACATTCTCTGTCCATTCCCTCTACAGATGATACCTGACCCACTGAGTTCCTCGAGCACTTTGTGTTTTGCTCAAATTCCAGTACCTGCAGTACTTGTATCTCTGCTACTTCCTTATCTCTGTTTTGTTCTGCTACTGTAAAATTGCATGAATTTCAGAAATGTTTCATTCATCAATCTTGTTCTGATCAGCATGACACATCGTTTTTTCTATTATTGCTCCTTCATTTTATTTTTCACTATATTGGTTAGAACAGGGTTGTTCATTCAATGACATGGATTGTTGCATAGAATTTGACTTTTCTAATCTCAAGGCTAATTTACTTTTGAGAAATGCAAAGGATGTGAGTAGAATGTTCTAGAATTTTCACAGCTATCAATTACATGGCACATGAAATGGCACATGGCACTGCTCACACAAGCAGGAAATCCTCCAGCTCAGTTAAGAGTTACTTTACAGGAAACTTTTAAAACAAATGCTCATCAACTATACAGTACATATAGTGGCCAAAATAATGATTGCATATTAAATTTTTTCTGATTTAATTCAGAAACCCTAGGCAATTCATATTTGGTCACTCTAAAAAGCAGAATGTTACCGTTTATTTTCCGAAGTTGCAGTTTCAGGCAGTGAAGAGGAACATATACAAAGAAAATCTGTATTGACATGCTCATTCTTCAAAGGACAGGTATCCTTGACCCACTGTAGAAAATCCTGCTGCTCCATTAGGATTATCAGAGGATAGGTTCAGTGAGATATTTATCCCTCTGGGGATTGTATGGTTGAAACAAATTGAAGCAATGAAGATGTAGCTTACATTGTATATTAACAGAAGGAGCATTAGGAAATTATTTACGTGTAATATTCCTAACACTGAGTTGCACTATCTAATTATTTGGACATTACTTGTGACTTTTGTCTGGGTTACGGCACGAAAAATACAACAATCTGTAAGTAATGCAAGGTTTGTAATCCACTTTAAAATGTTAATTGGAAGGAACCTTTAAATATTCCTACTTAATCTTCTTCATGAACTATTATTGGCTGCACTTGGTGCTGAAATATTTTGATATTGTGCACTTTTCTTGTCCACATCCAGGAACATGCAGGGCAAGATAGTCTTAAAACCAAACAGCTAGGTACAGAGTAGTGCCAAAGGCTTCACGCATTATAAATGGGACATCAGGGTGGGCCAAATCTTTGCTGACATTTGGAAGTATTGAAAATGAAATACTTGTTGAAACATTTCGGAAAATATAAAGAAAATAAATTATCTGCAATAATTATTAACATTACTGCAAACACAATTGAAGAATTGTAAACTTTTCATATTATTCTTCCTCACTGTTCTAAAATCTGTATTGAAATGAATGAGTTCACAGATCTTTTGCCAGGTCTAATCTGCCACGGGATCTGCAAGTAGATTCCCCCAAAATAAATTCTGGGGAATTCCAGCAAACACCCACTTCATCACTAGAGTTCATGCGGAATGCAGCAGCAGAGCACAGGCAGGAAATCAACACAGGAGCTCAGCCAAGAAGTTACTGGGACTTATGAGGATGAATGCCAACAGTTCTATGTAGAACTGCTGGCAAAACCATCAGAATCTGGCCTATGACTGCATTTTCCATGGTTAAAGTTCAGAATCAGCAGAATATTCATATTAACTGTACTTGAGATTCAGAATTTTTGTGGATATTACCTAATTCTTAGGTTAAAATTATAGTTCAATTCTCGGAAGAAAAGTTTACAAATAAACAAGTTGGTGTTATAGTTGTATATATGCTAATACACGTTGTTCTCTAAAATGACTCATTTAAACCTTATTACCTCCATTGTAAATGCTGCCAGTGTTTAACAAGTTTAGGAAGCAACTTTGATGTATGTGATATGCTGAGAACAGGTTAAATAGATTAATGGGGTGTTAGAGCAGACAATACTTCTTGTTTATCACAGCCTTAGCTGTGCGAGTGGGAGGATAACAATTAGATTTACAGACAAAATGACCAGTTCTGACAGAAACAGGGAAAATAAATTATATAAAGATGGAGAATTTGATATTGAGTCTGTGGCATTGTTACTCAAGCTTGTATAGGGCTTAGTTTTGACAATGGAGAAGGCCATAGACAAATAGGTTAGAGCAGGAGTAGGATTGAGAATTGAGAGTAGTCGCAGAGAACAGGAAGCCCGTGGGTCACCCAATCTGCAATTGTTTTCACCAAGATAGAGGAATAGTGCTTGTGAAAAGACTATAAAGTCCAACACTTGAACAATTAATCTCTTTTACTGGTTAATTTGTATGGATGGAACTTTGATTTGTTATCCTGAATCTTAATTGGGTAATCCAGGATATAAGAAGCATTTGTGATATTTTTCAAACTTCAGGCCATCCTTCTGAATCACAATGAACTGTTCCAAATATGCCAGTTTTAATCACTCAACATCCATGCAATAGCACAGGATAGGATTTGTCTTATAAATCTGCAATAAGTTAAGTATTCACACACAGTGAAGTAACAGAAACCGATGAAACCAAATGAGATAATAGTGGATGGATTTCATTCTTAACTGGTTTTAGCACAGTGACAGATCAGAAAAAGGATAAATAATTTAATTTTGCTGTATACGCAATTAAAAATAAATGTTTCTTTCAAATACATGAATACATACTAAATTGTCAAATGATTGTTCACTTGATTGCAGAGTTCAGGTGTTTCCTCCGTTCTGAATCACTGTTTTATTTTTGGACAACAAGACCTTTCACAGTTAGGTGTTGCTGAAGTTTTTTTGGCAATTTGAAAAGTGAACTGTTGACAATATGAGCTTGGGCATGCAATTCTGCAATGAAAACAACGTCCTATTAGAGACTGTTTGGTTTGAATTTTCAGAACTGGCAGCTTGGAAAGAATGCTGATTGAATATTATTGTTAGTTTATTGAGATGAATGTGCAAGGATATGTTAGGCTGGATTAGCTGAATGTAATATTTTGTTGAGCTGAATATTTGTGGGCATATTACATGATGACATAAGAACTTTGAGAATTGTTAGAATGTTTGTCAATGTTAAGATGAAGAGACCAATGTTCACAGAAACAATTTACAAAGAATGGCATAGAAATTATGACTTAGAAATAACTCGTTTAGTCTAATCAAAATACAAAGTGTTGGAGGAACTGAGCAGGACCCGTTTCTATTGCATACAATTCTATGATTGTAAGAAGTGACCCACTAGAAGTTTATTGACTTTGCATCAGTGAAAATTGGTAGAAAACACAACAATGCTTAAATACTTACAACAATATTCACATACCACACCAATTTTATACAAATACCTCGCACTTCAAAGACATTAATAAATGTTGAACTTTGTATGTTATATACATTTATTGCAACACATTTATTGACTTGCTTGCTACTGAGCTGTAAGCCATTGCAGATGGAAGATGCATCCACCCGCTCACTTGTTTGTAGGTAAGGTGCTGATGTATACTTGTTCACCTGATGTAGTGTCAGTAGCCAACAAAATACTCATGGATAATCCTTGTAATTGCCTAATTTCCACCACATTCAATTACTGTACCTCCCTGCTTTATAACATGGGGAAGGTTTAAATGTGTGCCATTGACCTGCACACTTTCCTCATTGTGAGTGTACTCCTTATTTCAGATACACAAGAAATATTAAATATCCATACCCCAGTAGTGGAACGATTGCATTCTGGAGAGAAGAACATCATAACATAATGTTCACATCTACCAGTAGATTCTAGCACTTCAATGATGATAGAATGTGTCTTAAAGGTATATCAAGAATGAAGCGAGGGGACAGGATTACTGGTGTGCTAGCTCACCAGAGGTTGGTAGCATTGATATTTTAATGAACTCAATTATATATTATGAAGGGGCAGCATATTATTAGTTGAGATGTCTATGGGCAAGAGCTGAACCTGCATAAACCTCCATTCAGAATCTAGAGTCCTTATTTTCTAGCATAAGAATAGAGGCAGCTGCTGTCAATTCTCGAAGCAACTATAGAATGATATTTGAAGGCAGAGTCACCATTACATCTCAGCCAGGAGGCACCCAATGTATGAACTTGACAGAGTTAACCCTTCACGTGGTTCAGTGTGCACAAAAGTACCCTCTTTTAGAATGAAGCAATTACGAATCTATCACTGCCACCTCAACAGTGACCAAATGTAGTTATTCATGGCAAGATGGTGCAATCCAAAGTTGAGCCATTTAGGCTCGTGGTTGCCCTCAAAACTAGCTGCACCTTCCCGCAGTTTCCACCATGGCGCACTGCACATGAGGTATAGGTAGGTAGAAGCAGAAAGAATGCAGAAATATGATTATTAACCCTTTGTCTTGATTTGATATAGAAATACAGAGTGCAGAATTACAATAGCACTATGGTTACAGAGAAAGTGCAGATGAAAAAAAAGTGCAAGATCCACAATGGTGTCAATTGGAAAATTGGAACTACACACTAGTTTATTGATTTGCAGAGAAGAAGCTGTTCCTGAATCTGGTGGTATATGCTTATAAGCTTTTATGTATCTTCTGCCCATCGAGAGAGGGGAGAAGAGGGAATGACCAGGGTGAGATAGATCCTTGATTATGTTTTCTGATGATGGGAAGTTTTCATGAATTTCAGCCTTCCTATTTGAAAAATGGCACATGTTGTAGGCATTGCATCAGTGTTGGACTGCAATGAAAGTTCAGACGAGTGCATAGCAATGGTATTCAGTGCTATTTCATATACAATGAGCTGTAACCTTGTTTAATGTGTTTAAAACTGCATTTGCAGAAACAGTCTTTGAAGCTGTTGAGAACATTTTCCATAACCTTGACTTAAGTCTTAAAGACAGTGGGAAAACTTCATAATGCAAGGACTTCAGTCGAGTACACTGCATCGAGAGCACCATAGTAATTCACAATATATTGATGTTGGAAGATAGGGTAGAGGTAATACCAAAGGGAAATAATGAAATAGTTGTTCATTGCCAGGCATAAAGTATGGTGTAATGGTAACTTCCCATTTATCATTCTATGTCCAAATAGTAGTTATATTGCAGTCTGGCATGAACTGATTTTCTGTAACCTAAGCTGGTAGAATGTGGTCCACAATTGAACCTTAGTCTACAAAATACCTCTGAAAGAGTGGGGCCTGCTGTCACTGCAGACTTTGTTTTTTTTTCTACTTTGTCAATTGTTGCTGTGCAGTGTTTAGACTGTGCTTTTATACAATAAAAAGCAAAATATTTAAATTCTGAAAATCTGAAATAAAAATAAATACTGGATATACTCACCAGTATTTGCAGACAGAAGTATTGATTGATAGATTCAATTAATACAGCATGGAAACAGGCCCTTTGGCCCACTGATTCTACACCGACCATTGATCACCCATTCACACAGGTCATAAAATCATAAATACATACAATACAGGAACAGGCACGTTCAGCACAATTCTCTTTGCAGGATGTGATGCCGTTCTACACAAATCTAATTTAGGCTGCATTAGGGCTATATCACCTTACACTTTTCCTGTCCATCTACCTGTCAAACATCTTTTAAATGTATTTGTTTCTGCCTCCACCATTTTTTTCTGAATGTTTGTCCTATCTCGACACTTCAGAGTTTTATAAAATATTGCTAAATCACCTCTCTTCCAATTAAACCAAATTCACGTGTTTATATTTCCTTGTACCCAACAGCACAATGGAATGGAGAAGATGAATGTTTGCTGTATTGCATAATTTGGAAAGATTATTTTTATGAACAATGCTGGAATTAAAATATTTGTGGTTACATATAAAATAACATTGTTCAGATTCTTTTACCCATTTTTTTATGTCATGTTGTTGTTGAGAAGAAACAGTTGCACAATTTGATAGGGAAATCAAATATCTGCTTTTTATAATTATATTATTCTACATTCCATTGCTAGATGTACCTTGTTTAACTAGCCCAATGGTAAATGTCACGAATGAAATATCATGGTTTTGCTTTAATCAAGTTATTAAACCCTCTAGCATAGATCGTACGGTAGGCTTTTCATATTTTTGTTTCTAGAAGCAGTGTGCATCAGACAGCTTGATCCCTGGTGTGAGGGTATGTGCCCTTGGACTACATCGTGGAAGCCAGCACCATGCAGTCCATGGGCATATACACTTGCCTCAAGGCTTTGTTCATCACCTCGCTGCATCGTTGGAACCAGATAAATCACTGACATCCCTGAATTACTACAAGATCCACTGATGGCACTTCTCTCCTCTTTCTACAGGGCTTCATAGGCCCACCAGGTTTAATGGGGCTTTCGGGGGCAAATGGAAAGCAAGTAAGTCTTTCTCTCTTTCATTTTCTCTCTCAATTTCTGTAACATTTAAACATAAATAAACAAGTGATATTCACAATCTGATTTTTTTTTTTTAACTAGCACATATGTTGGAAAAAATATTTCCAAGCTTTCTGAAATGAAACTAATTTGCAATCTGTTATTGTGACTACTCATGAACAGCACAACTGCTTTCAGTTGCATTTTTTTTCTCGCTTGGTGCTTCACCATGGTAAACATTCCGTGTGTTGCTTCCCTATTACTTAATGTAAATTAATACCTCCACCAAATTGGAATAGGATCAGAAAATAAGCAAGCATAAAATATGAGATGTTTAACTGAATGCTAGGTTTACTTCTCTGATAGACTACATGTAAATTCCATCAACACATGTACTTTTGGCTCAGTCACAGACAGGTAAGATCATTTTACCAAACCTAATCCTTCTAAGATGATTCCCAGGCATCGGTTTAAGGGCATACCTAGAATTAATTGTTGCCTAGGTTTCTCTTGCTTTCCACTTAATGAGGATAACACTTTTCCTGTTCCACCATATCTTTCCTCACTCAGTGAATCTGGGGTTCTTTACTACTATTTTCCAAATTAGTCTGACAGTGGTATTGGAATATAACAAAAGTAATATGTACATCAAACTTTTTCCATTTGTATATCACTTTGTATGTCGCAAACATCCACTGCAAGAGTGTAACTTAAGACAATTTGACTGCCCCCGGATAAGGAGATGCTAGGGCAGAAGATTAAACATTTGGTGAATGAAGAGATTTTAAGGAGGTTCTTAAAGGAGAAAATATAGATTTTCCAGCAGGGGAGAGATTTCCAGAATTAAGACATGGTATTTGAAGGCATGTAGGTATCAAAAGCTCAGCAACTAAATTTGGTGGCAATCAAGAGGCCAGCATTTGAGCAGGGCAAATATCTCTGAGGACTATAGAATTTCAAATTACAGAGGTAGTGAGAGAAGAGAACATGTACAGATTTGAAAACATGGATATGTAATTAAACATTGAGGTGCTATTCAATCAGGAGTAGGTCAGCATGCAGATGGGTATTTGGTAAATAAGATGATGCAAGTTAGGGTGCAGACAGTAAAGATAAGACCCTGCATATGTGAATATGGTGCACAAGTGCTATGAAGTAATTTTTAACCATTGTCCAGTATGTTCTTACAATTAGAAGGTAGACACAAAATGCTGGAGTAACTCAGTGGGTCAGGCAGCATCTCTGGAAAGAAGGAATGGGTGACGTTGACACCTGGAGCAGCGGGTACAGAAGATGAGGTTGGAGGAGGTGCAAGTCAACCTCAATCCTCCAACATTTTTGCCATCTCCAACGGGGTCCCACTACTGGCCACATCTTCCCATCTCCACCTCTTTCTGCTTTCCGCAGAGACCGTTCCCTCCGAAACTCCCTAGTCAACTCGTCCCTCCCCTCCCAAACCACTCCCTCCCCAGGTACTTTCCCCTGCAACCTGTCCCTTTACCTCCCCCCTCAACTCCATCCAAGGACCCAAACAGTCTTTCCAGGTGAGGCAGAGGTGCACTTGCACCTCCTCCAACCTCATCTACTGTATCCGCTGCTCCAGGTGTCAACTTCTCTACATCGGCGAGACCAAGCGCAGGCTCGGTGATCGTTTCGCTGAACACCTCTGCTCAGTCCGTCTTCATCTACATGGTCTCCCGGTGACTCAGCACTTCAACTCCCCCTCCCATTCCCAATCTGAACATTCTGTCCTGGGCCGCCTCCTTTGTTAGAGTGAGGCCCAGTGCAAATTGGAGGAACAGCACCTCATATTGTGCTTGTGTAGTTTACACCCCAGCGGTATGAACATTGACTTCTCTAACTTCAGATAGCCCTTGCTTTCTCTCTCCATCCCCTCCCCCTTCCCAGTTCTCCCACTAGTCTTAAGGGGCTGTCCCACTGCGGCAACCTAATTCGCGAGTTAGGAGTGTCTTCGACCTTCAAGCTCGAGGGCACTCGCCTGGAAAAGCTCAAGCTGGATCGACTGTCCGCGTTGAAACCGCGAGCAGGATCGACACACACACACATACACACGCACACACACACACAACCCCCCACACCCCCACCCCCCACTGCAAAGGCTGGGGCCAGGGAAAACGGGGGAGCGCTGTCTGAAATTCACACCCGCGATGAAGAGGAAGGTAAAAGACAGCTGCACAGTGTACAATAAGTCCTTTAGAGAGCACGGGGGGGAGAGATGGAGAGAGAAGGGGCGGAGAAGGAGTGGAGACACTTTTAAGAAGTATAATAAAGTTTAGCGGGCATTTTACGTACTGGTCGGTCTTCCTTGGTCCTGAAAACTCCAATGAGCCAATCAAAATGCCTGGTCAGCGAAGGAGATTGCCTACGGCTGCCCTCGACTGCCTGCAACTAAATAGCGACCCCACTCCACTACACTAGGAGTTAAAAAGAACCATGCCGACCAAATTTTACTCATGGAAAAATTTTCAACATGTTGAAAATATTTCCGCGACCTAGCTGAGGCCGCGAGTATGCGGGAACTTCCCTCGAGCATGAAGGGGAGTTCCAGTGACCTCATAGGACCTCCTAGGACCATGTGTCGACCATGCTGCGAGTTTGAGTCGAGGGCAAACTCTTCTGAACTCGCGGATTAGGTCGCCGCAGTGGGACAGCCCCTTTACTGTCTCCGATTACATTCGATCTTTGTCCTGCCTCCTCCCCTGACATCAGTCTGAAGAAGGGTCTCGACCCGAAACGTCACCCATTCTTTTTCTCCAGCGATGCTGCCTCACCCGCTGAGTTACTCCAGCATTTTGTGTTTATGTTCTTACAATTGACTGACCAACAATATGTTAACCATGGTCAAACAAAATTACCATATCAATGAAAATCTGCAATAAAAAACAGAAACTGCCACAAATACAGTAAAACTGATTCAGCCTCTAGCTCACCAGATGATGTTTGCCACACTCCCTTCTGACTCATGGGGAAAGTCTACAAATCCGGCATCACCAAGGTCCCAAGTTTGGTAGATTATGTGTATTACACTGCATTTGTTTTCTCAAGAAGTTGTATAAAGCCACCTGGGGGTTATTATAGTTTAATTCATGGAGTTTGGTGCAAACCATGGCCACTGAGCATTTGTGCTTGTGGTTTACAGCATTACATTTTTTCAGCAAAATATTGAATTTGTTACTTCCTGTTTATCCATTCTTGATGACATATCGCTTATCGATATGATAGTTCTGAATTTCTTTGTTACAGGTGCAAGAAATGTTCTGTAAATAGATTAACACTTGTATCTAGGTGGTTCATAAAGGTATATTCCAATATACTAAACTTATAAGAAGAAAGATAATTCATTGAATTTTAAAACAAAAACAGTAAATTCTGGAAATACTCAGAAAGTCAGGCAACATGTGTGGGAAGAGAAACAAAATAAACCTTGTGTCAGAACTGAATGTGGCTCTTTCTCTTATCACAGGTGTGGCCTGGTCCGTTGAGTATTTCCAGCATTTTCTGTTTTGTACTAGATTTCTAGCATCTGCAATTCTTTTTTCCAATTTTCTCTGAACTTTGAACTGTTTATATTGCATTTCATGTCACAGCTAACACAGATAATAACTGTAACCGTATATTTGATTGAAAATATTTTGCAAATATGTTTGATATAGAAATGTTTTTAATGGTTTACAGATTTTCATCAGGATGTTGGTGACATGCACCAAAACTGCTGATTTTTGAAGAATGTAATCATAGAGTGTATAGCGCACTCTGCCTGTGATACCATGCACTGGTATCTCATGGTTCCATGAAAAATAAGAAGGCCTTGACTCTTGATAAACATGCATTGGTAGCTGCCAACACATCTTACATTTTGCACTCTGATTTTTATTTCTCATCTTTGCAGGGCATGCCAGGAGAACCAGGGAAGAGGGGCAAGATGGGTAGGCCGGTAAAGATTTTCTCCATTTTTCTCAGCTGTTTTATCTGATGTACAAAAGATCTAAGACAACAATTAAAATATAAAATAACATTTACAGAATAAATTAAGAATGAAAGAAGCAAGGAAAATTGTATTGAGAAATTACTTATGGTTGTTTTATGTCAATGTTCCATGACCTTTTAATATTTCAAAATCGAATAATTTCTTCCTCAAGGTACAAAGTATCAATTACTATGACTAATCTTATAATTCTAAGACAAGCTTCTCAGGTCAAATTAATGATGTAATTACAGTACCAAGTTAATTATATTGACTGTGGGGCTGAACACTGTTTTAACATATGCAAACTTTTGGCACATATCCTTTATAAACGAAACTACAGGAGTTAGAGATAAGCTGATATAAAACATGACTCTATAGTACTTTACAAAGCAGCCCTTTGTAGGAATAAAACCCTAACAAGAAACCAAGGAAATGTTATGAGTTCCAATTGTAAAGCTGTGTAAAGGCGCACTTGCATTTGCAAATATATATTTTTCTTGGATAAGGAATATGGTAGAATGGAAATTCAACTTCTGGAATGCAATGAATGGATCAGGACTTTTACATAATAGGAATGGAATATTATACATCTGAGCTGTAGAATAGGAATTGAACATTGAAAGACATGCTTTGTTCAAGTTTTTGTTTATATAGATTTGAATTTAATGCAAAAAGTCATAAAATCTTAATTATGAGAATTGTCAATGATTATTTCCAGTTTCTAAACTGAAACATGCATTCCATATTCATTTCATTCTTGATGTGTTTCTAATCAAAACGAGCCCAGGTAAATTAAACAATATTGTTATCCAGCATTAAATGTATAATGGGGTGAAGTCACCTTGGGGATTAGTGCAAAATAGCAACAGTGAATTGGCAGTCATTTGCTTTGCAAGAAAAACTGAGCAGGCTGCCAATACTTGGGCACTGAACAGCTTTATAACTAATTGACAAATTCAGCAACAGAAGAAAACATCCATGGCTTTAAATAACTGCTGGCCACTGTTCTTCAATTAACAATTTGATTAATTATGTAAGCACCAAAAGAGATCTGTGATTTCAATTGTCTACTTGTCAATTGATTAAT
This sequence comes from Amblyraja radiata, assembly GCF_010909765.2. Classification (NCBI taxonomy): domain Eukaryota; kingdom Metazoa; phylum Chordata; class Chondrichthyes; order Rajiformes; family Rajidae; genus Amblyraja; species Amblyraja radiata. Next base: position 10,045,343 of record NC_045987.1, on the reverse strand, counting down.
GTTGTATTCAGTTGATGACATGCTTGTGTATTTAAGAATTTGGACAAAGTGTAATGAAACCTGTCCATTCCCACCAGAAGGTGCAAAAACAAGCTGTTCCAATTTGGGAACATGGTCAATATTGTTGGCAGGGACTGATTTGGACAAAAGTTATTAACTTAACATAAATGCTTGTGGTTACTCTGGGTGTAATATGATTAATACAATTAATATTTTTCAATATATTGCACTATTTGATTTCATTGCATCCAAAGCTATATCTTGAAACTGGTAGACTCTCACACCTCTAGTTCCTATATTGGATCATTCTTTTGACTTAATCCCAATCCAATTTAGACTGCTTTCCGGAAAGTCATCACTATAGTGGGAACAGCACATTCTTCCATTTCCCTTTCCTTGTTGAGCTTTGGTAGAGTACAAGGCACGGCTTAAGCTTCACCATCCAGGTGCAGGGAATGTACTCTGTGCTCCTTATGCTCACATTTTGGTGCCTGATAAGCTCATGAAAAGGTTAAAACACAAAATTCTGATGCAGGCAAATAAAACAACACAAGGGCCAAAAGTATTTTGAGCCTTATAAACCCGTAAGGTGCAAATTTACGAATGGTTCTGTAGGAGAAAGCAAAGACTAATAGCCAACTTAATCAAGACCCTTGATAAAAGATTCTCCACGGTGGGCTGCTCTGTGAGGTTAAGATCGTATGAGATCCAGGGAGTGCTAGCTAACTGGATACAGAATTGGCTTCATGGAAGGAAGCAGAGGGTGATGGTGGAAGATTGTTTTTTCAGATTGGAAGCCTGTGACCAGTGGTGTGCCTCAGAAATTGGTGCTGGGCACATTGCTATTTGTGGTTTATCAACAATTAGAATGAGAATGTACAAGGCATGATTAATAAGTTTGCAGATGATCCTAAAATAGGTGGTAGAATTGAAGATGGTTATCAAATACGACGACAGGACCTTGATCAGCTAGGCAAGTGGGCTGAGGATTGATGGAGTTTAATGCAGATAAGTGTGAGGCATTGTCATTTGGAAAGTCAAGCTAGGGCAGGATCTTCACAATGAATGGTATGGCCCTGGAAAGTGTTGTCGAGCAGATGAATCTAGGAGTACAGGTACATAGTTCCCTGAAAGTGTTGGACAGGAATACAGGGCTTCATTGGACGGTGTTCAGGGTATCGAGTATAACATTTGGGCTGTTATGTTCCAGTTGTACAAGATGTTGGTGAGGCCACGTTTGGGTACTGTGTTCAATTTTAGTCACCCTGCTATAGGAAGGATGTCATTAGGCTGGAAAGAGTGCAGAGATTTATGTTGCCAGGGCTTGAAGCCCTGAGCTATAGGGAAAGGTTGGGCAGGCTGGGACTTTATTCCTTGGAGCGCAGGAGACTGAGAGGTGGTCTTATGGAGATGTATAAAATCATGAGGGGAATGGATAAGGTGAATGCAGATGTTTTCCCAGTATAGGGGAATCAAGAACCAGATTACTTGGATTGAAGGTGAAATGGACAAGATTTAATAGGAACCTGAGGGGGATTTTTTATCACTCAGAAGGTGGTAGGTAAATGGAATGGGCTGCCAGATGAGGTAACTGTGGCAAGTACTATAATAACATTTAAAAGACATGGACAGATACATGGATAATTAAAAAAAAGGCTTGGAGGGATATGGGCCAAATCCAGGCAAATTGGACAAGCTTAGATGCAGCATCTTGGTCATCATGGATGAATTGACCAAAGGGCCTGCTTCCATGCTGAATGACCTTGCGACTAGATAACTGGAGCTTTAATGATTTGGTCCCTTGCCTTTCAAGGTGAATATCAATTACTTGGAGTTAAATATGGAATCATGTTTTAGAAATTGGCAGAAGGAAGCAGTTTGGTTGAAAGTGAAGATGCAGCTGCTGGAAGATATTAGTGGTCAGATTAGGTCTATGTTAAAAAGACCAAATGGATTTCAGTGTGGAGATTATGTGTGTCTGGTGGATAACAAAGCAAAGGAATACAAAATAAATGATAGGATACTTGGTTACAGGTAGTATCTCAGATATATAATTACTCAAACACAAGGAGATTTTGATGTCTTGAAATGCATTTTCATAGTTCCCTGAAGGTAGCAGGACAGACATACAAGGTGGCTAAGGTTACTAGCTGATGTGCTTGGAGTGCTGATAGAAATGCTTAGAAGGATAATTAGGGTACGGTTCAAGTGCTGTGTATCGTTCTGGACACCATGCTCCAAGAAGGAAATATTTGGGTATCTGGATTCTACTTCTAATTATTTGGAAAATTCCAAGCTCAACACCTCTTTTTGTTTAGGAAGTAACTCATCCCTTCCCTCCCAAACCACCCCCTCCCCAGGTACTTTCCCCTGCAACCACAGGAGACGCATTACCTGTCCTTATACCTCCTCCCTTGACCCAGTCCAAGGATCGCAACATTCTTTTCAGGTGAAGCAGGGGTTCACTTGTACCTCCTCCAACCTCATCTACTGTATCCGCTGTTCAGGGTGCAGACTACTATATATCGGTGAGACCAAGCGCAGGCTCGCGATTGTTTCGCTTAACACCTCCGCTCAGCTGCCTAAACCGACCTGATCTCCTGGTTGCTCAACACTTTAACTCCCCCTCCCATACCCACACTGACCTTTCTGTCCTGGGCCACCTCTATTGTCAGAGTGAGGTCCAGCGCAAATTGGAGGAACAACACCTCATATTTCGCTTGGGTAGCTTAGACCCCAGCAGTATGACTATTAACTTCTTTAATGTCAAGTAACCCCTACTTTCCCTGTCTCTCCATCCCTCCCCCTTCCTGTCTGACTGTCCTTGATTACATTTTATCTCTGTTTGCTTTGTTGTTTACTTCTAGCTAACAATGATCTATTCTACATTTTCCTTGATCTCCACCCCCTTTGATGTCTCGTTCTCACACCTTACACTTCCTTATCTCTGTATCTCACCCTCCCCTGATACTCAGTCTGAAGAAGGGTCTCAACCTGAAATGTCACCCATTCCTTCTCTCCAGCCTGTCCCACTGAGTTATACCGCCATTTTGTGTCTAACCTCTTTTTGTTTCTCTAAGCTTCCACAGTATCCTTCAGTTACTACTTTCTGGTTTTGTTAAAACCAGACTGATATCATTTTGAAAATAGTATGGAAATGCATCCCGTGACCTTCTGCCTTTGTGTGCCAGATATCCATCTTCTTTACCATAATTTTACTTTCAAATTTTCTGATGCTTCACCATTGCTAATTCTGATCAAATTTGATGGTGACATTGGGACACAGTGACCAAAAGCAGTAAATGCTTTAAGCCCCTATCCCACTTTCATGACCTAATTCACGACCGCTGCCGAGTTTGCCCTTGACTCATACTTGCAGCATGGTCGCCACAAGGTCGTAGGAGGTCTTCCTCATGCTCGTGAGTGGTCTCCGCGTACTCGTGGCATCAAGTAGGTCGCGGCGCTTTTTCTAGCCTAATAAAAAATGTCCACGAGTAAAAAAAAAAACGTTGTCATGGAAAAAATCGATACTTTTTACTCGTAGGTAGGTCGTAGGTAGGTCGTAGTAGGTCGTGATGCTAGTCGTAGGTGGTCGGAGGCAGTCGAAGATAATAGTTCCGGGGTGATAAAAAGGTCAGTAGAAAAAAAGGTTATTTAAACAGCAGAACCTCACCTCTGTCACTCCAAGGCATGTTGATTCATAGCTGGAGAGTTTTTTGGAGAGGAGACTTGTGTTTTAGAGATGGCACCAAAAAGGCAGCAGCGCAGGGGGAGGGCACAACCCTAAAAAAAAAACGGCCATGCAGGTGTTGCCCACCCAAGAGGAGGAGTGGCAGGAGGTGATGCCACAGGAGGTGATAGTGCTGGAGGAGGTAGCCCTGCAAGAGAGACCCCTGGAGGAGACCAGGGTGGTAACATATGTCCCCGCCACCATCCCATCCTTCATTGCCTCATTTGAAGCCAGCAAAGCAGCCCTTTCTCCTGTGTCTGACACAGCATCACAGGCAGATGCCCCATTGGTGGTGAGGGAGGGCTGGAGCAAGGTTATGCCCTACACCTTCACCAGGCAGCAGGAGGAATGGTTCCAGCAGAATGCCATCCTGTACGAAAAGGAAAATGAGGGGTACAGGGACAGGGACAAGAATGGAATGCATGCCATCCACTGCCCCACATGTGTGTTTAAAGTTCCATCTTTTGTCAAAGCCCAGCGCCACTCTCTTCCAGTCATCTGGTCCCCTGGGACAGTCCATCATATCATCTCCATTCACCCATTGAGACCTCTTCTTGTGCTTCCTCTTCACCCTTGCTCTTCCCCTTCTGCCTTTCTTAAAAGGCTGCTGAAGCAAAAGGGCTACTGCAAACAGCAGTAAAACGTACATGGTCGAAGCCAGTCCTCGACACAGTAGAAGGAGGTCGAAGGAGGTCTTCTTCATAGTCGTGGGAGGTCTTCAACTTAGTCGTAGGAGGTCGTAGACATAGTCGTGGAAGGTCGTAGGAGGTCGTGGGTTACGTGGCCGTGAATTTTTTTTTAGGTCGTTTAAGGTCGTCAGAGGTCGCAATTTAGGTTGTGAAAGTGGGACGGGGGCTTTACTGCCTTTGCAATTAACTATTAATTGATTTTTGTTGAGACGGAAAATTGAGATCATTTGTGGTAATCCAATTTTTGCCCCACAACTAAACACAAGTGCACATTATATCCAGAGCTTTCTGGTCAATGTACTTAGTGCTGTCTTTATACCTAGGCTTTCAGAGAAGCGATGGTCCATTGTTTAATTGTTGGTTACTGTACAATGAATTAGTGCCTTAATGTTCTGCTAACATAAGACTCAAATACTGTCATTTACAATAGTCAGTGGTAATGCACAGTTGATAGGTATATCCGATTACCACACCAAAATGGCTAAATGCCTTTGTTTCTGACACTACAGAAATTATCTAATTGGTCATGAAAAACATTTCAAATTAAACAAATTGTTAAAATCATCTGATTGCTTTAAGTTCAAGTTCAAGTGAGTTTATTGTCATGTGTCCCTGTATAGGACAATGAAATTCTTGCTTTGCTTCAGCACACAGAACATAGTAGGCATTTACTACAAAACAGATAAGTGTGTCAATATACCATAATATAAATATATACACACATGAATAAATACTGATAAAGTGCAAATAACAGATAATGGGTTATTAATGATCAGAGTTTTGTCCAAGCCAGGTTTAATAGCCTGATGGATGTGGGGAAGTAGCTATTCCTGAACCTGGTTGTTGCAGTCTTCAGGCTCCTGTACCTTCTACCTGAAGGTAGCAGGGAGACGAATGTGTGGCCAGAATGGTGTGGGTCTTTGATGATACTGCAAGCCTTTTTGAGGCAGCGACTGCGATAAATCCCCACGATGGAAGGAAGGTCAGAGCCGATGATGGACTGGGCAGTGTTTACTACTTTTTGTAGTCTTTTCCTCTCCAGAGCGCTCAAATTGCCGAAATTGCCACGATGCAACCAGTCAGCATGCTCTCTACTGTGCGCCTGTAGAAGTTAGAGAGAGTCCTCCTTGTGTAAAATACAATACACCATTTGTTACTTGTATTTTTTGTGTGGTGGACATTATTTATATGTAATCATGAACATTGAATATTAACTGATTGCTCCATCATATGGTACATCTCAGTTGAGTGAAATTCAGTTCTTAACTAATGATTTAATGTAATGAGAATAAGGTAGCTTTATTATTATCTCTCTCTTTCTGTAAACCAAATCTTTTTGTCCTGGCACCAGCTTCATACCAGCTTCATTAATACCCAAAGCGAGGCCAGGGACTAGAACTGGTATCTTTAGAAAGATGTGGCTACATACCACACAATTTTGCCATCATTATAAAATGTCTGGAAACAGCTATTTGACCTTCAGATCTTCAGTAAAGGTGCTTTCTGCTCAAAATCTTTGAACTTTCTGTTAAACCATCATTAGTTTGCATGAATGGGTTCTTTTCTTTGTTCTTTAATGTAAGAATAAGATAAATTCATACATACAATACCGTCTTTCTCCCACATATGTCTCTGGAGTTGGACATTATGCAGACATTTTCACTTCAAGGAGATATTGGCAGAAGTTCTTTTATTTTATCTGCACAAGGAGCATTTTCAAACAGACCTTGAATTTGTTGTATAAATTTGGTCCTCACCCAGGGAGAATTCAATCCTATTTTTGGATGAAAATAAGACAGGTGGAAGAATGCCAGTACTTCCTGGACTCTTTTCCTGGCAGCCGAATGTTACTCTTTCCTCTATTCAGCCTGTGCCACAGTGAATTAAATACCAAACAGGAAGAGGCAAAGATGGAATAATGAAAAAGCCATAAATGGAGGAGAGTATTAAAAATTGTATAAATAATCAGGTTGAAGCAAGTAACAAAAACATTAAAAGTTAAAAGTGACATGAGAATATTTCATTCTGAGAAAGAAAATGCATTAAATATTGGGCAATTAATGAATTGGAAATGAAATTAAAGTCTTTAAATATTCAGCAAAGAATTTCCTTTGAAATGTACAAAGGCTTAATTTGGAGCCGAGTCCTTATTGCAATCCTAATCCAAGTATAGCAGAGAACAAAAACGAATATGAAATAAATATTGAGACCATCTGATTTACATAAAATCAGATAACACCTGAAATAGAGAGGTCATTTTGTGATTCTACACACAAAATATGGTGCCACACTACATGGTGTGCAGATTGGAGAATTAAGGATAACATCTAACTCGTGCTCCATTTGAATGTTGCTTCCATTCAGAATTCATAGAATTTCCCCAAAATGTCTTTTGCTTTAAATAGACTTGCGAATTGGGTTTTCCCAGTTTTTTCCATTTAGGCAAATATAATCATTTTCCATCACCTACAGTACATGATAAAAAATAAACCAAGCAGACAAAGTCTTAGACATACCTTGAGTGGTATGGCTGAAGAAGGGTTTCGGCCCGAAACGTCGCCTATTTCCTTCGCTCCATAGATGCTGCTGCACCCGCTGAGTTTCTCCAGCATTTTTGTGTACCCTAAAGTCTTAGACATATTTTGTTGACTCCAATAATGATTATTAATTAATAAAATTGCAAATCAATGTTTCTATTTAACAAACACATCTGCCTTACTAGATCTTGAAAGTACTGGCCCCCCCAGTTTGTGAACATATAAATTAAAGACTCCCCTACATATAAATGAGCTCCCATTACATTATTAAATTCAAAAATTCAATGAATATACAAATGATTGTTCTCACAAGCATCCCAGAATTAGTTTTTATTCACTCTCCACTTTACGTAATGGTTAGTTCTTACCAGTTTTAAGTGCTTTTGATGCCATTCATTGCTCTACAGTGGAAGTATGAGGTTACCATATTGAGTGATTGTGCAATTTTTCCAACTTACAAAATTGATTTACGAAAGTTTGTAAAAATATAACACATTTGTAACCGGGGATGTTCTATAAAATCAATATCTTCCCAGACAATATCCCCCAAAGACAGAGGGAAGCTGAAATCAAATCAGTAATGCTCAGGAGGTCAGACGTTATCTGTGGAGAGAAACCCCATTATAATTTCTGATTAATAAACTTTCATTACAGCTGGAAATGAAGAGATAAATAGTTTTTAAGATGCATATCTTTTATTAACACGAGAGTGAGTGGTCAGATAAAGGTTTAAAGATTCAAGTGCTATGGAAGATTTAAGGTGGTGGTTGGACTAAGCCAGTGGAGAAGTCAAGGCATTGGTTGAATTGGCTATAATGGTAGTGTATGAGTGACACTAATGCTGAATATCAGTGCAGCAGAGTGATAGTTAGGATCAGGGTCAGCCTGGAAGTCGGTGAGGGAGTTGGTTGAAAATTATTATGCAGTTTGTTGTAAGAGTTGGTCTATATACCAGTTTGGGTAAAAGCCAGGGCAGAGGTCATTGGCAAAGGGAGAGATTGGGATGAAGGTTGATTGATTGGACATCAGATTTGAGGAGTTCAGGCTGAGATCAGTTTAGGACAGTAGTGTTGAAGGCAGTTGTTGGGGGTATGGCCTGGAGATTAGTTGAGATCGGAGAAATAGGGGTTTGCGGTGCGAGTATTAGGTCATAGCATTAGAGGTAAATCAAGCATGAATCTAGTGGTAATCACAGCCAGTAAGTCGAGTAAGTTCAGGATGGCAGACTGTAAAGTATTGAGGTACTGTTGGGATCAGTGCCTAGACCTCAGCTATTCATAATAGGTACCAATGACTTGGATGTCGTACCAAATGCAACATTTTGTCAATGATGCCAGATTGAATGGGATTAGGAATTGTGAAGAGATTGCAAAGAGGTGTTCCGATGACTTTAAATGAGCGAATGTGCAAAAACATGGCAGCCGTAGTATAACATGGACTAAGTGAGAAGTTACCCACTTGGAAAGGTAAAACAGAAAGGCAAAATATTATTAAAGTGATGTAAAATGGAGAAGTGGTGATGTAAAACAGGATTATGGGTACCTTTTTACTCTGAACACTGAAAGCTAACATGCAGTAAAGCACACAGTTAAGCAGGCAAATGAAATGCAGACCTTCATCACAAGAAGATTTGAGTGCAAAAACCATTGTGTTATGCTATATTCATATAGCACATTGGTGAGATCACATTGGGAACATTGGGAGCTGGTTTGATCCCCTCCCTTTAGAAGGGATACACTAGCTATACATGAAGTGTTGTGAAGATACTGCAGATTGAATCCTGGAATGGGGGGCTGCTGTATGAAAACGGATTAAGTCAATCAGCTTTGTATTTACTCAATCGTAGAAGAATGAGAGAGGATCTAATTGAATTTACCCAATTCTGATGGCACTGTATAGTTATGTGGACGCTGTTTACAATGAGTGTGTAGAATGAGAGTCATGATCTAAGGTTACAGGGCAAGAGATTTAGAACTGAGGTGAGAAATGTCTTCATTCGGATGCGGAATTTACTACTACAGCTATTCAAGCCAATTCCCTGAATATATTTCTGAAGACAAAGTTCATCAAAGGCAGGGGAAGATAATTGGAATACAATATTGAGGGAGATGCCCGTTTTAGCCTGTTGTAAATGGCAAAGTAGGCTTGAAGGCCAACTATTTCCTATATTTTTTGTGTTATAAGTGAGCAAGTTTCCACCACCAGACTCTAGCCTGATATTGTCCAGACAATCCTTTCAACAACTGAGGCCTTGCAAGCATTATGAAGAGCAGTTCTTGCATTGCTAGTAGGCGATGCATGCAAGAATGTTAGATGCTGCTGCGTATCTGTTAAAACATAAAATCTGCAGAGGACTGACAAGAAAATCAATAATTTGTGATAATTCTATGATATTTTCTTACAGTTAATGTTTTAAAATTGAAATTGCATTACATGCCAAATGTCATAAGGTCATAAGGGATAGGAGCAGAATTAGCCCATTTGGCCCATCGTGCGCTCCGCCATTCAATCATGGCTGATCTATCTCTCTCTCCTAACCCCATTCTCCTGCCTTCTCCCCATAAGCTCTGACACCTGTGGTGTATGATCCAGTTGATCGACAATGTGCATATGGTGCCTGTATTTTATTAGTTATTGGAGTTTCTCCAGCATTTTGTGTCTACCTTCGATTTAAACCAGCATCTGCATGTATCTGCATGTAAATACCTACACATGTATTCCCTCAGCGCCGTAGGTGGCTGCAATTTGTATACATTGTGTATGCAAGCAAAGAATCTCACTGTGACAATAAAGTATTCCTATTCCTATTCCTCCTTCCTACTTTATTGATTGGAGCTGCTATAGCGCAAAAAAAATGAGCACATGTTGCTTTTCAATCTGACATTAAAATCAATATAACTTTCCAAATTAAGTTTTCAGATACTTCTACGAAGCTTTGCATTTGATCACCACATTAATGGAAGGGTACCGTTGACTTTGATAGCTTGCAAATATTTATTGCTATGGATTGTTTTCATGAGGATGCTGTCAGTGAGAGCATTTACTTTTTGTTCTGCAACCGCTAACCTGATTAGCAGCTAGATTTAACAACACAAGTACTGAGAGGCAATTCTGGAAATTTCCCAAATTAACTCTTGGTTATGAGAAATTAAGTTCTTGGTTATGAGACATTAGTTTATGAATATTTTTTTTTTATGTTTGCTTCCTTTGAGAAAGGAGATTTTGTTGCAACTTAATTTGCAGTTACAAGTACAAAGCAAAAATATATGCTGTTCTGGCACTAGATTACGTGGGTAGCGCGTCATATAATGCTGTTGTAAAATGTAGGTGTGTTAATTGCAGACTTGGCATGAGTCTCATAAAGAGAATACCACCTAAGTGTGTTAGTAGAACAACATTCATGGATTTACTCTTTTTTAAAGCAACAACTTTATTACAATCTAGCTATGTGTATTTATTCCTCACAGAGCAAAACTGAAATATTTGGCAAATTTTGTGTTTCAGTTTAATATGATATTTAGATAGTCTGGGAAATTTCTCGTGCTGATATCATGTTTCTCCTATCTTGCAGGGATTTCCAGGACATTTTGGGGAGAGAGGAACACCAGGCTTAGATGGAAGTCCAGTAAGTTCATATTGTTCTGTCGTTGGTAGAACAGTTACTTTTCTTTTTCCAATGTTTCCATTTTATTATCTGCTAAGTATTGTTTTCAACCATGTGGCCTAGTGTAGATGGGGGGCAATTTGGGTGAAAGGGCCTGTTTCCATGACTTTGTAGAGTTTCCCAAAGTATATTTTCAGTGTGTACTCAGTACATTGAGTACCTGGTGTTAGATTCATTAACAGTGTCTCACTAGTTCATGAATGCAATAAGGAAAGTATTGCCTATTCTTAAATTTAATGACATGGTGCATTTGAGACAGATCTCAGGCATCAAGGTCCTGAGGATTGTAGGCTGGGGCTTGGGAGAATATGTTTAATTGTGGGTCAGGATGATCAGACCTTCAGATATACAAGTGTAGGGAGTTTGTGATTGGGGGCCAAGGGAGGGTTTGTTTGAGAGTCAGGGAAGTTTGAGAGAACTTGTGGTTTGATGGGGGCTGAGGATAGCAGGTATAGGTAGGATGACTCAGCTCATATGAGATTCCTATCGAGCATTAGTTGTTCTCAGGAAAACCAACAACTGGTGATTAATCGTCACTCCTGGTATGGTGCATGTGATTACATCAATAAAAGACCCCCTAAAATGATTCAATAAGTGACAAAGTAACAACCGCAAAAAAAGATGCAAAGTGCTGGAGTAAGTTAACGGGTCAGGCAGCGGCCGTATGTTTGCCATATTTTCATTGGAAACTTGTCTGGGTACCTCCAATCATTTCACTTGTATCAATTATATAATGGGCGTACTTCAATGAGGCTTGAACAAGTTTGCACATTGTCAGGTAGAAGCTAGTGGTGTAGTTATACAGTAACACTGGACCAAAGTTGTGGTTAGTTCAGAAGCACCAAATTGGTATGAGTTAACGTGATGGTGGAAACCACAGTGAGTTAAAATATTGACACGGAACATAGAACATAGAATAGTACAGCACAGGAACCAGCACTTCAGCCCACAATGTCCCGGCCGAACATTATGCCAAGTGAGACTAATCTCCTCTGCCTGCATATGATCCATATCACAATACAATACAATACAATACAATACCTTTTATTATCATTTGAACCTCACATGAGGTTCAAACGAAATTTGGTTTCTGCAGCCATACAAAAAAAAAAGAACCAAGACACACACCAACACAATTCAATTCACATAAAAATCCATCACAGTGAGTCCTCCTCACTGTGATGGAAGGCAAAACTTAAACATATCTCTCCCCTGCACTCCCCTCTCCCCCCCCATGTCAGAGTCAAAGACAGAGTTAAAGCCCCCGGCGGGCGATGTTAAATGTCCCGCAGCCATTAAAGCCACGCCGGGTGATGCAAGGCCGCGCACCGGGTCTTGGTGTTGGAGCCCCGGCGGGCTCTTGGTGTTGGAGCCCCGGCGGGCGCTCACAAAGTCCCACAGCCATTCCAAGCCGCGCGGGGCGGTGATGTAAGGCCCCGCTCCAGGTAATCTTCAACCCCGCAACTCGGGCGGGAGAAGTCGCCGTTGCGGAAGCCCCGAAAAGCGGTCTCCCAGCAGGGACCCGCGGGCTCCCGGTATTACTGTCCACAGACCTGCGGTAGGAGCTTCCGAATCTCCGGGTGTCGGGTCACAGCAGCGTCCACCACAGCTACACCCGCTCCGGACTCGGCCAGCTCCGTGATGGTGAGTAGATCCGCAGCTCCGCGACTGGAGCCCCAGGTCATTCCTGTCGGAGGCCGCTCCGCGTTGCAGCCCCAACGACAACGACATCCCTCCATTCGCTGCATATCCATGTGCCTCATGTGCCTATCCAAAGTTTGCTTATGACCTACGATGTGAGATGGTTTCGAATGTTTCAGCCTTTTCATTTTTTACCACCTAATCACTACTTTAACTCCAGTTGTACAAGCTATAAATTGTACGGTAAAACTTGTATAATTTGCCATATGGACTTTCGGAATTAGGGCTTCAACAACTAACTCACTGGGTACATGTTTCCTCCCCACTCTTCGACTCTTTGCTCCTTCCCATTCGCTGGGATCCTTGGTCCCTTGTCCGCTTCTACTGACCATGGCTTCAGTTCCTGTACTCCCTTCCACTACTGGTTCCTGGACCTCCTTGAAATATGCCTGGTTCTGTTTCCCACTCTCTCCTGAAACTTTAAAAAGTATTACAAGTGCATTGAAACTTGATGGAATGGTATCCAAATATCTGGAAAATCTGCAAGTCTCGCACTTGCAAAATCCCAAACATGTCTGATTAATGGAGTTTTATTGTACTAGAGTGGCAGTCAGCATAATTGCTCAAATGATTTTTTAGGAAATTTTAATATTTAAAATTTTACATTTATTTGACATCAGCTTAATTAATAGGGCCAAGACTCAGTGTAGGAATAACTCAGCGGGTCAGGCAGCATGCCATTAATGCAATGAACAGGTGAAGTTTTGGTTCAAATCCAATCCAAATTGTTGCCTATCATTTCCCTCCACAAATGCTGCCTGATCGCTGATTTACTCCAGCACTTTGTGTTTTGCTCAAGATTCCAGCATCTGTGTCTTTAATAAACATGGCCAATTGTTGCCATGCTGGGAGCAAATAAAGGTGACCAAGCATGGAGATAATGGGTGCACGTGAATTGTTATGATGTGGGCTCCTAGCCAATGCTGGTGAGCCAGTACTGAGCTGAAGGTTAAATGTGTGTTGTTATGATGTAGAAAAAAATAACCCATCTGAAAGCTGGCCAATCTTGCAGCTGAGTCTGAAATGCAATTATTTTTGCACAAAAATAACAAAAATTGATAATATACAAGTGATTACAATTAGGCATAAATGTTGAATTAGAGAACCAAGTTAGGGAGGAGAGTAAAATGAACTGCAATGCCCAGTGGAACATTTTAAGGGGCAAAAACAATTCTGAAGCTCTAGTCTCAGGGATGAGTCTTGTGAAGATAAAATTACTGCAGCAAGCGTAAAGACTTCTGTTACTTTTATTTTCACAAATATGATGTGTTTAATGTTTGACAACTGCTACCCACCACTTGTCTCTTAAAGATAACTTAAGAGCTAACATTTATGAATCAGATATTTTTAACTTGGATGCTGAACTGTTCCTGCATATCTCATGTTTTGAACTCCAAGTACATAATTAGTCACACATATTGAATTCCCTACATCATTAAGTGAGGGTGTTAATAATCTGTGGTGTGGCAGTAATGCATTTTAGTCACTGTGAATATTTGAAGAAAATTACATTGTTATTGGTTATATGGTGAAGCAGTGTGCTCTATTGGAATTATAATTAGTACTGTTATTTTAATTTTTAACATGTAAGAAAGTAATTTAGCGATGGAAACATTATAAATTGTAGCAAGAAAAAAAGATTCTGATTCAGTACAATAAGGAAATATAGAGAGCCTGTAATTCAGTTAAATGCCTGCAGTTTATTTGGATTGAAGTCTGTGTCATTCAGATCTTTATTCACATAATTAAATCTAGCAGTGATTTTGCTAACCGAAACATCCGCTCTACCCACATTCTGTATTTAACTTAGGATTTTACCCTGGTTCTAGTCCAATTTCCCTTCAATTCATCTCCCAAAAATAGTGCTGACTACTGGGTGGTTACAGTTATCTCTTTCACTGAAGTGTTCTTGCAGTCCCAGTGGTGGAGTGGAGGAAATCTGGCTTGCCTCCTGAAACGGGACAACAAGCAAGTCTCTGTTTGAACGCTGAGTGGAAATAGCTGGGGTCCATTTATTTGCATGCCTTCTGTAGATGGGAGTTGCAGATTACACAGGCTAGGGAGGGAACTAGGTCTTTCCCCATGAGTCTCTGCTTTCAGAGCACTAGCCACTATCAAACTCTCATTTGTCTAGAAAAGAACCAATAATCTTCTGAACTTTGCTTACAGGGAGAATTGGGAGCCCCAGGCCCTGCTGGCGTTCGCGGATTGGTTGTAAGTAACAAGTAAAGTCCTTAACTACTTCAATGCTGTTATTTATTTTGTATACAGCTGTTTGCAATTGTTTTATTTTAAGTGACATTAATAACTGCATGGAGTATAACAAGTTGTTCAAGAAAAAGATATAAACATTGCAGCACATTATGCTCTGTTACTCAAGACAGGATGGGGGATGAATATTAAATCTTAACTACTGGTTCATAGGTAAAAGAGTATAACAGAATATTGTTAAAAATAACAACTGCATAAAAAGTCAGATCATTTTATTTGACAAGATCCTTTGATGCTTACCAGTGAAAGGGCTTTCTCTTTTAACTATTAAGTTGTTTGAAGCTCCAAGGAAATTTCTGTTTCCTGTAAAATTATTTCCTTGATCAAAATATTTGCTTGTGGCACATGCTGATTCAATGATATATAACATTATGAGTATATTTCTTGTTGTGATACTACATTAAGATTGTACACTTAAATACTTGAAACTAAAACTAAGTACTTGCACTCACAATTTAAGCAAAAATTTAATACTTCCATTTTGGATAGTTACTTTTCCCTTTTGTAACTGCCTTCCCACTCCAATACATTATTTTTTTCTTATTATCTGCCTTATATAACATTTATTTTCCTCAACTATAATGTTAGACCTTGTTAGACAAAAACAAATATTCATACCTCTCACTATATATTTTGGAAATGGAGCTAATAAAGAAAGCAACCTTGAAGTTAGTTTTTCTTGATTTGGGAGGTTGCGTTTTAGATGCTAGAGGATCAACCTTTAGTGGATGTATACAGGCCAAACAACAACACTAACAACATATATTTATGTAGCATCTTAAAAATAGCCAGTACACTTCACAGGAATGTAAAAAAAAACCATCAAGCCATTAGAATGCGTGACCAAGACCTGCTCAAAGAGGTAATTTTAGGGAAGATAGAGAGATGATTAAGTTAGGAAGGGATTAGTGAGCTAAGACACCTGAAAGCATTGCCATTGATGGTGCATCCAGGAATGACCATGAGGTCAGGATTGTGTAGCCCAGATAATTTGAAAAGATATCAGGCTGAGGAAAATTAATGGAAGATGGGAATGGTGAGGCCATGAAGAAATGTGAAGTTATCTGCTTTGATAAGCAATATAGAAAAGCTGAATGTGCTTTAAATGGAGAGAGACTGCAGAATGCGATTGCATAGCGGGATCTGGGAGTCCTCATAGAACAAACAGAGAAGGTATCCTCCAGATCCAACATTTAATTATGAAATGGTTATGATTGGCTGAACAGAGTTGATATTTTGCCTTTGCACAAAGGAAAATGGTTATGATTGTTGGAAATCTCACCCCAGGGCATCATATAGAAGTCTCTCAGGGCCATGTCCTGGGGTTAACCATGTTTAGCTTCATCATCAAAGGCCTTCCTTGCACATTTATGGTCAGAGATGGAGATTTTCGCTGATAATTGCAGTTCAATTCCATTCACTATTCCTCATCAAATGTAAGATTTCATGCCTGAATTGCAAGACCTACACAACATTTGGCCATGGCTAATTAGTGGCAAATAATATTCATCCAAAAAAGTGTTAACCAATAACCAACTCCAAAAGAGAGTCTCCGACTACCTACCTTTGCTATAGACTGGCATTACCATTGTGTGGACCCAACCAAAATACCATTGCGGCTAGTTTATTAGCTATGACAAACTACCACTTTGACTTAATCCAAATCTAACCGTTAATCCTAGATAAGTGAATAAAAAAGGACAGGTAGCAAAGCTGGGAGCATGAGTTCGCCATCTGTCAAAGCCTTAATCAGCAGTTTCAAGAGTGGGAGTTGTTCTGGCACATCCATATTACAGCACTCATGGCCTTGCCTATTGGACCCAGCAAGTTCTCCATCAGGGATATGCATCAGGTAAGCTTGAGAGAATAGCATATCTCAGGAAATGATTCCCACTCAAAACAACCCTCCTGTCTGTCCAGGTTGCCAAGACGCAGCGTTTGTTCTACAATTAGAATAACACTGAAAAGAATAATCAGTGGACTCTAGAGCCATCCAATTAATTTATTCAAACAGTTATTTTCCAAACGCTCCTGAAAGAATTTTCAGTTAAATACACATGTAGACAGATAAAACCTCCCCATAAATGTTGTTTAAACTCGTCAACATATAATTGTTCATTTTATGCAAGAAATCGAAATTGATGGCATAATTCAGAAAATCTACCATTCCTTCAACAAGCTGCCAAATAAAATCTAACATGCATGAAGCATTCGTGACGAAGAATTTGTTCCCCTAAATTTTCTGATCTATGTATCCCCATGCAATAAACCCCATTTGACAGCTGTCTTTTAGCAGTTTCAATTTACCTTAATTAAAGTCTCTTTCCAGCTTTAAACATAACAGCTCAAAAAATTGATTCTAGACATTTATAATCAGTAAACAGAATCTTTTGGGTGTCAGATATTTGCCAACACTGTTCACTTAAAAGGCATAAATATTTTAAAAGAAACCATAAAACTTTCTTTTAACAATGCATAGTGGTTTTAATCAATTAAAATTGCTAAATATATACAGAGTTTTTAATAACTCATTATCTGTTGCTAAGTTTTGTGTTCTACACTTTTGTCTTGCAAACTACGAGCAGAATTTTTCTTCGTGAGAATTATTAGAGGGAAATGACTATGACTGCAGAAACCACCAAGTGCTGGCAACAGTTTGCTGAATTTAAATTGCCAGATTGCATTTTCTCATAACAAAAAGTGCCAAAGGGTGTTTGGTGGAGATCTTGCAATTCCATGAGTGAGGTAAATTTGTCAATAACCATTCAACATCTGCTTCATGTAATTAGTCACTTCTGCAGATGTTAACCTTAAAGTTCAGGCTAAGGTTGCAATATGAATACAAAACCAAAATCGATTCAGAAAAGCATTTGCACCTGGAAATTGGACCCATTTGGAACCTTTTTTGCACGTGTTTCTAAGTCTACACACACTTACAATTTTGAAATCCGATCCCACTAAAAAATTGAACTAGTTTCTTCCCGTATCAAATCATCTTAGCGCCGGTTGAATTTTCCCATTGCAGTTTGGATATGTGGAGGTGTTTTCCAGTGAATTGTGATGTTTATTTACCTAAAGAAGGATTCAGTCCACATAATGGTTCAAAATAGAATAGTTGAAGCAATATTTTTTTTTCGCAAAAGTTTGTTTAAAAGAAGTCACTATAATTACTTGCTCCCTCAACAATTTGCAATGTTAAATAAATCCACTAATGTTACAATTACTGAATGTTAATTCAGAACATCATGACACAGTTTACATTGCAGAAAATCATTTTTTGTAGTGTAGTATAACTTGGGTATGAGTTTGCTACTTTGAACATCTATTAAGTGATCGGCTCCCCATTTATTGGTTACTTTCACTGTATGTTATCTGAAGAACAGTGTGATTTAAAGGGCCTTATTTAGCCCAACGCAGAATTCTGCAGTCTGCAACAAACCACACTAGAGCTTGCCAGGAGATGTAGAAGCCTGTCCCACCACAGAAACTGTAAGTGAGATCCACTGTCCCTTCAGTGTTTCAGTGGTGATGATGCTGATGTACATGCACAGGCTAATGCTGTCAGATCCCAAGGAAAAAAGCAAAGAAGGATTCATGTCTGCAGAACCCAGCCCCAAAATGTGTTCATGAAACTATGCTCCTATTTTCAGCTCTCACAAGAACAATTTATCCAAAGCTCAAGGTTCTCTGAGGCTGTTATGTCAGAGTCTTGTGATCCATCATCAGTAAACAAGAAATCAAAGGTACACAAAATTGATGGAGAAACTCAGCGGGTGCAGCAGCATCTATGGAGTGAAGGAAATAGGTGACGTTTCGGGCCGAAACCCTTCTTCAGTCTGAAGAAGGGTTTCGGGCCGAAACGTCGCCTATTTCCTTCGCTCCATAGATGCTGCTGCACCCGCTGAGTTTCTCCAGCAATTTTGTGTACCTTCGATCTTCCAGCATCTGCAGTTCCTTCTTGGACAACAAGAAATCAAACGTGTGTCTGTTTCGAAGAAAGTTCAGCAAACAGTGGAAAAATAAAGCTTCTCTCTCATAAGACTCTCCAGTCTCTCTGCCTGCAGTTCTCATGAAATTCCTAATAATTGAATACTCAAAATAAAATATTTTAATTCACCCATCTTGGTAAGCTATAATGCACTTACAAACTTATTCAGTTCATGATAACTAAACACCTTAGCATTATCCCTTTGTAATTACTTTTCTTAAAGGTTTACTAGAACCACCATTATGAAGTTTCTTCACACTCGCGACTGCCACTAAGCTTGGAGAAAGGCAACTATCTCTTATTTGAATGGAATGCGGATATCTGTAATGGATTAGGATGAGCTCCTGCCTTGAAAGTGATGCTTGCTGATTGCAGCATCTCAGAGTGAGGGGCTGTGTACCTGGCATAGGGGCAGGTGAAGGCATTGTCTAGGAATTGGAAGTGGAATGAGAAACAGATCTTGAGGTCCATTGACCCATAAAGGTTTTGGATCGTCTCCTCCCATGCTGCAGTGGAATCAAAAACCTAATCCATTAGCTGCTGCCATGTGGAAATGTTGGCACTGGATGGCTCAGTATACCGTATGCTTCCCTGATGGAAATATGAATCATGGGTCTTTGGAACGGTCATCCTTAAAGAGTGGGGGAAGTAGAGTCTTTCAATCCCAAAGTGAATAGTTTCTCACTAGTCAAGGGGTTGAAAGGTTATCACAGTTAGACAGAGACGTATAATTATATCAGCTATGACCTTGTTAAATGGCAGAGTAAGTTGAAGTGGGTATGGCCTACTCCTGCTCCTGGTTTGTATATTTGTACCGAAGATAGATACAAAATGCTGGAGTAACTCAGCGGGACAGGCAGCATATTTGGAGAGAAGGAATGGGAGACATTTTGGGTCAAGACCCTTCTTCAGAACTAGTCGATAAAACTGCAAGTTGGATCTTTTCGTAGTCACATGAAAAGAAGTGAAGAAGGGTCTCGACCCGAAACTTCACCCATTCCTCTCCAGAGATGCTGCCTGTCCCGCTGAGTTACTCCAGCATTTTGTGTCTATCTTCATTTTAAACCAGCATCTGCAGTTCCTTGCTACACATTGTATATTTGTACGTTGAAGATAGAACTTAACATGAACTTTTTCTATGATATGTAGGAAAGAACTGCAGATGCTGGTTTAAATCGAAAGTAGACACAAAATGCTGGGTCTGAAGAATGGTCTCGACCCGAAACGTCACCCATTCCTTCTCTCCAGAGATGCTGCCTGTCCCGCTGAGTTACTCCAGCATTTTGTGTCTACCTTTTATATAATGCTTTTCTTGCAACCCTATATTGACCTGCATAGTTACAAGGCAAAATCTGGGAAGCCCAAAGGCCGATAACTCACTCCTAATGTTGGTACTGAACATATCTTAGCTCAGATGAGCAAGCCAAGAATCTTTGAATTTTGTTTACTCTGACTAGATGCATCTATACATAGTCATAAAAACATACAGCATGGTAACAGGCCATTCAGCCCAACTTGCCCATGCTAATCAGTAGGCACCCTTCCTTATTACGCCAATTTCCCAGCACTTAGTCCATAGCCTCTATGCCTGAAGGATTTGTGCACATCTAAACACTTCTTAAATGCTGTTAAGCTTCAACTTCAACCACCATCTTAGAAAGAGCGTTCCTTGTACTTTCTTTGGGTGAAAAAGGTCCTTCTCATATCCTCTCTAAATCTCTCCCCCTTCATCCTAAACCAATGTCCTAGAGTTTTTTTGGCCTCTGATATGGGGAAAAGTTTCCTGCAGACTATCCTCTTAATATGCCTCATTACTTTATCATTGCCCCTCGTGACCTGCTCCAATACTGGGAAACAGACCTTGTCTCTCATAACTTAACTGTTCCATCCCAGGCAACATCCCTGGTGAATCTCTCTGCACCTTGTATGCTGTCACATCCTTCCCATGGCATGGTGACCAGAATTACGTGTATAACCTCCCAACTTCTATATTCGGTGTCCTGATTCATGAAGGCCAGTATGACTCTTGGAATATCAATGGAATTTGGATATCAGTGATATTTTATAAATGAATTATTATTATTATACTACTACTGCTACTAGCACTAAAGTTAAACATTGTTCAGAAGTGTGTGTGAGATTAAATCTTAAGCATGCGAAGCTGTGGTTGTGATTATATAACGGCTGGTGTGGAAGAGTTAAAGAGAAGGCTATGTCTTGGAGGTAGTCTCCCGCTGATATGCAAACACATCCTAGATAATCACAGTGGTACTGCCAAGTATTCACTATAAAATCATTATTAAACACACATTTTATTTGTTCTATGTAGGGGAAGGTATGCGGCAGACTGAAGGAGCAGCTAATTTTGGAAGTCTGCTCTTCTAATTTAACCATTCAGGAAACAATTAACATGTTAATCTCACAAAAAAAAGTCTTACAAGCAATTGCAGATGTTGGGAATGTGAAAAACAACAAGAAATGCTCAAAATGCTCAAAATGCTCAACCAGAAATGCTCAAAAGTCAGTCAACATCTGTGGAGGAAGCAATCGAGTTAATGTATCAGATCAATGATCTTGCATGATAATGGTCGACTTGATACAATCTGGAGAAAAACAGTACCCGTGGTAATGAAGGAAATTCTGGTGATATTGCCTGGCTTATTGAGAATTTCCAACATGTGTTTATTTATGGTTTGGATAGGTGGTTTGAATGCAAATAATAAACTTAAGGAATCTATTCCATATCTTCAGTGATGTTGTATAACTGTGAATAGCAGAGGAATATTTTATTGTTTTAATATTTATATACCCTGATGCATTTCTAGGTTAACCACAAAACAAGCACATTTAACGAGGCAATAATTAACAAGCAGAAGAGCCTCAAAGGGAGAGATCGTACTGACCACTTTTTAAATATTTTTAAGTTCTATTTAAATACATGAAATGTAAAGTTGTGATACTACATGTGGTATCAACCTATATCACAGATGAAAAGTTAGTTGTGTAACGTATTATATCTCTGGGTAGTATTAATTCTAACTCTACACGATGGAAATGTTCAGTAATACGTTTTTAAAGCTTGGGCAATAAATAACAATTAGTTGATATTCTAGATAATTGCTCAAAGCTGTCATATGTGAAAAATGGTTTGGAAATGGGAATGTCATGTGTAAGCAAATACTGACAACAAAGATTTTGTCCAATATGTTATCAGACAAAGTTTAAAATCACGTCTGATCTGGAGTTGTCCAATGCGTTCGTGTTCCTTCTGTTCGTTTGTTTTACTTGCTTGTTAATATTGATCTAAGCAATCGACTTTATTTGCCTTTCATGTTTTTGACAGGGTGATGTCGGGACACTTGGGAAGATGGGCAGGCCTGGGCCACACGGACCTAAGGTGAGATGGTTGCACTCACACTTATTTTGTTAATTGATTTTTGGAAGGTTATTGTTGGGACTGATGTCCAGTACAGTGGCTTGAAGCTTGTTTTCATAATGCAAGCCCATTATCAGGGAATATAATATGTTTGTGGGTGCTATTGGGAACATTATATTACTTCTGAATATACTAATATTGCAATTAAGTTAGCCCTTGGGGAGAAGGCAGGAGAAAGGGGTTAGGAGGGAGAGATAGATCAGCCATGACTTGATGGGCCGAATGGCCTAATTCTACTCCTATTACTTATGACCTTGTGCATTTGTTTTGTAGCTCAAATGTAATTAGTGATGGATTAAAGATAATCGGTTATTTTAAATGATCTAAAGCAAATTATATGTTTCAAGTAGCATAAATTTGTGGAAAACCATAACAAGTGCATGCTCTAAAAATACCATATGACAACTCATAGATATGTTACCATGGTCTAATTGTATCTCATTAAATTTTGGTATTAGTATATGTATCGCACATTTTATACAGTTTCTAAGTTTTAGGGTAGCTAACATATATGGAATTGAGTGAAAACCAAGAAAAATTCAAGATTTACTATAATGGAATATATCTCATTTACAACACATTATCACAGCAGCAATGTGTGCAGCATTACTAAAGGGGCTGTCCCGCTGCAGCGACCTAGTCCCCGAGTTCAGAAGAGTGTCTTCGACCTTCAAGCTCGAGGGCACTCGCCTGAAAAACCTCGAGCTGGATCGACCATCAGCGATGAAACCGCGAGCTGGATCGACCGTCTGCGCACGCGCGCACACACATACACACACACACACACACACACACACACACACACACACACACACACACACACACACACACACACACACACACACACACACACAAAGCGGGGGAGCGCTGTCTGAAATTCACACCCGCGATGAAGAGGAAGGTAAAAGACGGCTGCACAGTGTATGGTAAGCCCTTTAGAGAGCACGGAGGGGAGAGAGGGGGAGAGAGGGGGGGAGAGGGAATGGAGACACTTTTTAAGAAGTATAATAAAGTTTAGTGAGCATTTAACCTGCCGGTCGGTTTTCCTTGATCCTGAAAATTTCAATGAGTCAATTAAAATGCCCGGTCAGCGAAGGAGATTGCCTACGGTTGCCCTCGACTGCCTGTAACTGCCTGTGACCCCACTCCACTGCATTACGAGTTCAAAAGAACCATGCGACCAATTTTTACTCGCGGAAAAAATTTCAACATGCTGAAAAACTGAGGCCGCGAGTATGCGGGAACTTCCCTCGAGCATGATGGAGAGTTCCAGTGACCTCATAGGACCTCCTAGGACCACTTGTCGACCATGCTGCGAGTTTGAGTCGAGTGCAAACTCTTCTAAACTCGCAGATTCGGTCGCTATTAAATCCCTAAGAAATTCACAAATAGTTTCTAATTGCATACAATCTCCAAATCAAATAACAATTAACTTTAACTTGATAAAGGTATGGCAGGGGTGAATGTCTGTGCTTTATCAAATACATATTGCAGCAGGTTTCTTATTTCACCGTTATATTTGTTTAGAGTGCTCTTTCTCCTTTTTAACTAAAGTTCAATAAACCTTATACCCTGTTGGAATCATGAAAAATTAAGGACAGTTATGTTTGGTGCTCAATGCGTGAGATTCTGCTTCCAAAAACAATAATGAAACTGGATGTACTTGACTATGGACATTTCCATCACCTGAGCATTATATTTTACCAAGGAACATCATCTGATCCTGGCCTTTTTTCAGTTCATCTGCTCCTGATACTTCATCTATAGCTTTCTAACTCCTTAACTATTTGAACACATTCCTTTCCAGCTTTGCATCTCCCATACTGTGGAAAATTGGGATAATCCCAAACTTTGCTGACATCACCTACCACGCATCAATTCTCATTTGTAAAATTCTCGTTACCTGCTGACCTACACTGGCACCTCATGAAGTAGCACATTAATTTTAATATCTTTATCTTTTCTTTCAAATCCCTCAAAGGCTTCATCCTTCCCTTTCTCTTTAATCTCTTCACATCTTGGTAACTCAAATGTCACTGTACCTTAACTGGTACATGTGACAATAAACTAACCTTGAAACCTTACAATTCTCCAAGTTATGTCCGCTTTGGTAATTCTAGCTTCTAATAGGCTGCTGGAACCTACACTCTAGATTTTCGTACCCAAATACTCCATCTTATTAAAATTCCTTTTTTGACCATCCTTTTATGACTTGGGCAGATTTGCTTATACTCAGTGGTTCTGAGGTGATGACAATATAAAAAAGTGTTTGTTTAAAATCAATAATAATGACATAATTAATATTTATATTATAATAACTAACCCTGTAAGACAACAACTCTACCGCTGTGCCACTGTGTGCCCCTATTCCTCCAGTCTAACTGAAGTTTGGGCATTCTACCAAGAAATTGTATCCAATTTGCTTTTTTAAAATATGTTAACAATTTATACCTCTATGTTAAACGTGCATGTGTCTGTTTATTAAGTTTTTTGCTTGTCATCCTAGGGACTGATGGGAAACGCTGGAGAACCAGGACTGAAAGGTGATAAGGTGATCTGAATACTGCCTTATTGCACTGATGAAATATTAATGCACCCTTCCAACACAAGTTTAATATTCCCTATTGCATTGTGATGTAATAGTTCAAATCATAGCGTTGAATTCTCTCTGTCACTACACTGTAATGATTCGTAATGATTAATGCCCTTTTACAGCACTAACTTAAAGATAATGTTTTCTTATTTCTCATCTGACCAATATTAATTTTCTTCTAACCATGGAGTTTATTGCCCCATTATTATGTAATTTATCTTCAATATTTTTTTGAAATTCTAGCTATATAATATTTAGAAAAACAGTCCCTAATATTTCTTTCTGACACTGCAGTGCAGCTTGTTTTGCATTTATTGCGAGTGTATACTTTCCTCTATACATCTTCTAGACAAGAATTACTGACCTTATTCCATAGGGTTCAAGGGATATGGGGAGAATGCTGAACCATATTACTGAATTTGGAGGACCAGGCATGTTCACATTGAAGGTGAAGCAGACTCGAAGGGTCCAGTGGCATACTTCCACTCTTATTTTCCATTTCTGTCAAAGAGATGCACAACAAAATTAGTTATCATCATTAAAAAATACATTTTTTATTTTTGTTTCTTAACTTCTGATACTTAGTTATATTTGGAAACCTAACTTGTGTGAAATTATTGGGGTAAAGCATTGCGTACACATCTGTAGCACAACACGTTGAACTATCAGTGTGTGTAGTGCTGATTTCAAATTATTATTTCGCAGCTGGTAAGGAAATATTCTTTGCTCATTATTCCAAATATAGATGATAGTCTTCCACTGCAGAGATGTTTTATAAATGTTTGGTATACTCCATTTAAGAATGCACCAGCATTTCTGGGCAAAGGTTTATTTTAAATTTGCTATATTCAACCTACCTCTGCGATACCTCTATGTTTGTGAGAACTGGCAAGTAATCATTGAAAACTTTAAAAGTGTGTACTCAATGTAAAATGCACCATTTTGTTTCAACGCAAATATGCCAAAAAAACTGAGGTGTGGGTTAAAAGACTTCTTGTTATGTCAGAGAACCAGTTCCTTTTGAAGTATTCATGAAAGGATGAACAGAAAGATCTTTTTGATTCTGAAAGTTATAGAAGCCACACAGTTTATGGTCATATCTTTTGATGAAACCCAGTTAGTTTTGGCAGCATCCAGCCTAAATATGTAGGATAATCATGAATAAAGACACAGTGTTGTTGAATACAGAAATAGGCCACTTTGCACACCATGTACATGCTGCTGTATGTTTGTCCACAGTAGGTATGTTGCCTTCTACAGTCCCCTCCGTAATGTTTGGGATAAAGACCCATCATTTATTTATTGTACGCCACAATTTGATATTTGTAATAGAAAAAAAAAATCATATATGGTTAAAGTGTACAATGTCAGACTTTAATAATGGCCATTTTTATGCATTTTGGTTTCACCATGTAGGAATTATAGCAGTGTTTATACATAGTCCCCCCATTTCAGGGGACCATAATGTTTGGGACACAGCAATGTCATGTTTAGTCATGCATATCCTTTGCATGCAATGACTGCTTGAAATCTGTGGTTCATGGACATCACCAGTTACTGGGTGTCTTCTCTGGTGATGCTCGGCCAGGCATGTATTGCAGCCATCTTTAGGTTATGCTTGTTTTGGGGGCTCATCCCCTTCAGTTTTCTCTTCAGCATATAAAAGGCATGCTCAAATATAAAAGGCATGCTTAATTGGGTTCAGATCGGGCGATTGACTTGGCCACTCAAAAATTGACCAATTTTAGATTTGAAAAACTCCTTTATTGCTTTAGCAGTATGTTTGGGATCATTGACTTGCTGTAGAATGAAACACCAGCCAATGAGTTTTGAGGCATTTGTTTGAACTTGAGCAGATAGGATGTATCTATACACTTCAGAATTCATTATGCTACTACCATCAACAGTTGTATCATCAATGAAGATAAGTGAGCCAGTACCTTCAGCAGCCATGCATGCCCAGGCCATAACACTCCCGCCACTGTGTTTCACAGGTGAGGTGGTATGCTTTGGATCTTGGGCAGTTCCTTCTCTCCTCCATACTTTGCTCATGCCATCACTCTGATATAAGTTAATCTTTGTCTCATCTATCCACAAGACCTTTTTTCCAGAACTGTGGTAGCTTTTTCAAGTACTTCTTGGCAAACTGTAACCTGGCCATCCTATTTTTGCAGCTAACCAGTGGTTTGCACCTTGCTGTGTTGCCTCTGTATTTCTGTTCATGAAGTCTTCTGCAGACAATGGTCATTGACAAATCCACACCTGACTCCTCAAGAGTGTTCCTGATCTATCGGACAGGCGTTTGGGGATTTTTCTTTATTATAGAGAGAATTCTTCTGTCATCAGCTGTGGAGGTCTTCCTTAGCCCCATCAATCCCTTTGTGATTAGTAAGCTCACCAGTGCTCTCTTTCTTCTTAATGATGTTCCAAAAGTTGATTTTGGTAAGCCTATGGTTTGGCTGATGTCTCTAACAGTTTTATTCTTGTTTCTCAGTCTCATAATGGCTTCTTTGATTTTCAGTCTCATAATGGCTTCTTTGATTTTCACTGGCAAAACTTTGGTCCTCATGTTGATAAACACCAATGAAAGTTTCCAAATGTGATGGAAAGATTGGAAGAAAGACGAGGTGCTGAGAGCTCTCTTATACCTGCATGAAGGAGGCAATTAAACACAACTGAGCAATTACACCTGTGAAGCCACGTGTCCCAAACATTATGGTGCCCTGAAATGGGGGGACTATGTATAAACACAGCTGTAATTTCTACGTGGTGAAACCAAAACCAAAATGGCCTTTAATAAAATCTGATGTACACTTTAACCACATGTGATTTTTTCTATTACAAATCTCAAATTGTGGAGTACAGAGGCAAATAAATAAATGATGGGTCTTTGTCCCAAACATTATGGAGGGCACTGTATGTTTTTGCAATACAAGTACTTGTCTTGATGTATCTTAAATGCTGTGAGAGTATCTGCCTCTACCAGATTTTCAGATGATCCAGGCTCCAAACATCTGTTTGAATAGCATTCCCCCTCAGATCTCCTGTATACATCTTACCTCTCACCTTAAACCTATGTTCTCATATCTCAGACATCTCCATAGGGAAATTTTTTTAAATTATTTATTCTTACCAAGATTCCAGCACCTGCAGTTCCTTGTGCCTCTTTATTACTACATATACTGTCTATACGTCATAACTCTATATACCTCTCTAAGGGCATACCTCAGCCTCCTTTTCACCAGAGAAAAACAACCTATATAGTTCCTCCTTATAACTGTAACATTCATATCCAGACAACATCTGGTGAATCTACTCTAAACTCTCCACACCACAAGTAATATTACATTTTATATTCACTCCCTACTCTGCCCTGAGCTACAATCATAATGTAGGAATTCATTAGTACCTAGTGATAGTTATTGACTGACCATTTCATTAGATTGGAGGTTTTACATTAATGAAGGTGAGAGAAAGCTATACTTGGTAAACAATAACAGTGTTTGTTGTTAGTTGATCAAATATGAAAAAAGCTGTGACTGGTTTATTCATTTTGTCAGCAGAAATATTTGTGAAATGATGGTACAAAATAAAAGGGGTGGCATGAGAACAAAAAAGAAAGGGGGAGGTAAAAGTGGGAGTGACAGAATTGTTATCTGAAATTGTTTAACTATGAAGTTCAAATTGTTGAACATTGAAGGATCTCATGTGTTAGTTGAAAAATAAACTTACATTGAGCTTCATTAGACCAGTGAATGGGGACCATTAACTGACTCCACAAATTTATTCTAGATAAAAAGGTATTGTAATGGAAACTCCACATGGACCCTTTCAATACCCTCTCTTGCATGGGTGCCATTATTTTAGTTTAGTTTAGTTTAGAGATACAGAATGGAAACAGTTCCTTTGGCCCACCGTGTCCGCGCCGACCAGCGATCCCCACCCACTAACGCTATCCTACACACACTAGGGACAATTTTTACATTTACCAAGCCAATTAATCTATAAACCTGTAGTGCCTTTTCCTGCTGTCTTCTTGAACTGAGAAACATTGTTGCCAATTTCAAATCTTTCTTCATTTGGCTTCACATCTTCCCTTCCAAGACCTCTGTCTCCAAATCTAGGAATGCCACTGATGCCCAAATCCATCGTGTTTAGCTTCATGCCTCTGTGATTCCTGTACTCCAATGCATTTTCATAATCTACTGCATTTGTTTCACGCCAGCACTTTTTCAGTGCTTTCCTTTGTCACCAATCAAGGGTTTGCCACCATTGTAGTCAACCAGATCCATTCCACTTTTCACACAATTGCACTCTTCCATCTCAGAACAACATTAGGGCTTCTTCTGTGCTCATCTTCAACCTACCAGATTTTTCATTCAGTGAATTCATGGTTATTTTTAGCAACTCTAGCATGGAGCTACAAGCAAACCTGTTTCCTTGAAAGAGGCTGCCTGACTTGCTATGCATTTTCAACACTTTCTAATTTCAAGTGTCTACCATAATTTGCTTCAAATGTCTGCATGGATGAGGCATTCAACTGACACTTATTATTGTGAAGACACAAAACACTTCAGATGCTTGAATCTTGAGCAAAACACAAAGTGCTGGTGGGGCTCAGGCAGCATCTGTGGAAGGAATAGACAGGTGACATTTTGGGTCCGAACCTTCTTCAAACCTCTTACGCGTTATTGTACACTGTTTGTTATAAAACAATATTGTAACTGATATTTTATTGTCGATTTGCAATTACCAGTTCATTATAGAATGCTGCACTATAATATTCCATTTAGAGTTGTGAACTGGATCTAGAATGATCGAATTTTGAAGAAGTGCACTAAACTAAATCTGTAATAATGAAATAATATGTGTTTGCTTGTTAATTATGTTTAGAATGTCACTAATGGCTAGCCTTTCACGATATTAAGATTCGTGAGGCAATGCTGCAGATCTATGGTGTGCTTCAGTATTTCGGCAAAGTAGCAATATGCTAACACTTTGTTGTCTTGTACTGTGAGTTTAGGGTGACGAGGGCATTCCAGGAATACCAGGAGAACCGGGTTTCCCTGGTGATAAGGTAAGTTTATCAATCGTCAAAGAGTTTTAACGTGATTAATTCAAGCTATTTAATCTCTAGTTTAAATCTGGTACTTAAACAAGCATTAATTTCAGTAGAGGGTTTTATACCAATATTAATGAAACCTCTTTCTTATCAAGTATTTTCTTATTTCCATCTTTGAGGTATAGTGCTCTTCTGTGCAAGTAAACTGTAGTGCTTTTTTTTAATGCCAGAATAATTTATGCCACATTCAAAAAAAGATTGTGACTAAGTTTATTTCATATATATATAATGCCATTTAGCAAACATAATTTCTGAATTTAATTCCTTTGAAAATTAGTTACAACCTTGATAGATGTATCAAAATGAGAGTTCTTATTTTTCTGAATTCCATTAGATTTAAATCTTTCAAATCTGAATCGATGTACAAAATAGATTTTTTTTTAAAGTGTTTGAATCAAAGTGTTGATGGTGCTAGTTTTGAAGAGATAAACACTGCGATTTTTCTGACATGATGTGGCAGATGCTGCTCATCCCTCAAAAGCTATAAAGAGTCAGGATGGCAATTAGACAAGATCTTCACAAGCTTAGAATGACAGGAATTAGACATTTTAAATGTGAAGTATGAATATAACACAACAGACTGCATACTGGGCTTTAGTTGTACACATACCCCATTGCACCAGGAACTACAAGTACAGAAGTCTTACAGCTAAGTTTTGAAGTTGATAAGATAGATTTTATTTTCATGCAGTACTGTAGAATGCGTTCAGCAAAGCAGGAGCCTGGTTTATATTTTAATTGGTACCAACCCTTGGTTTTATGCTGTTGCACAATGTCATTAATATTTTTATTCTTAATATGGATGTAAGAGGGTGCCAACTTGGTGCTGGTGATGGTAGTGATCACTAGCTATGCCATTTTACGTCCCAACCTTAGTTGTGATGGAAAACTAGAGGTGTCACCCTTCTTTGAATGTTGAAGGGCTTGGCGTGATAGTGGTGTTAGG
The DNA here is from genome assembly GCF_010909765.2 of Amblyraja radiata. Classification (NCBI taxonomy): domain Eukaryota; kingdom Metazoa; phylum Chordata; class Chondrichthyes; order Rajiformes; family Rajidae; genus Amblyraja; species Amblyraja radiata. The sequence goes on along the minus strand of NC_045987.1, from coordinate 10,014,666 downwards.
TGGAAAATCAGTGTCAATAGAGGAGCAATAATAAGCCATACCTACATACATATACCACATATAGTTTCAGACTATGTGAAAATATTAAGAATTCACAGTCAGATAAGGAAACCATCATCGTTTATCAGTAAAGGAGCAGCTTTTAGGAATGAATGTCACATGAACTCATTTTTCTGTTTAGAACCTCTGAGTGTTATCCAAATCATAAATGACCTGTCACGATTATTTCTCCATAAGTCATGCTCTTTTAAGTAAGTTTTGATCTTGATAAATTGATTGACTTTGCATTTTTCATTTGGAGTTGCCAACTTCATTTTTCTCAGCAAAAAATGTTCCATTAATTATTTTGTTGCAGTAACTTCATGCCCAATGTCAATATTTTATATATCCTGAAAATAACCTGAAAGTTACTAACATTTGAGAATAACATGTATCAGGAATAACATGTATAGAGACCAAAAAAGGATTTTAACACTCAGTCCAGCGCTTGGTCCTGTGGGTAACGGAAGTCTGCCTTATCATTGTCATTTCATGAGGGATTGTTTTCTTAGCTATGTGATGGCACAGGAAATATTAAGGCAAGCATTGGGCAAAGCTAATACCAGAAGGCAAGTTATTATTTCAAGATTAATTGTTTTTGTAAGTGTGCTGTCATTATTTTACTACATATAGTTACAATGGGAATATATGAAAAGCATTTATGAGTCAATTTGAAACATTGGAACCTCAGCAAAGAAAATAAAAAGTACTGAAATTATTTTAATCCTACTGCTTCAGGAATTTTATATAGTGGGTGACTGAACGATTAGGTCAGATACATGCCTTTAATTCCAATAAGCATCCTTATTATAAGAAGTTCTGCAGGAGAGCTAAAGATTAAAATTAGCCGCTAGCCTTAAATTAATTTATAAATTGATTTATAATATATTTAAAATCCATAGCACTACTTCAGAGGGATGGCATGTAATCCATGCAGTGAATTGTTAGAAATTTTGCCAGAAATTTTTAAATATACTGATTGCAGAAGGAGCAGTTGTTTGTCCTTTTCACCATATTGTCCAATCTGCCAAATCAGAATAGTATAAATTTACTTTAAAAGGTGATTAGTTGGACCAAAATCCAACTAGTAAAGGGAATATATCTAGTCTTTGTTAATTGAAAGACATTTTATTATTGTTGCCAACACCATGTAATTCAAGATGTTGGTTTGGTACTTTATGTTCTTTTCAAATAGCTTGCACAGCATTCTCAAAGAATATGGACAGGTTTATCCCAGAGCGACTCAAACAATATGATTTAAATATACAGTCAGAGGACTGGCTTGCACTGTCCATAGTCCGATGGTGTTGAAACATTATTTGCAGAATATTAAGTTACCTCCGTGTTGACAAAACATAGATTCAGATAGGATTTCTCCATTGTTAATAAATTATGGTTAATATGGCGAACCCCATTAGCCCTGCATCACTCTGTGAATCAAACAGGTTTATTAATAATGCTACATTTCCAGACATGTATCTGATGTTATTGCTCCAGTTTCATATCAATTTCACTCAGAAACAACTAACGATAATATTAATCCACTCCCTCTTGACTCTCGATTTGACTCTTGACTCCATTCAATAACAAGTAAAAGATTTCTTCTAAATTTTGGTCAGGTTTGAGGACTATAAATATATTTATAAATGTACCCTCTGGTGATGTGCTTAATTTCCAGGCAAAATTATTTGAATCGTATTTTCAGGTCGCAAATATAGATACTACTGTATATTGGTAACTAGTTTTGTGCAGTTAATGATTATGGAGCAGGGTGATTAATGATAATTACATTTCCCTGAATCAGTCAATCTGTTTTTTTTTTTTCACTACAGGGTAATCCAGGATTACAGGGTTTGCCTGGAATGAGGGGGAAAATTGGAATATCTGTGAGTATTTGATCCTTTCTCAGTTTGGCAATTTAGATATATATATTCCTTATTGGTGATGTTTACTGCAGATATTCAAAAATCTATCATTCATTTGATGTAACATATATATTTCCGGTTCAGAAATTTATATTAAAAAAATTGCATATCCTACAATCTTATATATGAATGTTTGACGAAACTACAATACATTTCTATTTGTGCTGATTTGAAGATTCAAATCAAAATAGTCAGGAGCTCCAAAATTCATCATCACAACACTCATGTTTTATGCATTGCACAGACAGAAAATAACAGTACTGCAACATTTAGTGGTTTTCCATAAATATCTCAGAGTTAATGACACCCATTAATATTGGTTGGACTTTGTGCTTCAAAGAACTTTTGTACCATAGTATTGCTCTCCTGGCATCTGGCCCGCCCAAATGACACAATGGTGGTATAACACCCAAAATTCATTGGCAGCAACAATTTTGATCTGCAGGCCAACTTGTATACATAAATAGAAAACAGCTTTTTATTCATCCTCAAGCTCCATGGCAGTACTTTTCAGAGAAACACGACAAATAATGGACAGCAAGAGAATGTTTGCTCACAATGAGCAAAATTCAAATGTCTTGATCGAGATACATTTCTTCTGAGATCATACACAGAGCGTTGCGGAACCCTCTGGATTACAAACCTTAAGTAAACTGATCCCAATTGAGATCCTGTTCACCACAGAGACCAGCAGGTTGTTTCTATGGGTCCCTTCTTAAAACATAGTGGCCAGGAGAAATCTTGGAAATGAAATGATTTCACTTACTTTGAGTCCGTCTAGCCAGAGAGAGTGAGGGACATCAGTGTATATAATCCAAATAGATTTGATGAGAGGGATTATAGGATCTGGTGGTCCATCTACATATGGTGCAGGTGCTGTGAGTCCAGTAACGAACTGACCCGAAACATCACCCATTCCTTCTCTCCAGAGATGCTGCTTGTCCCGTTGAGTTACTCCAGCTTTTGTGTCTATCTCCAGTCATTGTGTAGCCTTGTTGCAGACATCTCAGCCCTGACCCACTGTGCTGCTAGTCCCAACCCATCCAGGTGTTTTTCTGTACAGTAGAGGGGGTCATAAGGTCATAAGGTCGTGATAGGAGTAGAATTAGGCCATTCGGCCCAACAAGTCTACTCCGCCATTCAATCAAGGCTGATCTATACATCCTAGCCCCATTCTCCTGCCTTCTCCCCATAACCTCTGACACCTGCACTTATCAAGAATCTATCTCTGCTTTAAAAATATCCACTGACATGACCTCCGCAGCCTTCTGTGGCAAAGAATTCCACAGATTCACCACCCTTTGACTGAAGAAATCTCTCCTCATCTCCTTCCTAAAAGAACATCTTTAATTCTGAAGCTATGATCTCTAGTCCTAGACTCTCACACTCGTGGAACCTCCACATCCACTCTATCCAAGCCTTTCACTGTTCTGTACGTTTCAATTAGGTCCCCACTCATTCTTCTAAACTCCAGCGAGTACAGGCCCAGTGCCGATAAACGCTCACCATAGGTTAACCTACTCATTCCTGGGATCATTCTTGTAAACCTTTTCTGTACCCTCTCCAGAGGCAGCACATCCTTCCTCAGATATGGTGCCCAAAATTGCTCACAATAATCCAAATGCGGCCATACCTACGCCTTATAGAGCCTCAGCATTACATCCCTGTTTTTGTATACAAGCCGTCTTGAAATAAATGCTAGCATTGAGTTTGTTTTCTTTATTACTGATTCGACTTGCAGATTATTTTTTGGGGGAATCCTGCACCAGCACTCCCAAGTCCCTTTGCACCCGCGATTTCTGGATTCTCTCCCCATTTAGAAAATAGTCTACGCCTTTATTCCTACTACCAAAATGCATGACCACATTTTGCTACACTATATTCCATCTGCCACTTCTCTGCCCACTCTCCCAACCTGTCCAAGTCCTTCAGCAGAGTCCCTGCTTTCGCCACACTACCTGCCCTTCCACTTATTTTCGCACCTTCCACAAACTTGTCCACAAAGCCTTCAATCCCCTCGTCCAAATCATTAATATACAACGTGAAGAGTAGGGGCCCAGCACCTGCGGAACTCAGCTAGTCAAAGGCAACCAACCAGAAAAATCCACCTTTATTGCCACTCTGTCTTCTGCCATCCAGCCAACCTGCTATCCATGCTAATATCTACTCTTTGATATTCATCTTCCTGCGTAGCCTCACGTGTGGTACCTTATCAAAGACTTTCTGAAAATCTGAGTAAACAACATCTACTGACTCTGTCTGTCCTGCCATTTACTTCTTCAAAGAATTCCAGCAAATTAGTCAAGCAAGACCTCCCCTTCACAAAGCCCTGCTGACGTCGGCCTATTTTATCGTGAACTTCTAAGTACTCCGTAACCTCATCCTTTATAATGGACTCTAAAATCTTACCATCCACCGAAGTCAGACTAACCGCCCTATAGTTCCCACTATTCTGATTTGCTTCCTTCTTGTGCAGCGTGGTAATATTGGCAATTTTCCTTTCATCTGGGACCTCTCCTGTCTCTAGTGGTTCTTGAAATATCACCGTCAGTGCTTCCACAATCTATAAAACCACCTCTTACAGGTGGACTAAAGATCCAAGAGTGAATGTATTAATTCTTCAAGACACTCCAAGCAGAGTTATATTCAAGTTGTATGTATATACCTTGTTAATTAAAATACATTCATCTTTACACTGGAACTGTTCATAATGAGCACGCAGCCAGAAATTGTCCTGACTATGTGTCAGGTATTTGTCTCATGAATGTAAAGATCAATTGTAACATATCGTCATCCCATAATTAAAACCGATCCTTCACAAAATTCAGAGCTGCACTATAATCTCTATACATTTAAAAGTCTATTGTACTCAGTGCAAACCCACTATTGTTGATGCCAGTGGGCAAATGTAAATGGCCCACATTTTCCAGTTGCTTTGACGATGCAGCTATTACCATTTGCTGCCATCACACCTTGGAATTGACAGTAACTTTGGGATTTCTGAGTGTGCATAGTTTACCTGTAAATCCTGCAGTTGGAGTCACCGATTCAGCCATCTTTATAAACTATACTGTTTGCCGCCTTTTCCAACTGAACAAAAGGTAAATCAATTGAGCTGCTGTGAGGTTAAAATTAATAACAACTACTTTTGCTGTAAAATATCTTAAAATTACATTATATAAAAACTGAAAATACTGTAAACACACAATAGGCCAAGCAGCATCTGTGGAAAGAGAAACAGTTAATGCTTCAATAACCCATTGTCATACTTAAAAATAGAAAGCAACAAAAGCAAGGAAATTGTCATAGCCCTTCACAAATCAACGGTCAGCTTTCAGCTGGAATATTACATATTGATACACTTCTTTGATTTGTTACTTGCATTTGTTTTCAGGGAATAATTGGTGATAACGGTCCAGTTGGAATACCAGGACCCCCTGGCCTTGAGGTAAGAATAAAGTTATATTAATAATGATTGCAAATAAAACTTACATTTATGCTGACTGCACACTGCTTAAAGTCATCATCCTTTTCCTTGATCTCTATTTTTATTGCTTCTGCATTTGTAGATTGCATTTTTCTAGGACCAGCACACATATCAATAAATGAAATCCACACTATGTAATATTGCCATAATGTTGTATAATAACCAGTAATTGTAATCACATTGAACCTTCATTCAATCAGGACAAATCATGGAAAATATTCAAGTTCACAATTAAGTCATAAACTGTGTGCATGCATGTGGTTTTTTCCAAGGCAAATTATTTTTTTTTAAATGCTTTAAAATAAACGCTTGTGTATGAACTGGAAGCTGCCAGTACACATGTTCTCAATATGGAAATCAAATGGCGAGTTATTGTCCTCGATTATAAAGTTGGGGAGGAGGAAAAGTACACATAAGCTCCAGATTGAAAGCCACAACATTTTGATGGGAATAACTAAAAGCAAATTGATGCTCAAAAAATATTTTGTACCAGTTAATAGATATAAAATATTTACGGTTAAACTAATGTAGGGACAGGCAGTTGAGCGACATGAAGGGCAGGGTTGAAGAACGTCAATATCAGGACCAATAATAATTTTACATACCTGCACAAATTAAATATCAAGGAACTTGGGATGCAACAGTGTTTGCAAAAGGTTAATCAGAGAGGGATAGACAGAGTTGACGTGGATAAGCTTTTCCCACTGAGAATAGGGAAGATTCAAACAAGAGGACATGACTTGAGAATTAAGGGACAGAAGTTTAGGGGTAACATGAGGGGGAACTTCTTTACTCAGTGAGTGGTGACTGTGTGGAATGAGCTTCCAGTGAAGGTGGTGGAGGCAGGTTTGATTTTATCATTTAAAAATAAATTGGATAGTTATATGGACAGGAAAGGAATGGAGGGTTATGGTCTGAGTGCAGGTAGATGGGACTAGGGGAGAATACGCGTTCGGTACGGACTAGAAGGGCTGAGATGGCCTGTTTCCGTGCTGTAATTGTTATATGGTTATATGGTTATATGTGATACTAGGAAAGTAGGGAAAGTGAATGGTGTGGAAGATCAAGGGGGTCTTGGAATGTATATGTTCAGATCCTTAGATAATCCAGTTAAAAATGCGACAGAATACAAAAAAAAGCAGTGAAGCTATAGAATTTGAAAACATCAAGGCAATCAGGTGAAGTCTGTAAGGAATTTCATATTTGACCAATTTATTGAAGTTCTTTTCATGTATAACTTTGAATTCCTTGAATTTGAACAAAGGATAAAAGGGAACCAGTGGGTGAATTAAGATCTACCCAGATTAAGATCCAGAAAGAATATGATCAAGTGCCTCATCCAAAGGTTATTGTGGAAAATACAAACTTATGGTGTCAGAGATAATGTGTGGCATTATAGAAAATTGACTGGTTAAAATGAAATGGAGAATAAGAATAAAAATATATTTTCCTGTTTAGCAAAATGTATTGAATGATGCGTCACTGGGACTGAGGCCACAAATTATGCAAATATACATAGCTTTTATAAATTACTTACAGTAGATGAGAGCTTCAAAGATTTGATTGCTAAGTAGGTTGATGTCACAAAGATGGGTTAGAAAATAAGTCATGAATACTATAAAAGAAGACTATAAAGAAATTTGGACTTGAAGGGTTCAGGGTGGTGCCTAAAATGTCATGATAAGTGTAATAACTCAGTGTGGTTTACTATCTTACACTCTTAAGGAAGGATGCAAACATGTTAGAGGCAGTTCATAGAAGGTTTACTAGACTGATACTGAACTGGATGATTTATCTTCTGAGGAAAAGTTGGACATGAGTGGTTTAATCCTGAGGTTGGAAAAAGTGAGAACAAATCAGTCGGAAGTAAATATAATCCTGGGGCCATTTGACGAGGTGGATGTGGCGAGGATGTTTCCCTTTGCGGGCTAATCTAGGATCTTGGATTAATGTTAAAAAATTGCGGGGAGGGGGTGGGCGACCCATTTAAGGCAGAGTTAAAGTGAATATTTTTCTCCCAATACATTGTGAGTTTGTGATCAAGTTATTGATTGATGGGCTGAAAAATAAAATTGTGGTTGTAATCAGATGAATCATGATCCTGTTAAATATTGTAGCAGATTCCAGGGCCAAGTGGCCCACTCCTACTCCTGATTCATGTAATTATTTATATCGCTGATTAAATCTCAGTTTAAGTAGTGCCTAGAGTTTTGGTCACCACGTTATAGGAGCGTGTTGTTTTCATTGGAGAGAGTTGTGAGGAAATTAATCTCTTTAGTTGCCATGATTGGAAAATGTCAGGTGCAGAAATCGCTATCAAAACATGGGGGGGGACACAATTTCTTGGCAGCCGCTCGCGCATGCGCGCACACTCACTCGCGCATGCGCACACGCACGCGCGCATGCGCACACGCACGCGAGGCTTCGGAGGCTTCAGCCGTGGGCCCTGTGGACGTGAACATCGGGAGCTGACTTGGTTGGTGACCGATTCCGAACTCCAGCCACAGCAGCTTCGTCTGCCCCGAATCGTGGGGCTTGAATCGTCCCATTCGCGGGGCCTTTCATCGCCCGGCACGGCTTAAAATCGGCCGGGGGGGGCTTCAACATCGGAGCCTCGATCACCTCAATGCAGCAGTTTGATTTTAAGCCACGCCGGGCGATTAAAGGCCCCGCCAACGGGCCGATTCAGCCCTTAGAAAGCGTCTGATACCCGCTTGAATCTTTCAAAAGCTACAATGTGATAAATAACACAAACAAATAAAACTGAAGCAAATAAAGGCAGACAGAAGAACCAACCTTGGAAGGGGGGGGGGGGGGGGGAGAGAGAGATGGGATAAAAAATACGAAATAACGTGAGTGATCTGAATGAGGGACTTATCTGCAAGCCAGCCAGGAAACCCACTCAACAGGATTCCCTAATGACCTGAACTGTTTAGATCCGATACCCATTTAAACCTTTCCCATCCACCAATATATCCAATTAGTTCAAATGGTAATTGTACCCACATCAGACAGCTTTGGAAGGTCAAAACACAATTGGTGACACATCGTGTTAATACGGTGTTAATAGAGACATTTAACAAGTGCTTATTAGTGACACTCCCAATGTCTCACGGAAAGCGGGGATTTTAATAGTTTATTTTTCACCAAATTTCAAAATCCGGATTACAAAACATGGGGGGGATTGTCCCCCACCTCTCACAACATGAGGGGCTTGTGTCCCCTATCCCATCACCCCCCCCCCCCCAAGATTTCCACCCATGGAAAATTTTAACTGTGAGAAAAGATTGAATTGGCTGGGGATATTTGTTTTGAAGTGACAGCGAGAAGATTTGACTGAGGTAAATAAAATGATCAGGGACTTTTGTGAAATCCACTTCCCTCAGCACATGGGTCAAAACCAGAGACAAAGATTTATGGAAGGATTTGCCAGAGATGACGGATAAAAAGATCACTTGGAGTGAGAGGTTTGAAACTCCCAAAAGGGTGATAGAGGCAAAAAAACTCATCCCATTTAAAAACCACTTTGATGTATTTGAAGGCATGACTTGAGGATTAGGTTGGTAACTCTTTTTTGACAAGTACAAATATGATGGGCCAAAAGGCTTTTCTTTGATTTGTAGTTTTTTAAAATCATTCTATGTCACTTCCACATCATATCAGTGTCATGAAAAGGTGTCGCTGGTGTTGTCACAACACAACTTTGTGACACACAAACTGTGTATGTGAATTTGGATTCACACAGTACTTTACATAATGAAAATGACAGATTATTTAACACCTTTAATGTAATAAAATATCACAATGTATTGTGTAGTAGCTTTATCAGATAAAATCTGATTCTGAGCCACATAGTGATACTCAAGAGAGGGACCAATGGTCAAGAGCTCGGTCAAATGATTGGCTTTGTAGAGTGTTTTAAAGAAGGAGAGAGGGATTGTGAGGTTAAGAGTTTTAGAAAGGAAGTTCAAATATTTAGTCAACTGAAGGCATTAGCGCTGATAGTGAAGCGAAAAAAGAGGGTGCACAAGAGGTCAGAAATGATGAGTGCCGATTTCTTGGAAGACTATTGTCTTCCAAGACTGTTGGGGTTGCAGGGATTGAAGCAGAGCCAGGCCATAGAGGGATTTAAATACTAGAATGAGAAATTTAGGCAATGTTGGACCAGGAGCATTTGTAGAATAATAATAGAATAATGAAAGCCTGACATTTCCGTATTCTAAATAAAAATTAGGTCAGGTTTTGTTCCATCTTGGTCTGTTTGATGTTTATGTTGGATATGGACTAACAACAGCTGTTTCCAATACTGTGCGCCTCTTGTTCTCTACTGAGCCATTGTTTCTATTAGCAACGATACAAGAATCCTTGTCCTCCCATTTAGAAACAGTTTTTACACAAAAAGATCAATAAAAAGTGATTGTATTCACAGACCCACTAAATTGAAAAGCCAGCATGAGAATTTTCTTTCCACTTTAAAATGCGATGCAAATATATATGAAAAAGCTGATGCAAAAAAAAAATATATATTTTAAATTCACTGATTGAGGTTCTGCTTTGCTTTACCCAGTTTCCAATGTTTCATTATATAAGTATGTAAATATTTGTACTTTACATATATTAGATTGCTGCAACAGTGAAGCAGATACAGCTCCATCTAGTCAACCCCCCCCCCCCCCCCACCCCCACCCCACCGCTGTGTGATCCTTAGAGCTGCACTATCTTTTCACTTCCCCACATATCCAACCAGACCTAGAGGCTTTGCTGCCATGGTCTGCAGGTTATCACTGTGTCTCATGCAAAGGATTGAGAGACGGAATCTTTTTCTAAATGTCTGAAAATCAGAGACATTTGTAAATAGCTTAAACATATTTACATGTTTTTAAAAATTCAATTAAAAATAATAATAGTAGAATACATGATTGCAATAAGTGGAATAGATTTAAGATCTAAATTTCAATGAGGTAGATTATAAATACCCCAGAAGCTATGCATCTGGATCCTAGTTACACAATAATGTGCAGAAACTAGGTAAGAACCAGCTCTCCACTGGAAATTCTTAAATTGCTGTGAATATATTATGAAAGTGTTCTTTTTTTAAAAACAGAATTCTTGAGATAAATTTAATGATTTATGTCTGTTATATGCAACTAACGCTTTTGTTTTGAGCTTTAAATTCACCTTATCTATTTGTTCTTCCTAATTGAGCATTTGATAGTTACTGATTTTATGTCTAGTTGTGTGAATGATTCAGGATTAGGATTTTGCCAATTCTAAGCATATCAAGTATATCCATATGTGTAGAAGATGTTAGTGCCATACTCCTCCAACATTTTCGCCACCTCCAATGGGATCCCACTACTGGCCACATCTTCCCATCTCTACCCCTTTCTGCAGAGACCGTTCCCTCCAAATCTCCCTGGTCAACTCGCCCCTTCCCACCCAAACTACTCCTTCCCCAGGTACTTTCCCCTGCAACCACAAGAGATGCAAAACTTGTCCCATTACCTCTCCCCTCGACTCCATCCGAGGAGCCAAACAGTCTTTACAGGTGAGGCAAAGGTTCACTTGCAACTCCTCCAACCTCATCTACTGTATCCGCTGTTCCAGGAGCCAACTTCTCTACATCGGTGAGACCAAGCGCAGGCTCGGCGATCGTTTCGCTGAACACCTCCTCTCAGTCCATCTTGACCTACCTGATCTCCCGGTGGCTCAGCACTTCGACTCCCCCTCCCATTTCTGTCCTGGGCCTCCTCCATTGTCAGAGTGAAGTCCAGCGCAAATCGGAGGAACAGCATCTCCTATTTCGCTTGGGTAGTTTACATCCCACTGGTATGAACATTTACTTCTCTAACTTCAGATAGCCCTGGCTTTCCCTCTCTATCCCCTCCCCCTTCCCAGTTCTCCCACTAGTCTTACTGTCTCCGACTACATTATATCTTTGTCCGGCCCCCTCCCCTGACATCAGTCTGAAGAAGGGTCTCGACCCGAAACATTGCCCATTCCTTCTCTCCAAAGATGCTGTCAGATCCGCTGAATTATTCCAACATTTTGTGTCTACCTTCGATTTAAACCAGCATCTGCAGTTCTTTCCTACACTTAATGCCATACTTGATAAACTGACAAAGTAATAGCTGGAGTTAAGTCCTCACTAGTATTCAAGTTAAATATGACCAAGCAACTTTTTTTAGCTGGTTTTTGAGTCCCAGTTTTTTTTAATTTGCATCGCTCTTTGGTTTTATGTTCCAGAGCCTCATCAAATAATTTGGTTGCAGCCCTTGTGCAATGTGAACTGTCACTTGCATTGTCCTAGTCATCATTAGCTTAATTTATATCAAAGAGAATTTGTTTCTTAAATGTGTATATTTTAATGCTAGGAGCATTGTAAGAAAAGTGGATAAACTTAGAGCCTGGATTGACACCTGGAAGTATGATGTTGTGGCGATCAGTGAAACATGGTTGCAGGAGGGCTGTGATTGGAAACTAAATATTCCAGGATTTCATTGCTTCAGGTGTGATAGAATTGGAGGGGCAAGAGGTGGAGGTGTTGCATTGCTTATCAGGGAAGATATTTCAGCAGTGCTTTGGCAGGATAGATTAGAGGGCTCGTCTAGGGAGGCTATTTGGGTGGAACTGAGAAATGGGAAAGGGGTAGCAACACTTATAGGGGTGTATTATAGACCGCCAAATGGGGAGCGAGAATTGGAAGAGCAAATATGTAAGGAGATTGCAGATATTAGTAGTAAGCACAAGGTAGTGATTGTGGGAGATTTCAATTTTCCACACATAGACTGGGAAACACATTCTGTAAATGGGCTGGATGGGTTGGAGTTTGTAAAATGTGTGCAGGATAGTTTTTTGCAACAATATATAGAAGTACCTACTAGAGAAGGGGCGGTACTGGACCTCCTGTTAGGAAATGAGATGGGTCAGGTGGCAGAGGTATGCGTTGGGGAACAGTTCATGTCCAGTGATCACAATACCATTAGTTTCAATATAATTATGGAGAGGGACAAAACTGGACCTAGGGTTGAGATTTTTGATTGGAGAAAGGCTAACTTTGAGGAGATGCGAAAGGATTTAAAAGGAGTAAATTGGGACAGTTTGTTTTATGGGAAAGATGTGGAAGAGAAATGGAGTACATTTAAAGGTGAAATTTTAAGAGTACAGAATCTTTATGTCCCTGTTCGGTTGAAAGGAAATCGTAAAAATTGTAAAGAGCCATGGTTTTCAAGGGAAATTGGACACTTGGTTCGGAAAAAGAGGGAGATCTACAATAGTTATAGGCAGCATGGAGTAAATGAGGTGCTTGAGGAGTATAAAGAATGTAAAAAGAATCTTAAGAAAGAAATTAGAAAAGCTAAAAGAAGATATGAGGTTGCTTTGGCAAGTAAGGTAAAAGTAAATCCGAAGGGTTTCTACCGCTATATTAATAGCAAAAGGATAACGAGGGATAAAATTGGTCCATTAGAGAGTCCGAGTGGCCAACTATCTGCAGAGCCAAAAGAGATGGGGGAGATATTGAACAGTTTCTTTTCTTCGGTATTCACCAAGGAGAAGGATATTGAATTATGTGAGGTAAGGGGAACAAGTAGAGTAGCTATGGAAACTATGAGGATCAAAGAAGAGGAAGTACTGACACTTTTGAGAAATATAAAAGTGGATAAGTCTCCAGGTCCGGACAGGATATTCCCTAGGACATTGAGGGAAGTTAGTGTAGAAATAGCAGGGGCTATGGCAGAAATATTTCAAATGTCATTAGAAACGGGAATAGTGCCGGAGGATTGGCGTACTGCGCATGTTGTTCCATTGTTTAAAAAGGGGTCTAAGAGTAAACCTAGCAATTATAGACCTGTTAGTTTGACGTCAGTGGTGGGCAAATTAATGGAAAGAATACTTAGAGATAATATATATAAACATCTGGATAAACTAGGTCTGATTAGGAACAGTCAACATGGATTTGTGCCTGGAAGGTCATGTTTAACTAATCTTCTTGAATTTTTTGAAGATGTTACTCAGGAAATTGATGAGGGTAAAGCAGTGGATGTTGTGTATATGGACTTCAGTAAGGCCTTTGACAAGGTTCCTCATGGAAGGTTGGTTAAGAAGGTTCAATGGTTGGGTATTAATGGTGGAATAGCAAGATGGATTCAACAGTGGCTGAATGGGAGATGCCAGAGAGTAATGGTGGATGGTTGTTTGTCAGGTTGGAGGCCAGTGACGAGTGGGGTGCCACAGGGATCTGTGTTGGGTCCACTGTTGTTTGTCATGTACATCAATGATCTGGACGATGGCGTGGTAAATTGCATTAGTAAGTATGCAGATGATACTAAGATAGGTGGGGTTGCGGGTAATGAAGTAGTGTTTCAAAGTCTACAGAAAGATTTATGCCAGTTGGAAGAGTGGGCTGAAAGATGGCAGATGGAGTTTAATGCTGATAAGTGTGAGGTGCTACATCTTGGCAGGACAAATCAAAATAGGACGTACATGGTAAATGGTAGGGAATTGAAGAATGTAGGTGAACAGAGGGATCTGGGAATAACTGTGCACAGTTCCCTGAAAGTGGAATCTCATGTAGATAGGGTGGTAAAGAAAGCTTTTGGTGTGCTGGCCTTTATAAATCAGAGCATTGAGTATAGAAGTTGGGATGTAATGTTAAAATTGTACAAGGCATTGGTGAGGCCAATTCTGGAGTATGGTGTACAATTTTGGTCGCCTAATTATAGGAAGGATGTCAACAAAATAGAGAGAGTACAGAGGAGATTTACTAGAATGTTGCCTGGGTTTCAGCAACTAAGTTACAGAGAAAGGTTGAACAAGTTAGGGCTTTATTCTTTGGAGCGCAGAAGGTTAAGGGGGGACTTGATAGAGGTTTTTAAAATGATGAGAGGGATAGACAGAGTTGACGTGGAAAAGCTTTTCCCACTGAGAGTAGGGAAGATTCAAACAAGGGGACATGACTTGAGAATTAAGGGACTGAAGTTTAGGGGTTACATGAGGGGGAACTTCTTTACTCAGAGAGTGGTAGCTGTGTGGAATGAGCTTCCAGTGAAGGTGGTGGAAGCAGGTTCGTTTTTATCATTTAAAAATAAATTGGATAGTTATATGGATGGGAAAGGAATGGAGGGTTATGGTCTGAGCGCAGGTATATGGGACTAGGGGAGATTATGTGTTCGGCACGGACTAGAAGGGTCGAGATGGCCTGTTTCCGTGCTGTAATTGTTATATGGTTATATGGTTATATGGTATCAAGAACTCTATCTGTGCTTGAAAATTTTTATTTTGAACAGAAGCTCGGCTCTATGGAATACATCTAAATGTTTCGGGGCCAATTAGGCAATCCCCTGTTTAATCCAAGGAATTTTTTAGTTGGATAAAGAACAAAATTTTTTAGAACCGTTTTGTTAATTCTGATTATGTGCAAAGTTAAGCTAGTTCTGATGTTTATGCTGATGCATATAAAGTCAACAATCTGGCAATAGTGGTAGTATGTGTAAAAATAGAATGAGAGGATATTCCTAAATACAGTTCAAAACTGTAATTTGCAAATTTTGTGTCCTATTTGGAGGGAACATATTTTTGTTTTTAGCTGAGGGATGTTTGTGAAATGGATATTGCAGTCCTCATAGGAATTTGCCATCCTCCTCCCAAAACATAATATCATCTGCAAATTTAGATATCATGTTTTTGAGTCTAAATCTTAATTATGAACAACAGTAGTCTCGTTACTGAGCAAAACATTGGTATCAATAATAGTAACCATGAATCTACAGGCTTGTTGTTAAGTCTATCTATTTTACTCCTGTCATTCTGAGAAGAAAATCACCCATACTTACCAAATTATACATGTGACCAGACCTATGTCAAAACATAATAAGCAAAATGGACTAACCACCTGACATCAATCGAGGCACATGGGAAAGGAGCATGCAGCATAGTAAACCCTGCAAAGTTCTCCTCATAAATCTCGAGGAGTCGCCAGAAGTGGCAATACAGTGGTACACAGTCAGGACAGAATGATCCTGGACCTGTAAATATTGACTCCAGACCACCTGGCTTCAAATGGCAAGGAAATAATCACCTACTCAGCTGATGAATCAATGTTCCACATGTTGAATGCTCTTTGGAAGAAGAACTGAGAGTGGCAGAGTACTATGAGTGGATGATCATTAATGTTCATCAGCAAGAGTGACTTAGCACCATTGGTGCCACTGCCCTGAAAGGCATGTCTGCTGGTTTAAATTGTGCCAGTTGGTGCTAAAGGCCACCAAAGTGATACATTTATTTGATTTTTCCCTCATCAATTTTTATTTTGGAAATGCCTCTGTTGTTAATAGTATTGGTCTGCACAAATCATAGGGACACCAGCTTCCATCATAGAAATAAGGACATCCTTCATTGTAATTGTGTGGATCTAACATAATGATAAATGGGGTGGAAGAAGAACATATCTGGCAGCTCAAAACTTTCATTCACAACATACAGTGAGCCATGAGGTTATTCCACCACAAACCAACTTTAGGACATGATATCTTCACTCTACTATTGCTATCTAGCCAAGGGCTCAAATCTAATCAAGGGCCCAGTAGCCACACCAGACAACCCTGCCCCTGACACACTATAAACAACAGAAGTAATAAGACAACAGAGCCAGTCAGTTCCACAATAACGTCTCCGATAAAATCAGCAGGTATATAGGAATGCTGTCACTTCCAACCTCTCCTTCATTAAACACTTGCATTTTTGGGTGGCAAATATGCTGAATAACTGCCTAAAGATTCAGTGAATTTTCTTTCATAAAATTTCTAGACATTTTTTGTACCATATATCTTTCAAGAATAAAATGCATTAGAATTTACCACTAAATTTTAGTACCAAAAAATTAATATAATTATGTGACTCTTACAAGAATATGTTTTTATCAGAATAACAGTTCTGATTAAGATGCACAATGTAGCATGGTATGGTTTACTAATTGTACCAACCAAGTATATGGTGTCAATACTGGCTTCATGTACATGGGGCATGAGATACTTTCTAAGAAATTCACCATTGCAACATAAGAACTCCATATGCCCATTAACCATGAAACATATAAATTGTTGGAAGTAATTATTTCCAGCATTGTTTAATGTTTCATGTTTTGAGCAGTACTTGAATAATTGGAATTATTATCTGTACGAAATACAGTTATCATATTGTTGTACTCCAAAAGCCAAACATTGGATAGGACAGTGGCAGTGTAATGGTTTCAAAATACACGGGTTGTTAAAAGTGTAATTGCTGATAAATATTAGATTTGGTTCTTATTTTCCCTATAATTATGTCTGGCATTATCAACAAACATGATGAGATCGGGATAGATCATCAAATAGAACATATGTTTATGGAATTCATAATCTTTCTCCTCATCTGTTCCCCCTTCCTTTACTTGCTATTTGCTCTGCATCTATATATTTTTTTGGTTGTTTCACTAACTTTTCCACAAAACACAAGTGCTATAGCAACTCATTGGGTCAGACAGCATCTGTGGAGGGAATAGACAGATAATGTTTTGAATTGGAATCCTTCTTCAGACTCATCTGTTATTTGATCTTTACTGAATTTTCTGTAATGCTCTGACTTTTTCTAATTTTCCTTTTTTTTAAATCTTCTCATGGGAGCTGATTATAGGATCTGCAAGTCAACTAAGGTTTCAAAGGAACAGTACATCATAGAAAGTCCAAGTTCAATTGTTTTTGCAATTATACATCATATTCTATACTAATTTTCTAATGAAGATTATATAATTTGCATTCCTTTAGTTTACTCTTTATCAACTTTTGTTTAAAAGTAGTTTTAAAATCAATTTTCAAGACTTTCTTAAAAAGTAAATTCTCATTCTTTTCCCTTCTTTATTATTTTAAATTCTCCTCTCTCAGTCATCTCTCCTCTCTCTGAACACGTACATTATTCCAACAAAGAACCCATCATACTTCAGCCAAGATTTCACTTGCTTACAGACATTACATACAGATTTAATAATTTGATAAGTAAATAAATGAAACTAAGGGGAGTCATTTTTCGGTTCAGTTTCATGGAACAGCATCTAATCAGCCAAATAAAACTGGACTTAGTCTCCTGCACAGACTTTTTGCCCACTGTCCCTGCCAACCAACACTTTTTTGGGCATGATGCAGAAGATTGACCAAATTGACCCCCCTGCCAGATGGTCTGGCTAAGTTTAGCAAGGCCTCAGCAATAGATAGGCCTCAGCCAGCTGGGCCTATGCCTGGAACTCGTTGACAGCTCTTGACAAGTGGCAAAGCTGGGGGTGAATCTTTGCCTTTGTTATTCTTAATGTTTTTCAAATAATTTTCAAATGATTAAGATTATTGTAAATAATTTCAAATCCTGTGCCAATTCTGACTGAGCTAGGCTTGGACAGGTGGATTCCAGCAAAATGCTGGAAAAATCCCAGCAAGGAACAGCACCATTCCTTGTACTGTAGGTCTTGGACTTATAACAAATGAAGCTTACATCCGGACTATACTTACCTGGAATGTTGCTGCAGCCAGCATGATTCATCCCCATGTTATTTATTCTCTTCTCTGGCCACCAGTTAAATATATGAAGCAGCTACTTACTGGACGATTATAATTTTCTGCATTTTGTGTTGATGGACAGCCAAACATGATTATCATTGTTATTTTTTTATTAGCCAACAGTTACTAGATTCTTATACAGTTCCCCAAAGCTTTCTAACAGCTAACCACTCTTGGCTAGAAGATCACAGGTCGACGTTTGCATCTCCAAAATCCAATTGGGCCTGAGAAAATTTCAGCATTGCATTGCTCATTGGCAGCTTAACTGCCAATAGTTAACTTGGACTTGTTTCTCTCCATTAGTAGTGCTGAAGTTTTCTTCTATGCTCCTTCATCGATTTTTCACAGCTTCCAGCACAGTTACTGTCTACTATCAAATTCTAATCCTCAAGAAAATGAGGTGCACTTATCTGCAGCATTGTGTCTCTCTGTGGCACTCCATACTGATGACTCTTGGGGTGCTGGTGTCATAGATTTAGATATTTCAAATTTATTGTTGCTGTGTTATTTGACAAATCAGGACCTAGCTTTTGGCCACAAGAGAAAATAGTTGGTGAAAGACATGATCCAAATTCTCTGAACGACAGTAATCTTGGCAGAGATCATCATCTCCAATAATCTCTGCTGGATGAGGTTCAAAGGTCTCTGCAGAGAGTCAATGGTAAGAGGTTATATCATCCTTGTAGCACTGCACAGTTCAAAACACATTCCCAGATCAATTATCTTGTCTTTGCCGTCCACTGGTTAACTATAGGTGCCATGGCAATCGGCACACGCATTGTTCACTCCTGCAAGATCTTCAAATGAAAGCGTTGGTAGTTGTGGAGCAGAGCAACATGGCAGGAAACAAAACGTGAACTACAAGGTCAGGACTTATTTGGCAATCAGCTTATTCAGAAAAATGTTTCCCCTCTGAGCTGTGCCGACAGTTGTTATGCAGTTGGCCGAAAAACTGCTGAGTGCCAAGCCAACAGATGATAAACAGCACTACTAGGCAAAATGCATCATTAGAGTTTATGAGTCATCTACACAAAGCAAGATGCAACATTTTGTTTAAAATAATTCTAATAGTGAGTGGCCACAGTTAAAGTTTAAGGATTATTAAAGGAAAGATTTAGAATTGATCCTTTCGAAATTTGTAACAATCAAATCTTAATCAAAAATTTGTAATCTGAAGAAAAATAACTCGGGAGAACCACCCCCTCTGCAAGTACCTTCCCCCACAACCGTAGGAGATGCAACACCTGTTCCTATACCTCCTCCCTCGACTCTGTCCAGGGACCCCGACAGTCCTTTCAGGTTAGGCAGAGGTTCACTTGCACCTCCCCCAACCTCATCTCCTGTAAAAGTTGTTCAAAGTGTGGACTCCTATACATAGGCGAGACCAAACGTAGATTGAGCAATCGTTTCGCTGAACACTTTCACTCACTCAATAGACAATAAGCGCAGGAAAGTATCCAGAGAACCGGCCTCTCTCGTATCCAGAGAATTCCACAGACTCTCAACTCTCTGTGTGAAAAAGTGTTTCCTCATCTCCGTTCGAAATGGCTTACACCTTATTCTTAAACTGTGGCCCCTGATTCTGGACTCCCACAACATCGGGAACATGTTTCCTGCCTCTATCGTGTCCAAACCCTTAATAATCTTATATGTTTCAATAAGATTTCCTCTCATCCTGAGTATACAAGCCCAGTCGCTCCATTCTCTCAGCATATGACAGTCCCGCCATCCCGGGAATTAACTTTGTGAACCTACGCTGCATTCCCTCAATAGCAAGAACTTCCTTCCTCAAATTTGGAGAGCAAAACTGCACACAATACTCCAGGCGTGGTCTCACTAGGGCCCTGTACAACTGCAGAAGGACCTCTTTGCTCCTATACCTGGGTGTCATGGTACACCAGTCATTAAAAGTAGGCATGCAGGTGCAGCAGGCAGTGAAGAAGGCGAATGGTATGTTAGCATTCATAGCAAAAGGATTTGAGTATAGGAGCAGGGAGGTTCTACTGCAGTTGTACAGGGACTTGGTGAGGCCACACCTGGAGTATTGCGTACAGTTTTGGTCTCCTAATCTGAGGAAGGACATTCTTGCTATAGAGGGAGTACAGAGAAGGTTCACCAGACTGATTCCTGGGATGTCAGGACTTTCATATGAAGAAAGACTGGATAGACTTGGTTTGTACTCGCTAGAATTTAGAAGATTGAGGGGGGATCTTATAGAAACTTACAAAATTCTTAAGGGGTTGGACAGGCTAGATGCAGGAAGATTGTTCCCGATGTTGGGGAAGTCCAGAACAAGGGGTCACAGTTTAAGGATAAGGGGGAAATCTTTTAGGACCGAGATGAGGAAAACATTTATCACACAGAGAGTGGTGAATCTCTGGAATTCTCTGCCACAGAAGGTAGTTGAGGCCAGTTCATTGGCTATATTTAAGAGGGAGTTAGATGTGGCCCTTGTGGCTAAAGGGATCAGGGGGTATGGAGAGAAGGCAGGTACAGGATACTGAGTTGGATGATCAGCCATGATCATATTGAATGGCGGTGCAGGCTCGAAGGGCCGAATGGCCTACTCCTGCACCTATTTTCTATGTTTCTATACTCAACTACTCTTTTCATGAAGGCCAACATGCCATTCGCTTTCTACACTGCCTGCACCTGGACCTACCTGAACTCCTGGTTGCCAAACACTAATTCCTCTTCCTATTCCCACACAGACCTTTGTGTCCTGGGCCCCATCCATTGTCAGAGTGAAGCCAAATGCAAATTGGAGAAACAGCACCTCATATTTCATTTGGGCAGCTCACAACCCAGCAATATGAATATTGATTTCTCTTACTTCAAGTTACCCTTGCATCGCCTCTTTCTCCATCTCTCCCCCACCCGTTGTACTAACTTCAAAGTTGTCTTGTTGAGTCTCATTGTCTGTAACTCGTTTTCACCCAGCCCACAGCTAACAATGGCCCGTTTCTTTTATCATCGCTACTTTTTTGCATATATTTTATTCATTCCTTCTATATCTCTCTCTCTCTATATCACGATATCTCTCATTTCCTTTACCCCTGACTCAATCTGAAGAAGGTTCTCAACCCAAAATGTCACCATTCCTTTTCTCCAGAGATACTGCCTGACCTGCCGAGTTACTCCAGCTTTTTGTGTCTATCTTTGGTTTAAACCAGCATCTGCAGTTCCTTCCTACACTCTAAATTGTGGTTCCTGTTTTTCTGTTTTGTCTATCATACTCAATTCAATACAATTTATGTGTCTTTGTTGAAATGAATGATGCACAGTTCTGGATATGTGTTTTGAGAGAAGAATAAGGAATCGTGCAATACATACAGAATTAAACTGCATTATAGATGTAGTACATACAGTATACAATGGTATTGTAACAGTCTCCATTGAAAGAAGTTAGGGATGATAAGTGATGACAAATAATAAGTGTTATACATTGATGCATATGACCATAACAAATCATAAGGTCATAAGTTATAAGATCATAAGTGATAGGAGTAGAATTAGGGCACTCGACCCATTAAGTCTACTCCGCCATTCAATGAATAATGAATGAATAAAAACTTTTATTAGCCAAGTATGTATATATACAAGGAATTTGCCTAGATGCGTTGCTCGCAAAAGGATAAAAATACAATATTCAGCAGACAATTAAAAATAAAACATTATAATTTAAACATGTGAAAATAAAGTACCAGAGTAAAAAGAGGCTACAGATTTTTGGCTGTTGAGTAGAGATACTGCTAGTGGTAAAAAGCTGTTTTTATGTCTGGCTGCGGCGGCTTTGATAATCCGGAGTTGCCTCCCAGAAGGAAGTACTTCAAATAGTTTGTGGTCAGGGTGAGAGGGGTCAGATATCATCTTACCTGCTCGCTTCCTGGCCCTTGCAGTGTACAGTTCGTCAATGGGGGGGAGGCTGCAGCCAACAACTTTCTCGGCTGATCGAACGATGCGCTGCAGCCTCCGGATGTCATGCTTGGTGGCTGAGCCAAACCAGACCATGATGGAGAAGGTGAGGCCAGACTCTATGATGGTAGTGTAAAACTGGACCATCACTGCCTGTGGCAGGTTGTGTTTCCTTAACTGCCGCAGGAAGTATATCCTCTGTTGGGCCTTTTTGACTGGAGTCGATGGTGTCCTGGAGATGATGGATCCGAGGAATTTAAATGACTCCACAGTTGTGACTGTAGTGTGGTTGATGAGGGGAGGGGGAGCTCTCCTAAAGTCTACAATCAATTCCACTGTCTTAAGAGCATTGAGCTCCACATTGTTGCGATGGCACCAGGACGCCAGCTGTGTCACCTCCTGTCTGTAGGAAGATTCCTCCCCATCCTGGATCAGTCCAATCAGGGTTGTGTCGTCCGCAAACTTAAGCTTGACAGAGGAGTCTGGATGTGCAGTCATTGGTGTAGAGAGAGTAGAGGAGAGTGGGGAGTACACAGCCTTGCGGTACTCCTGTGCTGAGGTTCAGCGGGTCCTAGATGTACATTGGCTGATTTATCTCTCCCTTCTAACCCCATTCTCCTGCCTTCTCCCCATAACCTCTGATACCCGTACTAATCTTTGCCTTAAATATATTCACTGACCTTGCGTCCACAGCATTCTGTGACAAAGAATTCCACAGATTCACCACCCTGTGAATCCAATCTGCTGTGGCAGCATCCCAATTGTAACGTCAAATATTTGCACATCAAAGATAGCAACTGCATTAACAAATGTGTACCAATGTATTCAAGATACTACAATACAATACAATACAAACGGCGCGACTTTCGTCAGCAGCGGCCTCTGCAGTCCGTCTGCGTTTTTATTATTTTATGTCTTATGTTTTTATGTAGTTTTTGTTATTTTTGTTGGGGTATGTGTATGGGGGGGGTGGGGGTGGTGTGGTGTGGGGGGGGGGGGGGGGGGTACTTTTAAATCTCTCCCTGCACGGGAGACCCGACCTTTTCGTTGTCGGGTCTCCATTGTCGTTGGGGCTGCAACGAGGAGCGGCCTCCAACAGGAAGACCGGGGGCTATGGTGCCGACTACTCACCTCACCGTCGCGGAGCTGGCCGAGTCCAGAGCGGGTGGAGCTGTGGTGGACGCTGCTGCGGCCCGACCTCCGGAGATTCGGTGGCTGCAACTGCGGGTTTGGCGGGCGGCACCGGGAGCCCGCGGGTCCCTGGAGGGAGACCGCTTTTCAGGGCTTCCGCAATGGCGACTTCTCCCGCCCGAATTGCGGGGTTGAAGATTACCTGAGCGGGGCCTTACAGCACCGCCCCGCGCGGCTTGGAATGGCTGCGGGACTGCGAGCGCGCGCCGGGGGCTCTAACAACTAGACCCGGTGTGCGGCCTTGCATCACCCGGCGTGGCTTTAATGGCCGCGGGACAATTCGCCATCGCCCGCCGGGGGCTTTGACTTTGACTTTGACTCTGACATCGGGGGGGGGGAGTGCAGTGGAGAGATAAGTTTTTTTGGCCTTCCATCACAGCAATGTGATGGATGTTTATGTAAATTATGTTGTGTCTTGGGTCTATTTGTTTGTAATGTATGGCTGCAGAAACGATATTTCGTTTGGACCTCAAGGGGTCCAAATGACAATAAATTGAATTGTATTGTATTGTATTGTATAACATCGGTAGTGGGGAAACTGCTAGAGTCAGTTATTAAAGATGGGATAGCAGCACATTTGGAAAGTGGTGAAATCATTGGACAAAGTCAGCATGGATTTACAAAAGGTAAATCATGTCTGACGAATCTTATAGAATTTTTCGAGGATGTAACTAGTAGCGTGGATAGGGGAGAACCAGTGGATGTGGTGTATCTGGACTTCCAGAAGGCTTTCGACAAAGTCCCACATAAGAGATTAGTATACAAACTTAAAGCACACGGCATTGGGGGTTCAGTATTGATGTGGATAGAGAACTGGCTGGCAAACAGGAAGCAAAGAGTAGGAGTAAACGGGTCTTTTTCACAATGGCAGGCAGTGACTAGTGGGGTACCGCAAGGCTCAGTGCTGGGACCCCAGCTATTTACAATATATATTAATGATCTGGATGAGGGAATTGAAGGCAATATCTCCAAGTTTGCGGATGACACTAAGCTGGGGGGCAGTGTTAGCTGTGAGGAGGATGCTAGGAGACTGCAAGGTGACTTGGATAGGCTGGGTGAGTGGGCAAATGTTTGGCAGATGCAGTATAATGTGGATAAATGTGAGGTTATCCATTTTGGTGGCAAAAACAGGAAAGCAGACTATTATCTAAATGGTGGCCGACTAGGAAAAGGGGAGATGCAGCGAGACCTGGGTGTCATGGTACACCAGTCATTGAAAGTGGGCATGCAGGTGCAGCAGGCAGTGAAGAAAGCGAATGGTATGTTAGCTTTCATAGCAAAAGGATTTGAGTATAGGAGCAGGGAGGTTCTACTGCAGTTGTACAGGGTCTTGGTGAGACCACACCTGGAGTATTGCGTACAGTTTTGGTCTCCAAATCTGAGGAAGGACATTATTGCCATAGAGGGAGTGCAGAGAAGGTTCACCAGACTGATTCCTGGGATGTCAGGACTGTCTTATGAAGAAAGACTGGATAGACTTGGTTTATACTCTCTAGAATTTAGGAGATTGAGAGGGGATCTTATAGAAATTTACAAAATTCTTAAGGGGTTGGACAGGCTAGATGCAGGAAGATTGCTCCCGATGTTGGGGAAGTCCAGGACAAGGGGTCACAGCTTAAGGATAAGGGGGAAATCCTTTAAAACCGAGATGAGAAGAACTTTTTTCACACAGAGAGTGGTGAATCTCTGGAACTCTCTGCCACAGAGGGTAGTCGAGGCCAGTTCATTGGCTATATTTAAGAGGGAGTTAGATGTGGCCATTGTGGCTAAGGGGATCAGAGGGTATGGAGAGAAGGCAGGTACGGGATACTGAGTTGGATGATCAGCCATGATCATATTGAATGGCGGTGCAGGCTCGAAGGACCGAATGGCCTACTCCTGCACCTAATTTCTATGTTTCTATGTTTCTATCCAACACCAACAGATAATCATTATTAGCAAATGACATCCAAGGCAAATTACATTGAGCAAAGAGCTGTGGTTAAGCAATTGGTTTAATGGTTACAATTCCAAATAATTTTTTTCCCATGAATCATCAATTAACTCCATTTGTTCATCACCCTATGGTTTATCTGCTACAGTGACAACCTTGAATATATCTTTCAAAAAGCCACAACGGCATTTCTTCATTTCATGGAGTCATACAGCTCTATGTTACCATAGTTGGATAGACACAATGCAGAGCTTCCTTTGGTTTACCACCCCCCCCCCCCCCCCCCCCCCCCCCCCTCAAATAGACAGCAATTTAATACAACTTAATTTTTCTTTCAACCATGTTTAACTGAGTTAAACCAAAATTTGCTGGAACCAAACAGTCAGCTGTTAAATGGGTTTCATTCTGAGGGAAGATATTAGTCATTCTTCATGACTGACTGCACTCCCTTCTCTGCCTCATGCACCACTCCAACAGTGATGCTTTTAGTGGTATAATTTTAGATGATTCACCAGAGACTGTCTGGAGTCTAATTTATCCTTGGCCAAGTATTGAAATAGGATATTGCTGAGAGGCTTATGCTATTGGATATTGCTGAGAGGCAACAGATGTATGCATCAATAAATATTATATGGGGAAATGCATCTCTGGCTGTTCGTATTAAATCTTTCTATAATAGGGACAGAGTGCTCTGAAAGTCATTTTGTTGGCTTCATTAGAATAAACATTGATGAACAAGCAATTCAAATGGCCCTCATTATCATCATCACCATCATCATATCAGTCATGAAGAATGACTAATATCATCATATCATATGCTTATTAAAACTGTGTGTGTGTGTGTGTGTGTGTGTGTGTGTGTGTGTGTGTGTGTGTGTGTGTGTGTGTGTGTGTGTGTGTGTGTGTGTGTGTGTGTGTGTGTGTGTGTGTGTGTGTGTGTGTGTGTGTGTGTGTGTGTGTGTGTGTGTGTGTGTGTGTGTGTGTGTGTGTGTGTGTCCCCCGTTCTTCAAGGCGCAGAAACAACGAGCAAGTTCTGCAGATCCCAAGGTCACCAGCTTGCTTTTGACCCCCCACCTGGCTTGTCACCCCGCCCCCCCACCCCTCAAACTCTCTCCCCCCCTCTAACCTCTCACCCCCCCGCTAAACTCTCTGCCCCCTCGCGCGCCCCTCTCTCCTCCCCTCCCTCTCTGTGCCTCTGTGTCCCTCTCTGTGTCCATCTCTCCCCACTACCCTTCTCCGCACCTCCTCTCTCCCCACTCCTCTCTACCCTCTACCCCCCTTCCACATCCTCTCTCCCCTCCTCTCTTTCCCTCCTATCTCTCCCCATCCCCCTCCCTCCCCTCCTCTCTCTCCCCTCCTCTCTCTCTCCCCTTCGCTCTGCTCTCTCCCCCTGCTCTCTCTCCCCCTCCTCTCTCTCTCCTCCACTCTCTCTCCACCTCCCCCTCTCCCCCCCCTCGGGACCCAACTGGTCCCCCTTGGTCTAGTTATTATTAAATTATTATTATTATTATTATTGTAATGGTAGTAAACAAAAGACTGTTTGACATAATGGTATCTGTAATGGTATGGTTGGCTTTGTTGTTTAGAAATGCCAGTAAATGATAAGGTCACAATAAGTAGATACATTTCAGGCTGGGGAGACGTAACAAGCAAAGTAGCCTCGGGATTGGTTCTTGGCCCTCAATTGTTGACTATTTACATTAATGTCCTGAAGAACTTAAGGTTTTCAAGTTTGCGGATGATACAAAAATAGATGTAAAGGTATGTTGTGATGTGAACGTTGTTATTCTGTAACAGGATATAGATAGATTGAGTGTTTAGACATAAACCTGGCAAATGGAGTTTAATGTGAGGAAGTGTTAGGTCATGCCCAGGTAAAAGGAATTAAAAGATGGATTGTTACCAAAGCGAGAATTTAATGAAATTCCGAAGGATCCAGGCGTTCTCATGCATGAATCACAAAAGGTTAGCAAGAAAGTCCCACAAGTAATTGATAAATGGCACGTTCACCTTTATTATTGCTAAGGGGTTGGAGTTTAAGATTAGGTATGTTTTGTTGCAGTTGTTCGAGACGCTGGTGAGGCCACACCATGCACAGTTTCGGATTCCTTATCCAAAAAATAATACAGCCGCATTGAAGACAATCCGAAGAAGATACACTAAATGTGTGGCATAGTGGCTAGCTTACAGCGCCAGAGGCCCCGATTCCATCCTGACTCTAAGTGCTGTCTGTACAGAGTTTGTACATTCTCCCTGTCACCTGTGGGTTTTCCCCAGGTGCTCCAGTTTCCTTCCACTTTCGAAAGGTATGCAGGTTTGTAGGTTAATTGGCTTCTGTAAATTGTCCCTTGTGTATAGGAAAAAGAGAATGTACAGGTGATCGCTGGTCGCCATGGACTCGATGGGCCGTAGGGCCTGTATTCATGTTAAAAACTAAAACTAAGCTGAACTAAACGAGAGGGTTGCCCCCATCACATTTAAATGGGGACATAAGAGGCCAATCATTTAAAACTGAAGCCGTAGAAATGTATTCTATCATGGGCTAGTGAATTTGGGGTTTTCGCTGTCCCCAAAGGTGGTAGAAATCAGATCATGTGATATATTTATGGTGAAGATCGATAAATGTTTTAAACTCAGAGGAATTGATGTTTTGGGAGAAATGGTACAGAAAATGAGTTGAAACCAGCCAAGATCAGCCATGATCATATTGCATGGTGGCTCAGGCATGCGGGGCCTGTGGACCTTCTCCTTCTCCTACTTTCCTGTGTTCTTGTGTCCAAAATATTCCAAATTAGCTACAGATTTCATCTGGTTTAGCACCATAACATTGATGTGGTCAAAATGCATCTATTTTCTTTTCAAAAACAACTGAATGCAGATGCAACTTGACACAAAAACTATTGTTACTGCTATGCGTCAGCAAATCTAATCCATGAACATGCAGTTTAAAATTGCAAATTCCAAATAATTCTGCCGTTTTGGGGGCTCAATCTGCCAAAATGGTCCTCTGTTGGATTTCCCATTGGCACTGGGTAAATGTGCCAAATCCAGCACCAGGTTATTTCAATGAGAATTGTAGGAATGTGGAAAAGGGAGCAAAGGGGATGTAAATTCCTTTATTGACAGTTTTATTTGTTTTTTAAATCTTTTTTTAAAAAAAATTTTAAACTTTTTTTTTAAATTGTGCTTCATTATTAAATGTATTATGTGACAGTAACATTTATAGGAATGTAAACTTTCTGATTTGATAACTGGTAAAACAAAAGACAGAAAATTGGCTAACTGTCAGATACTTTTACGGGAGTTATGGAGAGGTGTTTCTTCCCTCAGGTCAAGTGGCCTGGAGTCCATGATGCATGATCTCATGAACTCATGTATGGCTTTCGCATCTGGATGAAATAAGCTTGTGAGGTGACAATTGGTGACAATTGCAAGTTGCTTACATAGGCCATCATCTTTCACACTTGTGGTGTATCTATACATATCATCTTTTATTTTATCTCTAAGGGTTTTCCAGGAGATATTGGACCACCAGGGCAAAATGGTCCAGAAGGCCAAAAGGTGAGCAGATTTATATGTCTTTTCCATTCCGGCAAACAATTAGACAACTAAAACAATGTCCTCACTTCAATATTTGGTTATCTTTCAAAAAAGTGTCCTTACTTGATAAACAGTACTTGTATTTTTATAAATACCTCACTAATTATTTTAAAAAGTAACAAATGCTGGAAGACCTCAATTTGGAAAGTCAGATGTGTTGGCTGCAGTAGTTATTCCCTTACAAAGATAAACTACATTTAAGTTTCTTTATTTTTTTTTACAGGGGAAACCTGGAGCACGAGGTCTACCTGGACCACAGGGCATGGGTGGCCGAGAGGTAAGTCCTGAGAGAAAACTGTATTGATCAGTAAAGAGTGGGAATAATTGGATCCTTCTCAGGTTGATAGGATGGAGCATCCGGATCAATAATAATAATAATAAATTTTATATTTAATGGGCGCCTTTCATACAAAATCTCAAGGACACCTTACATAGTAAACATATAATCGGAATATAACAATAAGGACATCACAGAGACACAAATTAAAAACAGGATTCAATCCAAAAACAGAAAATCAAAAACACAGTGTGAAGAGGGAGCAGCGGCAACCAATTCATGCCAGCGTCCACTCTCTCTTCACGGCAGCCATCTTGGACACAGACCTACAAGACAAAAAAATCATCCCCCCACAGTGGATAGCACTGTGGAGGAAGGCACAATGTCCAGTCCCCACCCCATGTTCACCCCAAAGTCAGGCCTATTGAGGCCACCGCAATTGCCTCTACGGAGGCCCGATGTCCCTGGCCGTTCTCACCGGGTGGTCTTGCCCCGGCGTCGGGAGAGTCCTCTCGGCGGCTGGGCTACCTGGAACGGCCGCTTCTTGGTTGGAGGTTTGTAGGTTAATTCGTTTTGGTAAAATTGTAAATTGTCCCTAGTGGGTTGGATAGTGTTAGTGTACAGGGTGATCGCTGGTCAGCGTGGCCTCAATGGGCCGAAGGGCCTGTTTTTGTGCTGTATCTCTAAAGTCTAAATAGTATTTATAGCACGATATTTAAAAAAATTGGCAACTCAGATCAACAGACGTGTTTCCCAATTTATGGAAATAAACTTCTGGTTTCTTCATTCCAATTAACAAAGACTATGCAGGTGAGATAATGCCGATAATCCTCCTATTGCAGTTATTTTAGCATGTCCACGGAGTAAGATGCCTTTGAAGTAAAAATGTTAATGCGTTTTACAATAACCAGTGCATATTATTAATTGACATTCGCTTTTCACATGCTTTATTAAAGGGGGATGAAGGACCAAGTGGACCTTTGGGAGATCCAGGCCCTGAGGTATGCTTAAAATATCAGACTTTCTTTGGTATCAATGGAACCACGAAGAACCTGGAATAAGTTATGGTCAGGCAAAGTTTAATTGTTTAACTAACTTAATACCTTGAAGCAAAGTGCTGGATAGAATAAAAGGAGCAGACATATTCTCATTAGATCTCTTCGCAGCCCTTTGCTGTACAAAAAAGTGAGATGAGAGTATGAGATGAAATCTGTCCTTAACTTTGGAATAGATTCAAGCAAGTGTAGTATTTAAGAGCCCTGGTAAAACTGATGAGTGTGAATCAAAGGCACACTTCCACTGATTCAAGTGATACCTCACACAAAGGAAGATGATCGTGGTTGTTGAAGTTGGTTATCTCATGCCCAAAAAATTACCGCAAGACTTCCTCAGGGCAATACCCTAGCCCAACCACCTTCAGCTGTTTTTTACAGACCTTACCTACATTTTTAAGATGAGAAGATGGCATGATCATTAATGTCCAATTCTATTTGCATGGTTACAAGCAAATCCACAATATCAAACCATACAATTTTTGTTTTTTTCAGTATGTATTCGCATAACAGTAGTAACTACCAATATCCCACTGTTGGGTGGCTATTGGAGAGTATGATGCTTGTACAAGCAATTAGAAATTTGCTGTACCCTAATGCCCTAGGAAAAGACTTCCTTATCCTAGTCCAATGTATTCAATGATTCACGAGATCTTAAATATTCCACAAAGCTGTAATATTCTACTCATAACAATTTTTCTTTCACCTGGAGATCTGATAATTTCATTTCTATAATAATTCAATTTGAGTTATTTTATTCGTCAAATAATTAAATATGTTAATTGGACTTTAAAGAATTTTCCAGCATTTTGTAAAGTTTTAGTAATTTGTCTTTAACTGGCACAATTAAAATTGCAACTGACTATTGTGGATAATCTAAGGACGTGAGAGTTGAAAAAGGAAGCAATAGGATGTAAAATCTAATCTACAGTATCTCTATTCCCCAGTCTTCAAAATTTTCTCAGATTTTACAACCCGCTATCTTTTCCAAATCGAATATTCTCAAATCAAACACAACTTTCAGTCAATTGCAATTTTCATTGAACCAGTTAATGACTCATTATAGTGAGAACTCTGCAAAATTTGAAGGGGAAAATGGGAAGCATAATTTGGAGGAAGGAAATGCTGAGTGGGACAAGTGAGAACTCTGAGTGTACATTTTAAAGGACAAAGGAATAGATCAGACTCATGGGAAAGGTTTGATGCAATCTTGAATGATATGCAGAAATGACATTGACTAAGATTTAAGTGCAGAAACATTGAACAAAATTTTGGGGAAGAAAGCTTAGGAAAGAGCACAAATTGGAATTTTAAAGGAAGATGACATGGGCAATTTGAAGGATGCATTGACTGAAATTTGCAGGATAGAGTGAAAGACAAGATTTGAAATGAGGATGCAGGAAGCAAACAAAATTTGGAGGAAGCAAACTATGGAAAAAGCGATGTAAACAAGAATTTGGCAGTTCCGATCGAGATTTGGCCAATCATTGTTACTGATTTGATTAATCAAATTTAAGAAATAACATTTAGAACAATTGAATTTGTGACTAACAGATTTCTGGGATGGTTTGTATGTGGTATGACTTGAATATCTGCACACTGAACATAGATTTGTAACAGACCGCATATCAATTGAAACTGGCATCTTGATTGATACATTGAATAATCAAATTTTCATTACAGAATGAATCACATTAGGGATAAGATTCACCCTGTCATTGATAGGAAAGTGAAGGCTGCATTGCTTACAGATTTCTCATTGAATAGGAGATGGGTGAAGATCTTATTTGCTGATTACAAGTAAAATCTAGGTGTTCAACTTATTTTTGTGTTGAGTCAGTAAGTAATATCCCTGATGGAAATGGAATGTTTTAATTTAAATAACTTAAGTAAATGACAAAGCTGGCATGACACACTGATTCATTTAAAAAAAACTCCCCTTAAGATCCTCTCAATATGACTCAAGCACCAACTCAGAAAGATACTCTTCACAGTGTGAATTTTCCCATTTCTCACATGTCCATTCTTGTGGTCAATTTCTGTGCCAGTATGTGCTGAAGGTTTGCCAGCTTTGTGAAGCAAGTCTGTTCTTGTTAACATCTGGCTTGCCACTGAACAGACTTATTTCGCATGGTATCTGTACCGTAAAGAAAGAAGAGACTTTCATCCCAGCAGTTTGGATTGCTTTCAAACCCATACACCAGATATGAAAGAACAAGGTGCTAACCCAATAAATGACAACATTCCACATTAGTGATGACATTTTACAGCATACCATTCCTTCAGAATAATGTCAACTGTTAAACTCTGGGCTAATCCAAATCTTAAAGAGACCAGAGGTCTCCTGATACATTTAAGTAAAGGCTTTTTATGATAGACCAGTGAAACGCATAAAACAAGAAGGTCTCAGCCTGAATGGCTTTTTGGTTGTGTTAGGTGCAGCGATTTCAGCTGTGCAGGCACAATGTCATACAATTGGTCGAGGAAACACTGGACTAAAAAGCAGTTAAAAGTAATCTGCAAAGATTTATATTACTATTTCTAAGTCAACATATGCTTTATGCCTTTATGCTTGGTGGAAGCTTGTAAATGTTATGTCAATCAATGTTAAGTATGAGTAATATTAAATGAGTCTTGGCATCACCAATTCTGAAACACTGTTTCTCAAACAATATCGAAAGTGTTTGTTCTGTGATCCACTTGAATTTCCGACCATGGAGGAGAGTTTCACCCACCTGGGACATCTATCAGGAATTTGTACAAGAGCTGCCTGTAATGTTCCTACTCCTAATTGTGTGGAATGCATTCCACTTGGGCAGGTCCCCAAATTTCAAGGGCTATATGATGTATTACACCAATGTACTGAGGTAGCCCCCAACTTTTAAAGACATTTACAATTCTTCTCAATGGGTTTTGGAATGGATCTATTATTCAAGCATGTGGTATTAATTTCTTTCTATTTATGTGTATTATTCTAGGGACGTCCTGGGAGGAGAGGATTTCCAGGCAAACCAGGACCTGATGGTCCTAAGGTAAAGAATACATGGATATACAACATTGATCATATTTTGACTGCTCCGTGTGCATTTAACTAGAATTACAGCTAAACAGTAAAATCTAAAATGCATTTCAAGAAATGTTTCCTCCAACATTTCACGATCACATTACACTAAAGTTCATTGATGTCCTCTGAGAGATGTCCTAACTTCATTTGATAGTACCAGAATATAACTTTAGCTTTAATAAATATTTATTAAAGTAAATTGTCATATTACAAACAATTTGTGCATGGATTAGAGAGAAATATGATTCTGGATAGAAATGCAATTCTTTACCAAAATCTCTAAAATGAGGCTGGTCCTTGTTTAAATTGAAATTGTGGCAGATTGAACCAAACTTAGCACTGTTTAGTTTCATATTAAGTATAAGTTAACAAAAATATATATCAGCAAATTCTTTATCCCATTTTATGTTTTGCCACCGAGGCAGGAATTGTGCAGTGAGGATATATTGGCTGCCTGGGAGAGATTAAATTCTAACATCATGTTTGCAGATGGCCCTGTACGTTTTGAAAACAGGCATTTCTGTGATTTCTAGCCCAAAAGAATATCAAGATTCTGGGAGCATGACACCCCAATGGAAAGACACACCATATTATATTGCCCATATGATTCTTTTTCCAGTTGGGAGGAGAACATATGAATCCATGAAAATGATTTAAATTGATCTTTTAGTGTCACTTTTGCCAGATTGCCAGTCACTGGTCATTGTTTTAAGACGTAATTTGCGAATTTATTGGAACTATTACAAAAAACAGGCACAGGATCCAGACATCCCACGGGTGATGTGTAATTGGCCAGAGTGCTGATGTAAATGGAGCTGTGGTATCTGTGAGCTCCAACTTGAATTAAAATCAATTCTCTTGCCTGACACTCACAAAGCAAGTTCATGTTTTATTGAGTATTAAACATTCTGTGGACTCAAAACATTCTTAATTTTGTGCTTTTTTTAGGAAGAAATGTGTGAAACTTTCTAAAGTTGTGCACTTTTTCATAATTATAGTCACACTTACACCATAACATTACACACACAAGAGTGAATCAGAGATTATAATCATTTCCTTGCACAGCCATAGTTTTTCTTGTGACGGTCCGTGCCAGTACACTGTACCAGCACCTCTAATGTGACACGTATGTTTATTAATCATGCTTAGCGATTGGACAATATAAGTGAATGAATTAGAACATTTATTTATTTAGAATTAGAATTTAGTTATTATAAATTAAATATCCCCAATGTTGGGTATGTTAATGGAAAAAAATTGTTGATAAATATAACTTAATTTTAATTGAGATGTGTACTGGTACATTTTTGTCTAGAAGTAAGGCACTTTGCTCAGCACACAGCCTATCGTAGTGAAATATTTGCAACAAAAAATGAATTGGTATCTCAAATATCAAAGGGAGATTCCATCATTTTCCTAACATTTGACCTCACATTGAACTGTTTCCCGCACTTTGGTAACTGCGAGGTTCTGTTTGAAATTCTGTTTATTATTTAGTGGCAATGAAGAACTGCTTTGGAAGTATGCATCATTTATTCAATATCTATGTACTGCAAGGGAAGCACAGATTATAGGAAAGTAATAAATGTAAGATTATCTTGATATAATGACTGCATTCCGATCTTAGTTAAGTATTGAACTTCTATGGATGTGACAGTATCGGATGACTTGATATATAATTTTATATAATAGTTTAATGGCATTGCCTCTATTACTTATGACGAGCATGCCATTTTCATGGAATTTCATGGGCCCATTGTGCACATATGAATCTGGCTATTGTTTTATGACCATGAACATGTTGAGCTTAAATAAGTTGAAGCTTTAGAGATAAATGTATTGATTTGTGATAAACTGTAATCAGGCCCCCACTGATCCTGGAAGTGCATTATTTAGATTGAGGAATTTGTTTTCTTTTCTTGTAGAAATTCCAGGTTCTGGAGAATTTTGTAACATTTCAAAATAATCTTTAAATATGTTAGTATGAAGCTGTATTTGCTAAGATTTTTGATTGTTTTCTCCCAACCCAAAGGGTGAACCTGGCGATCTTGGAAAAGTGGGGAAAGTTGGAGAGCAGGTACGGATTGGCTTTCTGTTCACACTTCATAACCACAATTCATTGTGTCAAGCCGTATTTTAATTATTGCACATCTGGCATAAATCTAAACGTGTCCAATTTTAACCATGCACCATTTAAGCACTTAGTCTAGCTAAAACACATTCGCAAACCAAACATGGGCTTTTACAACTGTTTGTGATGAGCTGGCAATATTGAAATGTTGTATGTGCTGATCAATAAAAATACTGATTGCTGGAGAACAAATTGTGGTCCAGTCATTGCACTGCATAGTTGGGAAATTGATCATTGTCAATGAAGCACTGTAAGTATCTTATTTCCATAAATAATAAGTGTAGAGATTGTTTGCAAACATCTTGTGCCTTCAGTACATTTTGCTCAATTTTAACTCTACAAATGTTTTAAATTAATTTTAAAACTATTTCAAAATAAACAAGGTGAATAAAATCAGAACCGTCATTGTATGCTGAGCGATTCTTTTGACAAGTTGCTACATGTTGGGAGTATCACAAACATAACAGATGGCCATGGAGAAGTGGCAAGCAGAACCCAAGGATCTACACTTATGGCAGGAATGAGAGACTGTGTTTCATGGGGAGAATCGTCCATTGGTCATTGTTAGTGCCTCGCAAACAGTACACAGTTAAAGATAGATTCGCTGGTTGCTGCATTATCTAAGCTACCAGGGGAGCAGGCATACATTTTCAAGTAGATAATGAGTAAGCAACATAAATTAATACAGCATTTCCATAAAATCACTATTTGTACAGCATGGAAAAAATGGATATCATGAATCTGTATTATGTCCCAGGTAGTCATGAACTATTGAGATATTAATACATATAAGAGATACGGAAATTCTGCATGTAGGCCATGTGCAAAGATCTGATCAGAACAGGATAACCAAGATAAGTTGAAATGAATTTCTAGTTTATAAAGTAAAAAGGGCTGCAGCAATATGGAGTCAAAGTAGGGAAGTGGAATTGATAGGATTGATTTTTAATCGAACAAGCATAAACTAAATAGTCCGTTAAACTGTAATGTTCGGTGACTTATTATGATTTTCTGGTACCTCCACTATTTTTGCACTCACTGAGGAACTTAATTCAGATCTGATCTGTGCAGTGCCTTCCGTCCATAAATCCCACTGGAATACTGGTTAAAACTATTTCAAAATGTGATAGAAATTAAACAGATCAATGAAAATGATGAATTGTTCAAAAAATTAAATAATCAGCATTACCTAACAATACTTAACTGTAATTTAAAAAAAATATATGAAGGAAAATAGAGAGATTCCAAGGAATTATAGGCCAGTAAGCCTCATGATACAAGAAGGATTGTTAAGTTATTGGAGAGGATTCTTCAGAAAGGATTTACGCCCATTTGAAAGGGAATGGGGTAATTAGGAACAGTGAGCATGGCCTTGTACAAGGCAGGCCATATCTTACTAATTTGATCAAGTTTTTCGAGGCCGTGACAAAGGTTTGATGTTCTGCCACCCAGGTCATAATGATACAACTGACACAAAAAATAAGAGTGCAGTGTCACTCGGTCCATTTCAGTCAACGGAAAATAATAATAATAATATTGGCAATCCAGCCAATCCTGTTTTCTACAGATTTCTAAGGGCCCTGTTTGAACTTTTTTGTATTGGCTGGACATTTTGTGACCCAATTTAGGATAATTAGTATAAAATTGCTGCTCATATGCAAACCTGATTAATCAATGAAGTAACAAATGTTTCAAAGTCCATGCACAATTTCCAGGTCAAGTTAGTTATTAATTGGTGGATTCACAATGTTTGTTATTGCTTTTAAAATGAAAGAATGTTCTTTTCTTTACCAGGGCATGGCAGGATTCATGGGACCAATTGGAGAGCTTGGGAAGATTGGGGAAAAGGTATATAGAATTAATACCGTCAATTTATGTTAAAACTGAGATGTTGGAATATAATAGGCATCAGAATTACGCATGGATATTAATGGCTGTTTTGAACAAAATAATATGTCATCTAACCCAGTGATAGGTTTCAAGTCCATAGTATGTAAAGGCATTGCATTTACTCCATTCTCTACAATTAACACATTACTCAATTTGTCGGAAATAGCATTTTATTTTTGTCCCATATTGGCAAATTCCACTAATTTGCAGAAGCAAATCCCCTCACAGGTGAAATAACAGGGAATGTCAGAACTAATTCAGGCATTTTAATGGAAAATTTGCCTTTTATCCAGGAAAGGTTGGAAGCACATGCAAAATGAACCAAAATAAGGAACTGAATGTGATTAAAGAAAAGGGAAACAATGTTTAAAATGTGTAATTTAGATGGTATGTATGGTATATTTTGCTATTCAATCACTAAGCTTCATTTTTCTATGGGGAATTGACTGCATAAAGGGATATGGTGCTACATGGATAGACACAAAATGCTGCAGTAACTCAGCGGGTCAGGCAGCATCTCTGGAGAACATGGATGGGTGACATTTCTGGTCGGGACCCTTCTTCAGACTGATTCTAGTAGGGAAGTCTGAAAAGGGTCTCGATCCGAAATGTCATCTATCCATGTTCTCCAGAGACACTGCCTGACCCGCTGAGTCATGCCATCATTTTGTGTCTATCTTTAGTATAAACCAGCATCTGCAGTTTTTATTTTAATTACATTAATGTACCATGGATACAAGAAGGATATCTCCATGAATCTGGTTCAAGTGTAAACGCAAAATGCTGAAGACATTACAATTCTGAATCCAAACACTCAACATTTTACACTGCCCTTTCCCCATCATATTCGAAACACATTGGATCCATGATAAACAGCGCACACCAAGGCCATTGGTCCCATCTCTCTAAAGTCTCATGTTAGAGCGTTATGTAAAGTGTACTCTGGAATACCCACTGACCATTGCTTACTCTTGTTTCTGCAGGGTGATCGTGGTGAAACAGGTCCTCCAGGTCCTCCAGGAGTTAAGGGAGCAATGGTAAGGAGGACGTTTGGCGTCCCTCTCCCTATCTCTTTGCCTCCCTACACTCCTGCTCCTACAACTACTCAACAAGCCTGTCTCTACAAACCTTCCCCACTCCCCTTCCTTAATCCTCTTTTACTACCTTCTCCCTCCTCCCTGCCCTCTTTCCTCCTGACTTCTTTCTCCACCCATTCCCCCTCATTTTTCTGCAGTTTCCATCTCTCTGTCTGTTAGTGTGCAAAATTGGAGCACATGGTATTGTGGGTAGGGTATTGACATGGATAGAGAACTAGTTGGTAGACAGGAAGCAAAGAGTAAGAATTAACGGGTCCTTTTCAGAATGCAGGCCGTGACTAGTGGGTTACCGCAAGGCTTGCTGCTGGGACCCTAGTTATTTACAATATATATTAACGATTTAGACGAGGGAATTAAATGTGACATCTCCAAGTTTGTGGATGACACAAAGCTGGGTGGCAGTGTGAGCTGCGATGCGGATGCTATGAGGCTACAGGGTGACTTGGATAGGTTGGGTGAGTGGGCAGAAGCAGGAAGGCAGATTATTATCTGAATGGTGTCAGATTAGGGGAGGTGCCAAGAGACCTGGGTGTGCTTGTACATCAGTCACTGAAAGTTAGCATGCAGGTTCAGCAGGCAGTGAAGAAAGCTAATGGCATGTTGGCCTTCATTGCGAGAGGATTTGAGTTTAGGAGCAAGGAGGTCCTACTGCAGTTGTACACGGCCCTAGTGAGACCGTACCTTGAGTATTGTGTGTAATTTTGGTCTCCTAATTTGAGGAAGGACATTATTGCTATTGAGGGAGTACTGCGTAGGTTCACCAGGTTAATTTCAATGATGGCGGGACTGACTTATGATGAAAGAATGGGTCGACTGGGCTTGTATTCACTGGAATTTGGGATGAGAGGGGATCTTATAGAAACATATAAAATTCTTAAAAGATTGGACAGGCTAGATGCAGGAAAAATGTTCCCTATGTTGGGGGAGTCCAGGACCAGGGGTAACAGTTTAAGAATAAGGGGTAGGCCATTTAGGAGTGAGATGAAGAAAATCTTCTTCACCGGGAGAGTTGTGAATCTGTGTAATTCTCTGCCACAGAAGGCAGTGGAGGCCAATTCACTGGATGTTTTCAAGAGAGAGTTAGATTTAGCTCTTAGGGCTAAAGGAATCAAGGGATATGGGGAAAACGGGGTACTGATTTTAGATGATCAGCCATGATCATATTGAATGGTGGTGCTGGCTCGAAGGGCCGAATGGCCTATTCCTGCACCTATGTTTCTATGTTTCCCAACCACGCATTCTTCCTTCTCATTCCTCTGCTCATCTGCTTTTTTTACCCTTTCCCCTTCTCTTTACCCAACCGCTTTCACATCAACGACCCCTTCTCTCCTCTTGTCTCTTCACCATCTTCTCATTCCCTCCCTTCTCTCTGCCCTCTCTTTCTCTTTTTCCCTTATCTCTTAGCATTCCTTTCAATTCTTCCCTTCTCTCTTCCCTACCACTCCCATAGCCTCCTCTACCTTCCCTTTCCCCTTTTCATTCTCTTCCTCGACTCCCTTTCTCACCACTTTGCTCTTGACCATTAATGTATGTTTTTCCTCTTTTTATTCTCCTTCCTCTCTCCTTCCCCTACCATCCTGTCCTTTTATCCGCTCTCCTCTTTTCCCACCCCATTGCTTCCTCACATTCCTTTCCCCTGCTATCTCTCAACTCTTTCAACCTCTTTTCCCCCTCCCATTTATCTCCCTCTCCCTTATTTACTTGTTCCTCCCCCATACCCTCTCCCCCATGTTATTACGAAAGCCATGTTTTCTGAGTTATGTTGACAGTTTCCATCCATCATACACATTTGTTTAGTTTAGTTTAGAGATACAGCACAGAAACAGGACCTTCAGCCACTGAGTCCGCGCCGACCAGCAATCCCTGCACACTAACACTATCCTGCACACACTAGGGATAATTTACAATCCTTGCTAGCAAATTAACCTACAAACCTCTAGGTCTTTGGAGCGTGGGAAGAAACCCGAGATCTCGGAGAAAACCCACGCAGGTCACGGGGAGGATGTACAAACTCTGTACAGAGAGCACCCGCAGTCAGGATCGAACCCGGGTCTTTGGCATTGTAAGGTAGCAACTCAACCACTGATCCACCATTTGTATGATGAGAAAATAATAGCTTCATGATTATTTCTTAGATAACTGACAGACTTGCACAATGGATAAAATATACTCCTATAAATGCAAGTTCTGAAATACATAGAGTCTGCAATTTTTTATTATCAGGTATTCGGAAATAAAATACTGCCAGTGCTATAAATCGGACATAAAAAGGGAAGGTTATAATCACACAACAGGCCAATGCTACAACAATAGAAAGTGAAGCAGAGTTAATGTTTCATCAATGTCGACTCCCGTCAACAATGCTGCCTGGTCTGCTGAATATTTCCAACATTTTCTGTCAGGATCGAACCCGCGTCTCCGGGGCTGAAAGCGCTGTAAGGCAGCAATTCTACCTCTGCACCACCGTGCTGCCCTGGGTCAACGGATCTCTTTCCACGCTATATGACTCTATGAATCTAAGATGTGATATGTGATCCAAGAGGAAGGGATATAGGTGGAAGGGGGATACGGATAAAGGGAGGCAGGAATGTGGGAGAAATGGGTATGCATCCAATTGGGACAGGGAAAGGAAGAGGGGTAAAGGTGGGAGGGGAGTATTTGTTGCAGATAAATAAATAAACTAACAGAAGTGTTTCTCAAAGGTACAATGGTCTGCCAGAGTTTTTGTGCCATCTTTACTACATGCTGCTGCTGAACTGCTCCATCTGGTGGCCACAGTGAATATGAATTATTAAAAATAGTGAAGAAACCAGCTGTCTGTACAGAGTTTGTACGTTCGCCCCGTGACCCCATGGGTTTCTCCTGAGTGCTCCAGTTTCCTCCCACACTCCAAAGATGTATAGGTTTGCAGAATAATTTGGCTTTGGTAAAAATTGAAAATTGTCCTTAGTGTGTAGGATAGTGTTAGTGTACAGGGATCGCAGACTCTGTGTGCTATATCTTTAAAAACTAAAAACTAAAGTTGAGAAATGAATTGATTAAATATATAAATTGATTTTCCATTCTTCTTCTTAATTACAATGTTTCTGTCGTGCCTACTGACATGATTGATCTTATAGACTAATGTGTAATTATCAAACCATAGAGGTGATGTATTGCAAATATCATTCTAAAAATATACTATATTTTAACATGTTGTTGCTCAAGATAACTGCACTGTATTCAGAATTAAAGAACAGAATCTCAGGACATTATTTTTTTTGTCAGGAAGATGTTAGCTTTGTATTTGCATTGTGGTATTGGTACACTGAGGTGTCAGTAAATAGCCTCTCCACATGTGGAATCCTATTTACTGACAAAAATGACACCCAGTAACGTTACTTATGGTCTCAGTGATCAGAAGCACAGGTACTTTCAACACAGAAGTAAAAGGGGTAGTTGGACCACAACACTGTTTTACCAACTGGCTATGTTTTACTATGTTTTCATCCAAGACAAGTAGCCTGGCAAAGGAGTGATTGGAAATTGAGAGAGGAATGTAATGTAATGTAAAAACAAGGAACTGCAGATGCTGGTTTACAAAAAAATCACAAAATGGTGGAATAATTTAGCAGGTTAGTCATCATTCCTGGAGAACAGTCGAAGAAGGGTCCCGATCCAAAAACACCACCTATCCATTCTCCAGGGATGGAGCCTGATCCGCTGTGTTACTTCAGCACTTTGAGTAATAAACCTCAACTTGTTTGCACAGTTTTCAAAGACAAAGTGTGGCATGGTTGGACAGCATTAACCAATTTTATGCAG
Organism: Amblyraja radiata; assembly: GCF_010909765.2. Classification (NCBI taxonomy): domain Eukaryota; kingdom Metazoa; phylum Chordata; class Chondrichthyes; order Rajiformes; family Rajidae; genus Amblyraja; species Amblyraja radiata. The sequence continues at coordinate 9,972,680 of NC_045987.1, read as the reverse complement.
ATTTTTGAGTGCGATATCTTTGGTCGTTAATGAGGATTGACTTACTAGTACAGGAACTTTATATAACCTTGTTTTCTTTTCCCATTGTCCCGCTTACATATATCATGTCAGTTGCAGACTGAGTCCCAAAGTCTGTTTCTGATGAGACTTTCAACCACCTTGGTTAAAATCACAAATGGGGGGTTTTCATTGAGGAAGAAAGAGCATTTGATAATGTTGAAGGCACAAACTTAGTTCAAGGGGTCAGGCACATTTACCAACAGGGGAGGGCAGAATACTGCACCACTCTTTGCCAAAAGCATCAAACAAATTGACTCACACTGAGATACCATTTACTACATTCTCAGGTAATTTCAGCAAAATTCAGTGGCTACAAATGCCAACATTTTGCAAACGAGAAGCACTCCATCGTCAACAGATGAGAAATGAGTAAAATAAAAATGGAGATAGACCTGTGACAAAACACGTGGTGTTCATGGTAAAGGTTGCCAGACCATCTATAAGATGTTAGGCTACTTTTAAGATTGCCTGCACTTTTGGGTGCTCTGCACTCTATCCCTTTAGGGTCTTTGAAGTAAAAATGTAAAGGCCACATTTATGAAAAATCTGGTAGAAATGTTGCCTTTTTGCACTAAATGTGTGTACAGCAAGTGTCATGTTGGCCTTCATAGGGAGAGGATCGGAGCAAGGAGGTCCTACTGCAGTTGTACAGGGCTCTGGTGAGACCACACCTGTCGTATTGTGTGCAGTTTTGGTTTCCTAAGTCGAGGAAGGACATTCTTGCTTTTGAGGGAGTGCAGCGTGAGTTCACCAGGTTAATGCCCGGGATGGTGGGACTGACATACTGTATGATAAGATAATGGATTAACGAGGTTTATATTCACTGGAATTTAGAAGGATGAGATGGGTTCTTATAGAAACATATAACATTCTTAAGAGATTGGACAGTTTAGATGTAGGAAAAATGTTCCTGATGTTGAGGGAGTCCAGAACCAGGGGTCACAGTTTAAGAATAAGTGGTAGGCCATTTAAGACTGAGATGGGGAATATTTTTTTTCACGCAGAGAGTTGTGAATCTGTGGAATTCTCTGCCACAGAAGGGAGTGGAGGCCAATTCACTGGATGTATTCAAGAGAGAGTTAGATATAGCTCTTAGGGCTAACGGAATAAAGGGATATGGGGAAAAAGCAGGAACAGGGTACTGATTTTGGATGATCATCCATGATCATATCAAATGGCCTACTTCTGCACCTATTTTCTATGTTTCTATAATAATGGGTGTCAGCAGAAGCAGCATCCAGAAATTCTGAAGAATAAATTCCAAAAGTTAGGGTGACTCTGACTGACTTCAGGAACAGTGCAGAACACTTATCTTCAGTGACACTTGAAGTTTGCTGGGTAACCAAACACAAGTGCCTGTGCTGCTTTCAACGTTTGAGTCACCCTAACTCTCAGAAATCTTGTCTCACAATTCTTGAAGTCTGTATCTCTGACATATGATACTTTGCTGCTCCATTGGGTAGTTTCTGATTTTTCATCAAACCTGGAAGGAGTATTTGACTACATTGCCGGAACCCCAACATTTTAAGCATTCATAATGGCTAATCATGTCCTTCAATTGACCTCTCTGACACCTTCCCTGCACATGTGCCTCTTTCTGATGGAAGTTGGCTTCTGAACATACTGTTCTTAAGAGGTTTTTGCGAGTTAATCTATCTTGTCAGGATCACTCTCCAACCGCTGTCCTTTTAATGCACAATGCACTCGTACATAGCCACCACCCTCCTGGTTGTATTATCATGCTGTCTTTTCAGGGTTACTTGCTACAGTCAAAGTTTTGAAGAAAGTTATCATCATTGTAAACATAACATGTAATGTTCTTAAAATGGAACCCATTTAGTGCTGTTTTGGAACTGCTACTAATGAATTTCAGATTACCAGTGCTGTTTTAAAGCCAGGAAACACTACAGACAAATTTCTGGTCTATGTTTTGTCTTCTGGGTAGATTAGAATTATATTACATCATCTAAATCTCATTTAACAATAGTTTAGTTGAATAGAGGGGTAGATAGTTGATTAGCAGCCAAATTACTCACAAATGTACTGTATGAGTATATGATTTATATGCTATACACTAGTTCAACGACACTTGTTTATCCTGATGCATAGAATTAATGTTAATTTAGCAAGGTAATGGTTAATCTGCCGGTCACAGCATTTATCTGATAAATTGCATGGAATCAATCCAACAGGAAGGGATAAGATTAGGAATAAAATTATTTTAGAATTCAATATTTATCTGCCAAAACTGGAACTGTTACAGCATAAACAACATCTAGAATTCAAAACTGATAAAATGGGCATTAGAAAATTGAGAGCTGCTGCCAATAATAAATATTAGATAATGTTTGCTTTTAGCCTATAACATACAGTTAGGTCTATGTAACTACAACTGGAATTAAATCATGTGATCTTATTCTTAAACACAATATGCAGCAAAGGGGGAATGTTTACAGTGATTTCCAGATTTTATTTTTCTCTGCATCTTGTGGTACATATCAAACCGAGACCAGTGTTTTCTCCGTGAAAAAATGAGAGGATTTTTTTTGTCCTTAATTGTTCTTATACTCAGGTATTCCTTTTAGCCAATTACTTTAAAACAGTGTAAAGGGCCAGATACCCTGATTCCCAGCAATGAGGAGACCGAAAGCAAGACCAAGTTAGCATTCAAATCTGGTCCAAAATCTGGAATATAAAAGGAAATGCGAGGGAAGATTATTATGGCCCTGATTTTGCTGAAAAACGTCAATAACCAATGCATATTGTTACTGATGTGCAACTCATCCAGCAGTGTGTGGTATTTGAACCACTGTGTTGCTGGCCAACTTGCACAATTCCACCTGAAGATTTCTAAAAATTGCATATCTTGAGTAATCTGACAATGCACACTAATTTCCCTTAAAAGCTGCTAAAATGTTAAATTTTATAATGAACATAGTAAGTACCCATTGACATGATAATTGTTAATGATTGATAGATCATTTTATTTTACTTGGAATGTGAAAAGTGATTCTTATTCTTCAGATTGTGTTGAACACAATGTGCTAGAGTAACTCAACAGGTCAGGCAGCATCTACAGAGGACATGGATAGGAGATATTTCGGGTCAGGACCCTTCTTCAGACTGTACATGTATTACCCCTAAAACTTCAAATTGTGAATTTTTTAAAGAGATTTTAAAATGTAAATTATTACATTTATTTTCATTTTTTTCATTCCTTTACTTTTCTGTTTCTACAATCCATTCTTTTTGTACCACATTTTTTTTGTAAGGTATTTGCCATTGAATTTATTAACTAATTCGGTCCTTCCTTCCTCTATTGTTCAATATGTAAGGGGACTAAAGAGAGAAACCATTTGCTGCCACAGTCGCCACCATTTATCATCATCCTTTTGTCTTCATGTCGTGTCATCAGATTATGCTTCTGATATTTTAGTCAACAAATTGAACGTTCAAACTTAAATTTGTACATACGCCTTTAACTAAAGGCACACAGCAGTCTTATTGCCACAAAATCTGGACCAATTTTTTTAATTATGAAAATTTGTAGTTTTAGTAAAACAAACATTTTAATTTTTCTTTCCCAATTTATCCACCATTTAATGATATATTGTGGTCTTCCCTTTGATGAGAATTCTGAAAAGCTAATCTTACGCAATGAGATTATCATCTGCCGTAATTGGTACAGTTAACATGAGTATATTTAGTAAAATATGGTTTGTATTTGTAGAAGTTGAAATTTGGAATATAACTAATTACAATCACATTGACTATATTCATTCCAATTTTTTTCGTATTAGTATGGATTATTACATTGTGGAACTGAGGTACATGAAAATTGCACACCCATCATTATTGTCCATATTTCTTGGTAAGGCTCCTTTGGAGCTTTCATCTCAGTTTTGCCATCTGGATGGAATAGGGTTAAAAATGGCCAAACTTAGCACTTTCTGCTCAGTGAACTAAAAGTGAAGATGGCTATAAAAGCTGTGCAACTGAGAAATAACTTGCACACATTCTGAGTGAAAGCAGCCATAAGACATCATAGATGATGTGTTGTCAACATATGGTGCATACATCACGATATTGTGATAAATTATTCCCACCAATTGGCATACATTCAAGGTAAGATACCATTGTGAATTCCCTTTAATTCATGTATTTTTGCACTCTGCACTGCCAAACCACTCCTAACCACATTCAGACTGCTTATGGAAGGTTAACTGAATGCAGCTTAAGACTTTTGTGTCAATAAACTTCTCAGTTCGTAGCCTGAAGTTGTGAACGTAAGTTTAGCTGCCCACCCAGAAATGCTAAAGAAGGATTTTTAATACCAGTGGCTATTTTTAAAACAGTTGAATCTGTTTACCCGATATGTTTTAAATATGTTGATAATTGCTGTGGGATTGAGGGCATTCCCCCTCTGCCCACTGGAACCTGAACACACATTCTGTGTATTTACTGTCTCTTGGCCAATGTAGCTAGAGAAACGGAATATAGATGTTTCAGTCTACATTTGCCAGAAAGAGGTCTGGCACATAACAGTCAAAGTGAATTAAACGACAGAAATATTTATTGAAAGCAGTTTCCTTCACAGGAAATGGCAGCAAAATGAAGGTTGCACTGATGGCCAGTCATAGATGTTAGAAAAAAATATATTTCTCACTGAACACCATTTTTTATTTCCCACAGATATATACTGAAAATTCTGTTCTGTTACTTTTAAATGAACAAACACATGTACTTAAGATTTTTTTCCAAATATAAAAGGCAAAATCTGTACATTATCCCACATTTAAAGGTGCTATCTACTCCAATTTAAAATATAATATATTTATTTTGGTTAGTCATGTCTTCCAACCTATCCAAATATGAATTTGGTGTAATAGGTGTAATTGTACATTGTGGCGAGGTTGGTTCATGTACATAGGACTCGATGACTGTCCGCTTCTAATTTATTTGTGTGCAGTATTTTCTTAAACAATAGTTTTCTTCATCTAATTTATTCAAATTGCTGCTTTTAGAAGTCTGCATGAAGTCTATTTCATATGCATATCCTGTGTGGCAGTTGTAAACTGCCAACTACTTGCTTTGTGTGTGGCAGGCTAGATAAAACATTAAGGTGTATTGATCATCCAGTTGTTGAAAAAATGGGGCTTATTGTGACTGAACAATTTAAGGGTTTCTAGGTCAGTTTATTGTCACATGTACCAATTGAGGTACAGTGAAAAAATAGTTACCATAGAACCATACTAAGTGAAAAGCAACAAGACACACAACCACATAAAAGTCAACGTAAACATCCATCACAGTGGATTCCACATTCCTCACTGTGATGGAAGGCTTCAATCTTCTTCCTCTTGTTTGTATTACCATTTGGAATATATTCAGTTTAAATAACTAATTGTTGTCCTGTAGCTTCTGTTTTGAAACATTTTATGTACAGTTCCTCAAAAGTGGCATCACAAGGAGATAGGGTGGTCAAGAAGGCTTTCGGCACATTGGCCTTCATCAGTCAGAGCATTGAGTATAGCAGTTGGAACGTCATGTTACAGTTGTACAGGACATAGGTGAGGCCACATTTGGAGTATTGTGTTCAGTTTTGGTCATCCTGTTATAGGAAAGATGTTGTTAAGATGGAAAAGGTGTAGAGAACACTAACAAGGATGTTGCCAGGACTCGAGGGTTGGAGCTATAGGGAGAAGTTGAGCAGCCTAAGGCTTTATTCCTTAGAGCACAGGAGAATGAGGGGTGATCTCATAGATGTGTACAAGATCATGAGAGGAATAGAATTTTTTACGTAGAGTAGGGGAATCTAGAAGCAGAGGACATGGGTTTAAAGTGGGGGGGAAAGATTTAATAGAAACCAGAGAGGCAACTTTTTCACACGAGGGGTGATAGGTGTATGGAACAAGCTGCCAGAGGAGGTAATTGAGACAGGTACTATCACAACTATTAAGAAACATAATGTAGACAAGTACATGGTAGGATAGGATAGGTTTAGAGGGATATGGGCCAAACACAGGTAGATGGGACTAGTCAGGGCATGTTCATAAGATCATAAGTGATGGGAGCAGAATTAGGCCAATCGGCCCATCAAATCTACTCCGCCATTCAATCATGGCTGATCTATCTCTCCCTCCTAGCCCCATTCTCCTGCCTTCTCCCCATAACCTGTGACACCCGTACTTATCAAGAATCTATCTATCTCTGCCTTAAATATATTCACTGACTAGACCTCTACACTCTTCTGTGGCAAAGAATTCCACAGGTTCACCAACCTCTGACTAAAGAAATTCCTCCTCATCTCCTTCCCAAAAGAATGTGCTTTGATTCTGAGGCTATGGCCTCTAGTCCTAAACTCTCCCTCAAGTGGAAACATCATCTCCACATCCACTCTATCTAAGCTTTTTACTGTTCTGTATGTTTCAGTGAGGTCCCCTCTCATTCTTCTAAACTCCAGCGAGACAGACCCAGTGCTGTCAAATACTGTTGGGCAAAGTTGAGCCAAAGGGCCTGTTTCCACACTGTATGATTCTATGTTACCTTTAATATTTTACATGCCAATCATTCACTCTGATGTTCCTGAGCTGATTGTTATCAAGTCATGACTGTTCATGTAATTAGATTCATATGATTAACAGCAGCTCAAAGATATATTCCATTTTCACATGTTAATTTCAAGAAATTGAAGACATGGAAATTTACATTTTGGAATATACAAGACTTCAATACAATGAGAAATCACAAATCCAGTATTACAAATAATGTTTGTAATTTAGAGTATTGAGAACATCAATTCAGTTTCCAACAGCCCATTTCATTCAAAGTGGGGGCTTTATACATTTCTGGTAGTGCCTTATTTAACTGTGTCAAGGTGTTAAAGGTTTGTGGGGCCAATTTCAGTAAGTCTGCAAGGAAAGTTATCTTCGCAGTCCCCAAGAACATGAGAAGTTAGAGCAAGAGTAGACTGCATAATCCGTGCAATCGGCTGTTGCCTCACTGTTCACTGTGTTTCCGATTCTTTACTTTGGCTAATGAAGAAATTGAAAGTCTGGATTATTTGCAGGATATTTGTTATGTCTCCTTATTTAATGAAGGATATAAATGTATTGGGAAAATTTACAGCAAGTAACGCAGCTGGTAGAGCTACCGTTTCACAGCGCCAGGGATCCGGGTTCAATTTGCTCAGGTGCTATCTGAATGAAGTTTGTATGTTCTCCCTATGACTATGTGGGTTTCCTCTAGCTGCTCTGGTTTCCCCCCTCATCTCAAAGCCGGAACAAATCAGGGTCAGCAACAGATGACCAAGAAAGGGTGGAGCCCATTATAGCGCATTATTGACTGGGGAAGAGGTGATATCGAAGGATGCGAACAGTGGAACTAGTAGGACCACTAAGGTGGGGGAGGGTGGGGAGAGAGGGAATATCATGACCAAAACAGAACACAATACCCCAAATGAGGCCTCACCAATGTCCTGTACATCTGTAACATGACATCCCATCTTCTATTGAGAGCCCTGCCATTCACAGTGTGGGTCCTGCACTAGTTAGACTTCCCAAAATGCAACATCTTGCACTTTTCTGTATTAAACTCCATCATTCAAACCTCAGCCTACCTTCCAAAATGATCAAGATCCTGCTGCAATTTTGGACAACCATCTTCGCTAGCTACCATACCACCCACTTTAATGTCAACTGAAAACTCACTAAACATGCCTTGTACGTTCTCATCCAAATCATTGATAGAGCAATGGTCCCAGCACCAACACTGAGGCACATCACTAGTCATAGGCCTCCAGTCTGAAAAACAGCCTTCCACAATCACCCTCTGCTTCAACAGTCACACTATTTAAATAATATTCTGCTTTTCACACACTTATCCAAAATATAAGTCTTCTGCAGTTTTACCACCTCTTTTAATCTGCCCAATTTTGTACTTTTCCATTTTTTTTGCTTCTTTGCTTCCTCCATTTCAGGGAAAACAGACTCAGCCTCTCCAGTTTCTCCTCATAATTGAAATGCTCCGTCCCAGGCAACACCCTGGTGAATTTTCTCAGCACCCTCTCCAGCACTACCATATCTTTAACTGCCAAAGATGTTTTTCTAAATGAAAGGCTGTTTATAAAATCACCAGTTTCTTCCCACATCCCAGAGATGCATGGGTGAACAGGTCACTGTAGATAGCCAGGATTATGTAGTTGAGTACTAAAAATAAAGTGGGATTGTTGCAGGATGAATGTACAGGGTGTGTGATTCTCGACAATGACTTGATAGCATGTTGGGTAGTTTTGATACGACTCTAGGTTATAATTTTGGTACGACGCTTGAGTTATAATTTAACCGCTTAACTGTTCAAAGGCTGAGCAATTGTTTGAAATGTGCATATTCTTAACTGAATTCACGTATTTTTCTTCTTTTGATTCTCAGGGTCACCCAGGGCCTCCAGGAGACTTAGGCCCTCCTGGACCAATTGGACCCCCAGTAAGTGACCTTCGTTATTAGATTAAATTTTGAATCTCATTGTTTGGAAGCATGACCGATAGCTTTGGTGTATAATATGTTTTTCACACCTTTATATTCATTTAATAATGTTGTTTATAAGTATGCTATTCAGAAATGTCATGTGTAAGAGTACTGGGATACTCAACCTCTCATTGAATGGACCCAATGTTGACACTTTATCAATTTAGTTTGTAAATTTTCATCAGATAGTTTATCTTGATTTTTTTAATTATAGAGAAACCTACTTCTGGTAAATAGCAGGAAAGTGCATTTTATGTTTCCATAAAATATGTAATCAACAAAATTTAATGAATTCTTCATGAAATATAAGAGTTTTTGAAAACAACTTGAGTACATGAAGTTCAAGAGTGATGAAAGTTTATTCAACTCATTATTAATTGTGGATCAGGTTAAGAATGAATGAGATGCCTATACCTTCTTTCCACATTGCATAATAACTAGATAAATAATTCAAATTTACCACCAACTCAAAGCCGCTCATTCATGACTTTCTTTGGTGAGAAAATACTTCAATCCCTTGAATAAGCACAGAATAATTTTGAAGTCAAAAGTTCTTAAAGTTAGTTGTATAATGTGTGTTTATAAGCACTATGTGTCCCTAATTGTGCATAAAACTGAAGGATCGTGCATTCATTGAGCATTAAGCAGCACCCTTAAATGGCCACACTAACCACCATCAGCTTTCCCTGCTATTTGGCATCAACTCATTGGCTGCAGTGTGTACGACGTTACAAATAGATGTCAGTATTTCTTCAAGACTTCATGGGAGCAAATGGAAAAGCCTCAACTAGCGCCAAGTACAGGATGGCCAAGTACAGCAATTACTTGGGTTTTCTAACAGAGCACACACAATGCAGATTTTTGAATAATGAACAGAGATTTATGAAAAGAAAGCAGGTAATTCAGCTCATCATTTTCATGCTGGCCATATGTAGAGCTACTTAGGTTATCTTATTTTCCAAATTTCAATCTGTGGCCCTAGTTCTGGTTCTTCATGTGCTCATTTAGGCACTTACTAAACATGACATGTTTCCTCATTCTCAACAGCAGAGCTGCCCGCATATTAGTTTCACCATGAGCACCACAGTGGCTCTGGAAAGTTACAAGAATTAACCAAATCACCATATCAACCAATTTTTTTTAATATCAATGCCAAAACCATACAGTTGTTGTCTGATTAGCCTTTTATGTTCCTTTTAGTGCCAGTATTTTAGTGTTTTTGCCTGTATGTCTACTTCTGTGCTGAGGGTTCCTAGTGCTGCAGCTAGACTAATGAATGATTACTTGCTTGGTGTAAAAGAGATAACAGACGACTGTGGAGGGCAACTGTGAGCAGCCCCAGACCTAGGTAGCTCCGTTTTTTTAATCATCTTGCAATGAATAACAGCAATCTAGGTTAAATTATGACATTTGAAGCTGGAGTGCCCCATGTTCCTAGGCATCTCATGTAGTCGTTGTGAATGGCTGTGCAATTTCCCAGACATATCACTATCTTGGTGATCAACTATCTGTTTCCTGCCCTATCGGGTAGAATTGGTGTGCAATCACTCTTGGTAAACTTGCACCTGAGCTACACTTTCTCCCTTGCCTGGCAGCAATTAATGTGCAATTGGAGCTCTTCTCCTCCGGGGGTCCCCAAACGAGGGATCCCAGGCTGCGGACGCTGCGCCAGCTAGAGCTCTGCAGACCGCGGCTTCAGGCTGCCACGGGCCAGCAAACGGAGCGCTCCCGTCCGGCGACCCCCGGCGAGGGCTCGCCCGCTCCGCGACGAAAGAGTCCTCGCTGCGCCCGCTGCTGAAGCTGAAGCCCCGGGCATGTCTCTGGGAAAGGCTGCACCTATCCTTGATGTTAGGCCACGGGGGAGGCGACATGGAAAAAGTCGCCTCTCCGTGGAGGAGGCGACCGAAGCGGTTTCCCCCTTACCCCCCCACCCCCCCCACACCACCCCCCACACAAGACACACAAAGAAACATTAAAAACATACATTAAGACACTAAAAAAACAAAAAAGTTGAAAAAACGAACAAGCTGCTGACAGGGCTGCCGGCTTGCCGCGCCCCCCGCCGACCTTTTGCTCTTTTTATGTATGGGGTTTACAACATTTTTTTTTTACGTTTTATTTGTATTATTAGTATTTTTGTACTAGATGTAAGTATTCCAAAATATGAAAAGAATAGGATGACACTTAGAAATAAGAGCTGATGAATTACAAAATGTAGCATTGCACTGGAGCCATTTTTAACTAGACTCACAAAAAATGTAATGTAAATTTTAACCGTGAGGATATTTAGCTCATCATGCCTGTGCAGTTCACAAAGAACAACCCAGCCTAATCCCACCTCCCTGCATTTGACACATTGCCCTGTAGTTCACAGTTCTTTAAGAACAGATTCAAGTATTGTTTGAAAGGTTGTTTATATCCCAATCTGAAGAAGGGCCCAGACCAAAATGTCGTCTATCTATTCTCTCCAGTTCTTTGTTTTTTTTTGTAAACCACCATCTGCGCTTTCTTGTGTCTCCAAATATAGCTTAAATGTGATAACGATATCTACCTCTGTCACTCTTTCAGGCAGTGATTTTCAAACCCTTAATGCAGTCTGGGAGACATTTCTCCCCTCATCTCCCCTATAATCCTAAAATTACTCTAAATCTTTCCCCTCTAGTTTTGGAGTTCTGTTATTAGGGAAATGTCCTACTCACAATTGTATGCAGCTCAATTGTCTCCCCTCAGCTCATCTCCAGTAGCCAGATACTATTTTTCCCAGGCTTCATCTAACAGTTTGTGATTTTCTTTACTTGGACTTGGCAATGTGTATATTTTTAAGACCTCTTAATAATTCCTCTTTTACTAACTTATCTTGGCAAACATTTCAAACTTGTTCACTTTGAATACAATATCAGCATAATTCTTTTCATTCGTGAAGACACTCCTGAAATATTCATTCAGTATCTTAGTTTAGTTTATTATTGTCACGTGTACCGAGGTGCAGTGCAAAGGTTTTTGCTTTCCATTTAAAGAAAAGACTACGCGTAATCACAATCAAGCAGTCCATCGTGCACAGATGCAGGGTACAACATTTGGTGCAGCTACTGGAAATAAAGATTTAAAAGAGTGGAACGATTGTAATGATGATTGATAACCATCTTGAAGCCGCGGTCTCCGGTGGGGAGGCACCGATTCAGGACTTATTCAGGACTTACCTGGACTTACCCTGTCTGTACATCTGGATGCCCGCAGCGGCGACTGCGGAGGGTTGAGGTCCCAACCATGGGGGGAAATGGGAGAGGACTTTGTGCCTTCCACCACAGTGATGAATGCTGTGGTGGATGTTTGTGTACATTTTTTCAATTGTGTATTGTGTGTTCTTTTTTATTGTACCGCTGCTGGCAAATTCATTTCACTTGCACTTATGTGCAAGTGACAAATAAAACTTGATTGATTGATTGATTGAGGTGAGATCCATTGAGTATCTCTGGCTTTACCTTGAATTTTCCCTCAACATTATTTGATCAACTGGAAACTGTTAATTATGCCAAGCACTGGGACTGTGATTCCATACTTGCTTCTGCAAAATCTTTGTATTCACAATATTAAATCTGTTCAGAAGAATGTAAAGAACAATATGGTAGCAGAGTGAAACAAAACAACAGAAAATCATCAAATATTCAAATGTTTTTAATAAGTGAAACTGCTGCCCAGTTAACTGCTGATTGGTGTAAAAGGTGTAACTCTGAATGAATGCAAAGATGTTAATATTTTTATAAGAGTAGGAGGTTTATACTGTACACTAATGGCATAATATTTTGTGATGTGCCATTGGCATTACAGTTGTATTCATTAAATCTTCATATTAAAGTAACGGTTATGCTGTTGAGTTGCTAACATCTAGATGATTATGGCATTTGTAACCTGCGGCTTATGTGTCTATCACAGGGTGCCAGAGGCATTCAAGGATCCCCTGGATTGAGAGGGATGAAGGGCCGCAGGGTAAGCAATCACTTTCAAATACAAATGGAATAAATAACCTTATTGTGGAGAGCATCTCAATCACAGTAAATGAGGTCTTAACATATTGTGCTGTATTGAAGATAATAGTCATTGGAAAAAGAAGTGGTTTTACAATCATAAGTGCACCAAGACAACGGTAAAGAATAATACTATGCAGCATATTACTAGTAAGAGAATTGTTTCTCTGTATTTTCATGCACCAGGAATGAAAAATAACACTTAGGAGTGCTATTGAGCTGGAATATCATATTGTTATTATCCATCTATTTGAAATGGAACTTTTGCATCCTTACCATATCTGACAAAAATAACTGCATAAATAAGGAAAGGTGGCTCTATGTTACACAGAGCTAGGCCCACCTACACCCACTACAAGTGCATGTCACATCTTGTAGTTGGTTCATGAGTGGAAGTCTGTAGCAAACGTCACGTTGCACTGGCGTCATTACTGTAGGTGCAGGCCTTTTCAGGCTCATTATAATTCACACAAAATATATCTGTTAACCTACTCCCATTGTTCTTATTTACCAATTGCTGCATGTGATACCCAAAGAGTTAAGAATAGAGCATTGTTGATGCTATTGACATGTCAAAAGAGTACGTCTTTGAGTATGAAGTGCAAAGCAGTATGTGGAGAGAAACACCAGTCCAGAGTTCATAGGGTCAATCTGTTATGACATTCAACAGTTCTACCCTAATGAATTGTGTTTCTTGGGTTATTTTTAGGAATAAAACGGGCACTTCACTTTGTTCACATTCTGTTGCCTAGTTGTGGCTGACTGCAAAACCAGCTGGACATTGAATATAATGATCATTCTAATTCTGCTGATTCCAAATGTAAATAGTGATATCACTCAGTTTACCTTTTCTTTTTAGATTTATCTTCATGTTGGGAATTTCATTCATGCTATTTTTGGGTAATAGTGTGTCTCTTTTGTATAGTGCATATTTGGTACAAATGCAGGCAGTTTATCAATTAATTTTAGAAAGTGGTATTATCTATAGATAAACACTAAATAGTCTTCTGCTAGTTGAAACTTTATCAAATGCTTGTCATAAGCAAAAATGGTGTAAAGCAGATTCTATAGCAACTCTGATGTAAACATACTTGCGCGATATGGCCTTTTCAGTTAATCCAGTCTAATGTTAGTTATATCTTTATGCCGTCAACTGTAGTCCATATGAACTATTTCTTAATTATTCATTTTTTGGGATGCGGGCGTAGCTGGCAAGATCAACATTTATTGTACATTATTTTAATGTTCATGAGAAAATGGTGTTGAGCCAATTTATTGAACTGTTGCAACCTTTCTTGTGCAGGTATCCACTGTGCTCTTTGAGAGGGAGCTTCAGTAATTAGTCCCAGTAGTGATGAAAAAACATCAATGTTTTACATAGTAAGGTGTTGTACAAACTTGTTGGAAGCAAAAAAAAACCTGCTGGAGGTACAAAAGTGAGATTAATGAATAGATGGCGGGTCAATCAATATCTGTCAGGAGAAAGGAATTGTCGACTGCAGCCACTGTATATCACTATTGTGGGTGGGCTTATACTGAAGCCTTCTCCTCCTACTGATGCAGTAGGGGAGATGCAGCGAGACCTGGGTGTCATGGTACACCAGTCATTGAAAGTGGGCATGCAGGTGCAGCAGGCAGTAAAGAAAGCGAATGGTATGTTAGCTTTCATAGCAAAAGGATTTGAGTATAGGAGCAGGGAGGTTCTACTGCAGTTGTACAGGGTCTTGGTGAGACCACACCTGGAGTATTGCGTACAGTTTTGGTCTCCAAATCTGAGGAAGGACATTATTGCCATAGAGGGAGTGCAGAGAAGGTTCACCAGACTGATTCCTGGGATGTCAGGACTGTCTTATGAAGAAAGACTGGATAGACTTGGTTTATACTCTCTAGAATTTAGGAGATTGAGAGGGGATCTTATAGAAACTTACAAAATTCTTAAGGGGTTGGACAGGCTAGATGCAGGAAGATTGCTCCCGATGTTGGGGAAGTCCAGGACAAGGGGTCACAGCTTAAGGATAAGGGGGAAATCCTTTAAAACCGAGATGAGAAGAACTTTTTTCACACAGAGAGTGGTGAATCTCTGGAACTCCCTGCCACAGAGGGTAGTCGAGGCCAGTTCATTGGCTATATTTAAGAGGGAGTTAGATGTGGCCCTTGTGGCTAAGGGGATCAGAGGGTATGGAGAGAAGGCAGGTACGGGATACTGAGTTGGATGATCAGCCATGATCATATTGAATGGCGGTGCAGGCTCGAAGGGCCGAATGGCCTACTCCTGCACCTAATTTCTATGTTTCTATGTTTCTACTGTTAGTTGTTTGATTGTTCAGCGCCAATCAATATTAAATGGGACAAACCTGCAGAGCTTTGACAGATACATTGGTTTTGAGATCACTTAATTCTGACTTGCTCGCTAAGTTTTGGCATTTTGCTGTATAGCTGCTTTGTCAGGTTGACATTTTCAGGAATTCCCGGTGCTGCTGTCAACCGGCATGAAATACTTGGCTTAATATTAATGGTAGGGTGAGGGGTATGCCTGGCCATGAGATAACAGATTGTGGCAATGTACATTTTCTGTTGGTTCTAATGGTTGGTGGATGCGCAGCGTTGAATTGTTTTGTGCTTATCCCATTTAGCATGATTATAATGCCACCTAGCTTGATGGAGTGTGATGAAGACAGGACTTAGCAGTGGTCATTTCCATCAGAGCTGTCATGGACAGATTCATCTGCTGCAAGTTAACTGGTGAAGCAAGGTCAAGTCAGCTTATTCCTCATAATGGTTCATTCACCACCTGTGGTAGAATGACTTTGGCAAGATACATCTGTCAATGTTGCTAAGAAAGCACTCTTGGTGATGCACATTGAAGTCCACCAGCCAGAAAATATTTTGTGCCGTTGCAGCCTTTGGTGCTTTCCCTTAGTGTTGTTCAAGCACAGATTAGCCAGCTGAGGAAGGGCAACAGATGGTTCACTAGTCCATGTTTGACTTGCTACCTTGTGATTTCATCTGGTCTGCTGTCAAAGGATCAATCCCTTCTGCCTGTATGCCACTTTGCCATTGTTTGCTGTGGTTCACCTCTCAGTGGGACGGTGATTGTGACAGGGAAATTTGACATTGTCTGTAAGATGTGATTCCGCAAAGCTATGAGTTATGACTTATGAGCCTGTTCTCCCAGTTTAGACATAAGTTCCAAGCTATTTATGAGGAGAACTTTGCAAGGCTGAATGGGCTGGATGTCTTGGTCCATCTTGTTTTATTTATCTGTTTTATTATGATATAGTGCAGCTGTATGGCTTGTTAGGCAGGACTACAGGGTATTTAACAGGCAACCCTGTGGGTGACTCTGGAGTCACATATTCACCAGACCAGTTAAAGATGGCAGATTTCTTTCTCTGAAGAACATGCGAGAAATTTGCAGCACTTAAATCGTTTTTATGGTCATTAGACTTTATCCAAATTTGAACTTCCACAGATGCTATGGTTGGATTAGTCTTGGACAATGGTAGATATCGCACTCCCAAAATCTTTTCTTTCTTCATGCATTTTTCTAAGTTTTCAAAAGTCATAACAACTGTGGCATCGCAGATCTAACCTTCCGAAAGTAAATTTTGTTCTCCATAAATTTCAGTGCCTTGAGCAGAAAAGTACACAAAATTTCTCATCTATGAAGTCAAAATCTGACTATTGACAGTTCAGCATTCAATTCAATATAGGAGAGGGAATATACAGTAGTTGGGACTGGTTTGCTAAAGAATAATGTTGATTCTGGTGAGTAAATTTCACTGATGGTATGAGTCCAATGTCACATCACATCGTGTTAAGCAAAACTATCTGTGAGTTCCACATAGTAAATTTAATTCACAACATGTTTCACAATGAAAAGTAAATTAAAAAATGGGAATGACATGACCAAAAGAAACCAATTACACTGAAATTTCCAATCCAATCGTTGTGTGGCTTGGGAAGATATTTTTCTAATGACCTCATTTCTGATGGGAGCTTCTCTGGGAGCAGGCCAGGTGATGAAATCAGGGATAGAGAGGCATTCCAGTGCAGTAGAATGCGAGCACACTGTGTCACTTTTCTCTTGAGGAAAGAAGGATGAGGATTGAACTGATGGAGGTCATTAAAATGATGGAACAATGCAATTTAAAAAGTTAGATTGTTGTTCTTCCATCCAAATACTAAGGGTTTCTCCTGTATTGACAGTATATAAATTTTAAAATCATTTGTGATTTCAGTGGCGGATTTCTGTCCAGCCACAGCTCTTCAAGAGCACTCTATTGACATCTATTTTCAGCAAAACACTGTCTCTAAACAAGATAATCCACAAACAAGCAGT
Organism: Amblyraja radiata; assembly: GCF_010909765.2. Lineage (NCBI taxonomy): Eukaryota > Metazoa > Chordata > Chondrichthyes > Rajiformes > Rajidae > Amblyraja > Amblyraja radiata. The sequence goes on along the minus strand of NC_045987.1, from coordinate 9,955,728 downwards.
GTAATTGGCATTTTCCAATACATTTCCAATTCCAGCATCATACTGTGCAAAGGATAGTCAGCATGTGTGAAGGCTGGAGAGGTGGGGGGTTTGATTTTAGAGAGGTCTATCCTTGAGAGAAACCAAATAACCAGCAGCTGGACAGTTAGGAACAACAAAGGATGAGATAGTTGGGTCATTAGTGGGTTGAGAAGGTGTGGGAGTTCAGAGAAGGAAAGAAAATGCAAAAGTGAGGTGGCCAGGAGATTAATGAATAGATGTTGGTGAGAATGTTCAAGGCTTTGCAAGGAGGACTAAGGGAGAGGCGGTTAGGGAAAGGGGAGATTGAATATCAAAGGGTTTATTCGGGAGGCAGGTGATGAAGGGATACAAGAAATCTGGAACTAGATATCATCCAACACCTTAGCAGGGAGAACTCTGCCACTACAGCATGTACTTTTTTGAGGTTTGTGAAAATGATTTGCAACCCCTTTGCAAGCATGGCGGGTACTAATAGGTTGATTAAAAACCCTGAACTAAATGGCACTCAGGTTACAAGTATCCTGAATATGCATGTAGGGGAGAGGAGAGAGAAGAGGGAAGGTAAAGAGGAGGGGGAGGGATTGTTGGGGGATGAGGGCAAATGAGCCGCGCCTGCGCAGTTGGCGGCTATGGGTTGGAATATTGTGTTGGGGGAACAGGTTGCGTTGGTGGAATGGGTGAGTGATGGAATATTGCGTTGAGGAACGGGGCCCAACAGGTCCCACCTGGTCTAGTGCTTATTAAAACTGAAATTTATTGACATTGAATAATATTTTTTAATAAAAATTGCTGATTTTGCCACACACAGAGAAGCTGAGAAAGCACCCCTTTGTGCCAGAAGGACCTGAAATAAACAATGGTCTGTATTTGAATAAGGAGAGCAGGCAGAAAAATATAGTTGAGGTCATGATCAGATTATTTAAAGTTTTTGAGGGTTTGAACTGTTTAGGGTGTTCCAGTTAGCTCAATTAGGTGGGTGAGACACGTTCTTCCTCCCCTTCTTACCCCCCCCCCCTTCCTTCTACTTCCCCTGTCCTCTTCTTCCTCCTTCATGAACATCTACACTTCCCCTTCCCTCAAATTCCCCTCTTACACCACGTATTTCCCCTTTCCTCTTCTCTTCCAACTTCCCTTTTCATCATCCCTACTCGCATCTTCCCTCTCTCCATCCCACCCTCTAAATCACACACCCTGCTCCCACTTGTCAGCTTGCAACATGCCATCACACTGGTCTTCCCCATAAAGTATATGGATAACCTCTGAGAACAAGCTCAAAAAGGTTTTGCATATTCAGAAAATTAATTTGGTATTTACCGTGTGCATGAGTGATGAACATAGTTGATTTGCCCCCAATAGCAAGTCATGATCTATCCATTCATTCCTGTTCAGTATATAGAGTTACACCGGAGAGCCTTCTTCCATGCTCATTGACTCAATAGCATATGGTGGATGCACTTAGTATTGACTCATTCCAGTGCAAATTGGATACCTTTCAGACTATAGAAAAATGGTCAAATGTGAGTAATTTCAGATACAAAATAAGTGTAGCAAGCTTGGCAGAAACAAGTGACTGTGGTCCAATAGTTTGCCATCTATACATAACTAAAACTCTCACCTTGTTATCTTCTGGTTTGCGTCGATTTTACATTTGCGTAACAATAGTACAGGATAGCGCTACTATTTCACTTCGGAGTCACGTGAGTGACTACGTGAAGAACCCCGCCAGGACGCATGCGTGTCATATCGCTACACGCATTGCAACGAGTCACAGCAGGGGGAACGACGTTCCCCTTAGCGGCAGAATATAAAAGCCGGGAACAGCAGGTAAGGAGACTCTGCGTTCTTCCCACTTACTTTACAGGTGGAGGCATGGACAGATCCACGAGAAGGAAGGCTGCGAAAAAGCTGGCGGGAGAGAACCGCGGAGTTGCGGGCAGCCAGCAGCAGCAGCCGACAGCACGCCAATCTCCCGTAATGGGAACAGCAGTGCCCGACTTCGCTCCCACACCAGCCAAATCAACACCACGGCCGGGCGGTAAAGCGAAGCAAAAAACAGACAGAGTCGTTGACTCCGATGAGTCCGACTTTGAACAGCCGCGAGCGGCCAGTGCCCGTGAGCATTGGAGCCGGTTGGAGCGGCTGGGGGATCAGGAGCAGCCGCGAGTGGCCAGTGCCCGAGAGCATAAGAGCCAGTTTGAGCGGCTGTTGGAGGAAATACTCCAAAGTGGCAGGCTCAGGGAGATGGAGACTAGCCACAGTGGGCAGCTAGTAAGTCCTACAGCAGTACCTCTTGTGGGGCTGCACAGTGTTTCTCCCTCATCAGAGGGGAGTACGGGGGGTCAATTCTGGGCTGACCCTGAAGAGGGGTGTGCAGAACATACCCCTAGTGTGCATGGGGTGAAAGAAAACCTGTTGGATATGGTGTCCCAGTTTATTCAACCCGACCAAACTGGCCAAAACCTGGAGCCCAAAATAGCGGCAAGTATTGACTACATGTCATTCAACCAGCTACAGGGACAGGCATTATTGGACACCACGGCAAGACATTTACCACCAGGGAACTGCAAATCACTAAATGTTCCCAGTGCCAACCAGTGCATCTGGAAACATGTCGGGGCATCGATCAGAGCCAGGGACTTGAAAATACAAAAAGTTCTGAAAGTCCTAACAGCAGGAATTACGGCTTTCGCCCGCACATTGAACGAACAAGACATGACCCAAGGTCACCAAGATGCACTGGCTTTATTTTGCAACTCCCAATACGAGTTAAACAGTATTAGGAAGAGTGCTATCCAACCGGCTTTAGACCCCAAATTTGCAGGCCTCTGCAAACCTGGAACCTCCAAACCACCAATACTACTATTTGGAGGGGACTTATCCAAACAGGTCAAAGAACTTGACGAAGAGGCTAAAACCCTGGGGCTCATAAAAGCAGCGTCCAAAAACTACTTCGGCCAGAAACAGCACCCCTACGCACCCACCAGTCGGCCAAGACAAACTGGAGAAAGCGCAAAGGCCAGGAACACCCAACATCGGTCTTTTTTAGGCCATGGCCCAGACCGGCCTTCCTGGAAAATGCGCAAACCCTCAACATCAACCCAACTACAGACCCAGACACCGGCGCCTCAACGTCCACGGAGGATGCCGAAAAAGTAACAAACCTACCACTGGTAACCATGGAGGTAGGTGGGTCTGGTTCCTTACGAATTGAAGGGAGCATGGAGGTTGGTGGGAGATTACAATACTATCTGGATGCATGGAATAAGTTAACTACCGACACTTATATTTTAAGCAGTATCCAGGATTATACCATAGAATTTATACAAAAACATAACCCTCCAGTTCAGCATGTACCGAACCGAATGTTCGTGCTTACAGGCATAGAAAAATCAAAAGCACATGCTGAACTACAGCGGCTTTATAAAAAAGGAGTAATTGAGAAAACCCAACACGAATCACAGGAATTCGTGTCCAACATCTTTATCAAAAACAAGAAAGATGGTGGTTGCCGCATCATCATCGATTTGACTACTTTGAATACTTTCGTACAATATATTCATTTCAAGATGGAAACCTTTGTTACTGCTAAGCAATTGATTTCCAAAGGTTACTACATGGCAAGCATCGATTTAAAAGATGCTTACTATACAGTACCCATAAGAAGTGACCAAAGATGTTATTTAAAATTCAACAGGATGGGTCAGCTCTGACAATACAGGGCACTCCCTAATGGGCTAACATCAGCCCCCAGGCTGTTCACAAAAATTTTGAAACCAGTCCTAGCGTTTCTGCGGAAACAAAAACACATGGTAATGGCATATCTAGATGACATACTTATTGTGGGCAAAACTTTGGAATTGGCTAAACAAGCGGTAACAGCCACAAAACAATTATTTGAAAAACTGGGGTTTATCATCCATCCAGTTAAGTCTAAATTAACGCCTTCAACCAAAATGGATTATCCATCAAGACCAATGAAGCTACCAAACAGAAACCATAATGGAACTAAAATGGTGGGAACATAACATTAGGCATTGTTCCAATCCAATCATTATCAGCAATCCGTCTATGGTACTACAAACTGATGCCAGTGCACTTGGTTGGGGTGCTACCAATTCCATCTCCAGCTGTGGAGGGAGATGGAATGCACAGGAGGCATCATTATTACAAACATTGGGCATAAACTACCTGGAGATGTTAAGTGCATTCCATGGCCTTAAGTCATATTGTTCTGGGTTATATCACCAGCATGTTAGACTACAAATTGACAACACCACCGTGGTAGCATATATCAACCATATGGGTGGAAACCATATAGCCACTGGCTACAATCTTGCATATTACATGCAAATGTTTTATTAATATGCACTGTCCCTAATAAAATCAATTCAATTCAATTCAATTCAAACAAATCGACATCATGTGACAATCTGGCCAACACAATTTGGCAATGGTGTATCCAGAGGAATATTTGGATATCAGCTACCTACTTACCAGGTAAACTAAATTTAGTGGCAGACACCAGGTCACACAAATTCAATGAAAACACTGAATGGATGTTGGATAAAAATGTATTTGCTGAAATTACAGCACGGTATGGAACACCAGATATCGATCTTTTCGCATCCAGGCTCAATCACCAGTTATCAAATTATGTTTCATGGGAACCAGACCCTGGGGCAGCGGCAACAGATGCATTTTCGCTGCATTGGGGGAAATTGTTTATTTATGCATTCCCTCCTTTCTGCCTCATCAGTCGGGTATTAAGGAAAATACAGCAAGACTCTGCGTCTGGTATTTTGATAGTACCCAATTGGCCTACTCAACCATGGTTCCCGGTGATACTCGACATGGTATTAGAACCATGCATCACCATCCATCATAGACCTAATTTACTGGTTCATCCCGTAACAAGGGAAAGTCACCCATGTCATAATTATACAAACCTATTAATTTGTAGAGTTTGAAAGCACCTCTACTACACCTGGGACTGACGGACCGAACAGTGGATATGATTGCATCGGCCCACAGACAGTCCACCAAAAAACAGTACTTGTTGTACATCAAGAAATGGGAAAAGTACTGTCACAACAATAACCTCATCCACAGATCAATCAACATCCCGTCTGTTCTGGAATTCCTGGCAAGCCTCCATTACGATGAGGGGCTCAGTTATAGTGCCATCAACTGCGCCAGAAGTGCTCTGTCAACATACCTGTGGCAAGGAACAGAGCGGCATTCTGTAGGGACACACCCCCTGGTAACCAAACTCATGAGGGGCGTTTTTAATGCTAATCCCCCAAGAACCAGGTACACCCAAATATGGGATGTGAGCATTGTACTGACCATGTTAAGAAACTGGTCTCCACCTACAGCTCTGTCCCTACAGAAACTGACAATGAAAACAGTCATGCTGTTGGCCTTGGTCACGGCACAAAGGGTCCAGTCGCTACAGAAATTAAGGCTGGACAACATGACTATTTCATCTGGGATTTTGACTTTTCACATCTATGAATTAGTCAAACAGAACAGACAGGGGTCAGCAGGATTAAAAATAGAATTCAGGGCCTACCCGACAGATGATCGTCTCTGTATTGTAACTCACTTACTATTATATATGGAGTATACAAAGATCATCAGAGGCAAAGAAATGGCACTTTTAATCAGCTACAAACAGCCACACAAAAAAGTGACAGTCCAGACCATCTCGAGATGGCTAAGACAGGTCCTAATAAAGGCTGTAGTAGACACTAACATTTTTAAATCTCACTCCACCAGGGCTGCAGCTACATCGGCAGCTATGAAGTTGGATGTTCCAATGGACCAAATCCTTAAGACAGCAGGATGGTCAACGGAGAAAACTTTCCAACGATTTTATAATAAACCAGTCATTGAACCTGGAACATTTGCAGAAACAATTTTAAGTTCTGTAATATGATTTTACCCCACAAATAGGGGCTATGATTTGGTGTTAATAAATTTATCGTTGCTTTCAATATTGTATTGATGTCTAATGATGTTAACACTATTCTCCCCATAATCAAGGCAGATGTGATCCATGGACTCGTTTTCCACGGCATGAAATCACAGAGCTTTAAAATCTTCACGTAGTCACTCACGTGACTCCGAAGTAAAATAGTAAGATTAAACGAGAATTATCAGTTTGAAGTTTGATCGTTATTTTATGAGGAGTAATGTTGAGGGAATACGTGCCCTCCGCTCCCACCCTTGATCATATACTCAACTGGTATCTTTTCTCTAATCTTACTATGTTTAGTCATTACAGTTATCTGTGATTTCGCACCGCTGCTTTGAAGAATGACACGCATGCGTCCTGGCGGGGTTCTTCACGTATTCCCTCAACGTTACTCCTCATAAAATAACGATCAAACTTCAAACTGGTAAGTTCTCGTTTAATCTTACTATTTTTCGCCACTTTACTCACCATTCTCCTGTGCTGCAAGTGCAATGGGTTTTCTTCCAATCGGTGGTATATTTTAAAAGTTATTAAGGTTTAAAAATCTTTAAAACCGTGCATGCGCAGATTGGTCTCCGCTCCTGTCAGTCACCGCCAGAACGGCGATGCCCCTTCATGCACCATCGCCACACTGATTGGCCGCATCCATTGTCAGTCACTGGCGACGCCTGCTTCTGCCTGGCGTTGCTGGAGCGGCCTCTGGCCAGCGCAACCTCCGATTGACATGGCCTTCGGTCAGCACAGCCTCTGGTCAAGGCAACCTCCGGTCAGAGGAGCGGCAACCTCGAGATCCAGGGGAAATGAGGAGGGAGAGTGGGGGATTTGAGGGAGAGGAGGGGGTAGGGAGGGAGAGGGGGTAAAGTGGGGGAACTGAGGAGAGAGACGGGGATTGAGGGTGAGGAGGGGGTAGGGAGGGAGAGGGGGGAAAGTGGGGGAGGTGAGGAGGGAGACTGGGGGGGATTGAGGGACAGGAGGGGGTAGGGAGTGAGGGAGGGGGAGAGTGGGGGAGGAGGGGGGTAGAGGGAGAGGAGGGGGGTAGAGGGAGAGGAGGGGGGTAGAGGGAGAGGAGGGGGGTAGAGGGAGAGGAGGGGGGTAGGGGAATCTATATAGTGAATACAATTTGGTTTGTAGAATGACCAATGAGAGAAAATATATTTAGTTCTGTGCAATGAGCAAGGGTTAATCAGTACATTGCTGGCGGAGAGGCCTTTAGGGAACAGTGATCATTATACCTTAGAAGTTTAGTTAAAAATTGAATGTAAATTCATTCACTCCAAAATCAGTCCCAAATGTAAATATAGAAGAGTGACATGAATTAGGTGTGGTAGTGTGGTAACTACCTTAAGAGATATGACAGTAAACAAATGATGGTTACCATTAAAAAAATCTATAGATGACTACAAATATATTTCTTGTTAAGGCACAAAACCTCAACTGAAAAAGTGCTCCAGTGCTGACTATTAAAAAGATAAAGATATCTTCATAATTCTGCCAAATGGAACAGCAAGCCTGGAGATGGAGAACATTTCAGAATTCAGGCAGGAGCACCGGGAATTAAAGACTGGGAGAAAAGTGAAATAAGAAAGAAATCTATGGAGGAATATAATAGAATGTAAAAACTTTCATAGCTGCGTAATTACACACTGCGGCAGAAAAACGGTGATAATAGCCATCAGGAAATGATGCTCGTCTTCAAGAAAGATAGAACAGAAAATAGTGGAAAACAGCAGATTAAATGTTTTGCAGAAATCCCCAAGATTGATGATCTGCCTGCCAAATTTATAGAAAGGATGTCTTTACATGAGATAAGGGTGCTCTGGTTGTCATCTTCCAAAACTCCATGGATTCAAAAATTGTGTTCCCATAGATTGGAAGGGAGGACATGTAACGCCATTATTTAAGAGGGGAATGAAAGCAAAAATGGATTGGAAACTGGATATTTTAGCCTGACATTAGCACTAAGGAAAATATGTAAATTTGGGGATGAGGAGGAGGACATTTGAAAAATAAATAGTAATATAACTCATCATGGATTTATTGAAAGGAAAATTGCATTAGATAATTCCGTTAGAGTTTTTAAGATTGTAACCTGCAGAATAAATAAGTGAATTCAGTGTATGTAATGTATTAGAATTTAGAGAATGCTTTTGATAAGGGGCCAGACAGGATCTTATTAAACAGCTATAGAAATAATCTCACTGAAGGCTTGCTTTGATAAATGCTTCCAGTTCATTTGGTTGTATATTCCTTAGCTCATTGTGGAATTGGGCATCTTAATTGATCCTTGTAGTTAAATGACTAATCCTAGAGCTTGTCTGTTTTGGGTTGATGTCTCATTAACATTGACAGGTTGTGGTTGGCTGCAACTCAGCAGCAAATAAATTTTCAGTGTCAGATGTCTGTACAAGAAGTTTCCAGTTTACCTGGGAGATGGTTACAGTTACTCTTGTCAACCTTTACGATAGAAAGTGTAGTACCATTGTCTGACCTTGTGGACAGATTTTCCAATGGTGCTCCTATGGACCTAAATGATATATGATGTATCTTGGTTTATGTTTTCAAATCTTCTATTCATTATATAAAACATAATGTAAAGTAGCTTGAATCCACATGCCATAAATTGCATTTGGTTTCCAATATCACCATCTGAATTGTTCTTGTAATAAGTGAAAATGAGAATTGGCATTTGACTGAAAAATTGATCTGAGGGGAATAGTCGTACTTGGAGGAAAATGCTATTAAATTACTGTCTTTAAGTGAGGATCTGAGATTTGTGCCAGAATTTAGCTCTGACTTCCCACCACTTAATCTTTCTATTACTTCCGAGAAGATAAGTTACTCAGCGTTTCAGCTATGACATCTTAACTGCAAACAGCCAATATTTATTTCTTGATCTCTCATGGGCTTGCAACATTTAAATTGAAAAAACTCAGCATCAACAGTGAACACTGCTAATGTCCCAGCAGAATGCTGCCATAATGTAAAATAAGATAATGGTGTTCTTCCAAAAAGTAGTGTGAATCTACAATCATTCACAATTCTGCACATCTGTAATAAAGTAAGTAGAAAGGATTGCCTTTAGTAGTTCGACCATTAACCCATATTCTGCCACTTAAACTTATTACGTAGTGCATTCTTTTATCAATTGTTAAGGAATACAGGAAGGATTTAAGATGAAATGCACCAAAACATAGTCGCATTTTCTCTCCTCACTTCTATTGGGCATTCACACTGAACAATTAATTGTAGAAAGCATGATTAAATTCACAATTTCCACCAATTCTGCAGCAAACAATATATTGGTGTGGTGCCTGAGCGATCAAAAACAAAAAGAGACTATAATAAATTCTGACGCTACATACAATGGAAAAAGCTAGCAATGACATAAGGGAACCCTGACAGTTTGTAATGAGAAATAAGGAAATCGGCGGGAATTAAACTACGTTTAGGATGTCATCACGGGAGATGACACAAAAGACAAGCCAGAAATATAAGAAAACCTCAGCTCTAATGAGAATCAGGAATGGAAGGAAGGAACTATTAGTAAAATAAAATATCAGAAACGTTGGTGATGCAAAAAGCCTCAGATGATCGACTCCTTTTGCTTAAATTAGGCTATTTTCAGCGACTTCAGGGATAACAAACTGGAGTTTTATTATAGGTCCTACACAAACTAACTAATAAATAATCTAATCACCATATCCATGCGAATCCTTCATGCCAAAACTTTTTAAACAGTTTTTATTGTGATAGAGCAGGAAAAATAGTCAATTGAATTGCGTAAAGCATCTCAAAGTATACCATTAATTTTGCTTGCAATCTATTTTTACCACATTAATCAGTACTAATATTATTTATTCTGTTGGTTGTTACAATAAAGAAATGCATTCAGGCAATACAGTCACATATTTTAACCATGTGGCCCACTTGAGTCATATTTAAAGATCTCATCAGATTTTATTGTTATCTTTGCCACTGTTCTAGACAATGATTTTAGGCTTGAAATTCCTGGGAGTTTGTTAAGCAGGCATAGGTAAAGTATGGTAGGATACATACCTGCACTAACTAGAACCTAAGAGTACCATCCCAAACACAAGAGTAGGGTAATCTTCTTGGTCAAGTTTTGCCACCCATCTCTCGAAGAGCATATCATGAGCTCACTCTGAAATTTCTTTCAGAGGTTGAATCAGTACCATCATATTCAAACAGCAGTAGCTGTCTTGCAAGATTCAATGAATTGTGTCCTCGTATGTTTTTCTGCTGACAGAAGTATTTCCCAGAGAATGTGTATAAAATCACGAGAAGAATAGATCGGGTAGATGCACAGTGTCTTGCCCACAGTAGGGGAATCGAGGACCAGAGGACATAGGCTTAAGGTGAAGGGGAAAAGATTTAATAGGAATCTAAGGGGTAACATCTTCACACAAAGGGTGGTGGGTGTATGGAACAAGCTGTCAGATGAGGTAGTTGAGGCTGGGACTATCCCAATATTTAAGAAACAGAAAGGTACATGGATAGGACAGGTCTGGAGGGATATGGACCAAGCGCACGCAGATTGGACTAGTGCAACTGGGACATGTTGGCCGAAAGGCCTGTTTCCACACTGTATCACTTTGTGTACACATTCTCTTTCTGGATTAACAACCTGCCTTTGGTAAACATTTTCAGGACAGTTGTGGACCTCATTCTATCTCCCATCTTTTCAACTTTTCTTTCCAATTAACTTACACTCTGAAAAATATTTAATACCCTTAGCTTTCATAGGATGAAGAGTTTTCAAAGATTATATGAGACCTAAAGTTATAGTAAATTGTTAATGATGATGATGGAAGTTAAATGACCACTATGAGGTGTTAAGAAGGTCCCACCCCAAAACCCGCCTATCCATGTCCTCCGGTGATGCTTCCTGACCCCCTGGGTTATTCTAACACTTTGTGTTTTAAATAACTGGGAAAGATATCTAATTGTAAAGTCAAAAAACAATAATTCTTTGAGGCGCTTAAGACCATCTTATTGACTATTTACCTAAATGCACTTCAACGAGCTGTTTTAGTGCTAGGCCTAATAAACATTGAATGGCCGAGAGGTTGTTTTGATAGTATTGAACTCTGTGTTTATTTCATATTCCTCCATTACTTTAATGTTGAATTTAAATGTAAACCAATGGCACAGAGATGTCAAAGGGTAAAGGTTTCATCTGTTGGCTGTAACTAAATCATAAATATAACCAACAAAATCACATTTATATAATTGCATTAAAAGTTAAGATATTTTCCCTCCATAATGGCAAAACCTGCATTCAGTCATTGCCAGCTGTACATTCCAAACATTGTCACATGATTGTTCTATGACATAAGACTGGCATGCATCAGAAATCATTGGTGATCCTAAACATTTAGCTCATCTGGATTTTAATTGGAAGCCTCGCCAGCTATTTGCAGGATTGAACAAATAGATGCAGTTAGGAATGCAGAAACATCCCTTTGTATAATCTAAAGTATATCTAACACATGACCAACAACGTATGCTTTGTTTCTCTTCCTGCCTAATCAACAGGCTGCATTCCAGTCTGATTAGTACTCTGCACTTCTATTTGCTTGGCACATTTTTGGGGACTATTTCTAAAGTGTTTCAGTTGTCACAATTTTGTCGTAGCCCATTTGTAAAGTGCAGGTCCTGTCAAAATATTTACCAAATTAGCGACATTCATCAGGAAAGCTATCCGACTATGTTTAGTGTTTGAAAATATTGGTATTTGGAAAGGTTGACATTGATTAGTAGTTAGTACAAAGGCAGTTTTCTAAAGAATACACAGATAGTGAAAAAAACAAATTTGTGGGTAGGAACATGGAGTATCTATGTGGGAAAAAGTAATGCATGCTATATTGTGGGCATATTTTTCTTTACGTATATGTAAACAACATAATCTAAAGCAGAATATACAGCAACAGAAAAATAAATTCCCATCAAACTGAATTTATATGGAGACAGTTGGGACCGCAATATGAAATATCATGCCATGCGCTGACCTCAACTACTTGGTCAAATGAATGCTTGAATGTGTTCAAATGATGTTTACACCTAATGGCAATTATTACTACTGCCATCTTTGAGGAGGAACAAGGATCTTCTGCTCATTTATTTCATCAAATAGAATTTCACAAAATATTAATGTCAGTAAATTTGCCCTCTTCAAGAAAAAGATGCAGGCAAATTGAAGAGGAACAACCTGAAAAAGACAAATGAGAAAATGTATGCGAGTGCTTCACATCCTGACCAAAGTGGCTTCCTGAGCCAGTCCTATTTGCCTCAACAGATCAATAGGCTAATGATCTATTGACCTCTATCAGGGAAAGTGGAGGTATGGCAGCCAGAAATTACAAGATCAACCGTGATCTTATTGAATGTCAAGAGGGTTTAGGACTTGTTTCTTTAGTTGCATTACCAATATATTCAGTTGCACAGTACTAAAATCTAAGTACATTACTCCAGCTTAGACATGAATAATTGCTAATGAGTTAATAAGAAATCATTTATTTCTTATTCACTCGCATATTAAATGCGGCAAATAAAATTAGTTGCAGGTGACATTTTACACTGGAGAGTAAATCTAGAATCACCTGAGCCATTGGTCATCAGTGTACATACAATAAAAGAGAAAAACTGGATTTAAATGGGGTATTACTCCACAGTCTAAAATTTGACCCAGTTTGTTTTGCAATTGAAATCAAAGGGGCGACATGGTGCTCTCAAATCAAACAGAAAATAACCAACCCCCACACTTTATGTGAGCAGATATGTTCCCAATATTTGGCTGAAGAATATTGATGTCTCCACGATGTAAATGTGGAGATTTTCCATTTTACTACATAAGAAGCGAAAGGTTATCAGCATCTCTAAAATAAAGATAATAGGTGTTATTTTCAATTCTTTTAACTTAATCATGGAATTCTCTGACTTAACCTTGGACACTTAGATTGTATAAATTCAAGTTGTAGTTTCTTCTGTGTGTCTCTTACAACGGCAACAACTGAGCTCCAAGGCGTATAGAGTGTTTTCCACTATGTCACAAACTAACAAAAAATACCTTTTATAGAATGAAGAGGAAAAGCAATAAATGAAAGTATGTTTCATTAGTAAACACAACTGAACGGAGGAAGCTGACAAAACTGGAAAAAAATAAAGTGACTGATCACACCAAATTCAGTCCATCTTTCTCCATAGATATTACCTTTGTTGAATATTTTCAGCACTTCAGATTCCCATCAGTTTGCTCATCTATCATTTATTGCTGAATGAATATTGAGCCTGACCACTGGTGTAGTTAAGCTGTTTAATCTGAAATTGTCAATGCCAGGGAATATGATGAAATCTGGAGAAAAATGGAGCTGCAGATGCTGGTTTACACAAAAGGACATAATGTACTGGAGTTATACAGCAGGTTAGGCAGCATCTCTGGTAAACATGGATAGGTGGAGTTTTGGGTCGGGACCAGTCTTTCTCGAAATTCCACCTGTCCATGTTCTCCAGAGATTGCCCTGTTGACTTACACTAGTACTTTCTGTCTCTTTATGATGAAAGCTGGAACTGGAATAATGACTGGAAAAGCTGAAAATGAGATCAAATAAAAAGTTATCACTTGGCAGGACAGGAGGGGGTGGGAGGTTGGTTGGTCTGAATTGATCTGGTCAGCATCTCCTTGTCAATTCTGATTTTTATTGGAGTCAAACCAGGAGGGAAGATGAGGTTTATGCATCAATTAACCCAAATGTAATTGTAATTAATTCATTAGCCAAGTATGTAAACATATGCTGACTGCCTCTTCCATTAGAAAAGCCACACACGAGGATGTTAGACATTGTGACAAGTTAGACGTGCAACAATAAATTCACTTTCAAACAGCTGAAAGGCCCCTGATTTTCTTTTGGATTGAGAGGATTAATTTATACTCTAATGTGAGGGTTTTTTTTAACTGAAATCTGTTTCATGTAAAGTAAACTTCCCTCATTTCACAGGGAAGAAATAAGTTACATGGGTTTCAAAAACAAATCCAAAATATACTTGAAATTATTTTTGAGCAGATTCTGAGATGAAGCAATTTTAAAAGTGATTATTTTAATGGAAGTCAGGTACGGGATTAGTAAATTTATCTTGCAGTGCATCAGTATGAGAGAATAGGTTTTGAGCACAGGGAACAGTGGAGCCATATGAGTTGCGATAATCTGCGCCATCTTGTCCAAGATGTTCTGAAGATGTGGTGAAGTAGCCATAACGGAATAGTGGCAACTGTGCACTCATCCATACTTTGTTTCCAGCATCGCATGTTGCATTGTTCCATTTGTCTATCAATCAAAGACTTGCATTGGCTCAAATTTAACATTCCTATCTTTGTGTTAAAATGACTTAATTGACTCCATCAGACAACAGCTCCTCCAAGCCAAACCTCAGCTATCGCCATTGAAGTTTCCAGTTTGCTCTGCCCTCACACCCTATAACCCTCCAAATAATTTTCCAGCCTATCTCACCCCCGCAGCTTTGGTTTTACTATTGATGCAAGGCCCATCAACCACCTGAGCACCTCAATGGAATTCTAGAAATGAAAGGAATTCATTGATGTCCTTAGGAAAGAACCCATTAGTATCCATGCTATCGTGGTTCATTCTTTTACTGTACCTGTTGACCTACAAACTGCATTGTCGCATCAATTTCAGAATCCTTGTCTTAACATATTTTTCGGAATCAGTACTTTGCCTTATGCTCTGTACTGGAACATAGAAATCATTATACCGGCTTGGCTCAGGTTTGCAATTATTTAAGACTTCCAGTGAATGAATTACCTTGTATTATTTAGGAGCTATTTCCCATAATAAAAAACCTCATTTATTTTCACTGAGTTTCTGAACACTTTTACTATAGATCATGGTTGCCAAAAATGTATTGTTATCTATGGACATTTTCCAAGCCATTTTCTTCAACAATTTGCAGTTAAACTATTACATTGTTTGTCAGCAGCTGGTAAAGTGTATGAGAATCTGCAATAAAAGTTGAAATTAAAAGAACCAGATTCATTCTGCATTCTTAGATCCAAAGGTTTGTAACACAGAAGAGACCCATTCAGTCTATCATGTCTATGCTGCTTAAATAAAGGGCCATTTAGGCCTATTCCACATTTCAGCTTTTTGCCATAATGTTGTAAGTAACTGCCCTTCAGGTTTTTATCCAGATACTTTTGCCACCAATATTGTTTACGCGTGTGAGTTCCAAAGCTCCACACAGCCATCTAATTCTTCGTATAATTACATTCAATTCATGTCTCCCAATTACTGAAGTTTATACAAAGAAAATTGCACGATCCAGATTAATCTTACCATGACCTCATAATTTCATACACCTCACTTAAACCTCCCCCATAATTCCAAAATAACCCCAACCTGATCTCTCCTTAAAAGTACATTTTTCCAATTCAAGCAATATCCTCTTAAGCTTCTCTGTTCAACTACCTGTTCCATCATATTTTTCACTGTATTACAGTCTAAATAAAGTTCAATGTAGCATTTTTAGTATGATCACACTGCTCTTATATTCTACATTTTAGTCAATAAATGATGTCTTAAATGTTACTAGGATATTTTAAATTCAATTATAAAGAGGTTTTTTTTTAAAATACAGTAATAAAGCCCTAGAACCCCTAAGGGCCTGGAACGCATTGCCAGGGGTGGTGGTAGAGACAGATATGATAGTGGCATTTAAGAAGCTTTTGGACATGGAAATGCAGGGCATAAAGGGATATGGATCACGATCAGATGAGATCAGTTCAGCAAGGCATCACGTTCAGTACATACATTGGCCGAAGAGCCCATTTCTGATCTATGTTCCATCTCTTCCGATATGTTTGTGACACTGTCAAATGATCAGTGGGCTCGAGCAACCTATGGGAATCTCAGGTGAATGCAGAAGTGATGATAATTACTTGATTTTGAGTTTATTCTTATTAATTTGCTTAAAATTTGATATGATACGTTTCATAATGATCAGATAGGTTAAATCTAAATAGATATAATTTAGTTTCTTATTTATTGGCAAATGGATAAAACTTTATACTTTGAATATCAGTTTCAGATTTTAAGTATTGAAAGATTGAAAGCTGAATTACATTGAATTCTCCATTTTTAAGTAACAAGCAATCCATCACAAGCGCTTGAAATGAAAAACTAATTCATATTCCTTAATCCATCTCAGTGAAGAGAAACACATGGATGGAAAATGAAAATATACTGTTGTTGTTCAGTAAAGGCACAATGGTCTTGTTCACAAACCTTGTATTCAGCCAAAGATATAATGTCATCTTTTATGAAAATTAGTGTATTTTGCAAGGAGATCTGCAATAGACATCTGGAGAGGAAGTGGAGAAAACTGCCTTCTTGCCGTTTTATGAATTTTTTTGTGATAAGTTCCCTTTGTTGAGATTGTTTATTGTGGCTTGAAGTTGTGGCATGGCTCAAACTGCAGTACATCATGCTGAGGTTAAGAGATGATACAAACATTTTTATATACTTTTGGAAAATTCTAGGACAAGAGGATATTACCTTAAAATTAGAGCCAGGCCTTTCAGAAGAGTAATTAGTAACCACTTCTTTAATCAGAAAAGTGGAAGAAGCTTGGAAATAATTCGGGCAAAAGGTTGCAAGAGCAAGCTCAAAGAATAGCTTTAAGTCTCGTATTTTCACAACCACGAGTTTTAAATAATATGGAGCCACAACGGATAATGAAGTTAGAATACGAAGCAGTTTCAACCTTAGTAAGAATGCTTGAAAGCTGAATTACATTGAATTCTCCATTTTTAAGTAACACTACCCCACTCCCCACTCTCTCTTTTTAATTATTGTACACCTGCAACCCCGGTGTGTACCCATTACTTCCACTATCCAAAACCTGTCTTCCCATTTTCTTCCACCTATATCCCTCCTTTTGGTTTTGTATTTCCCTCCTATTCTCTCCTGATCTGACATCATTTTGTCGCATTTTCACCTCTAGTCTTTGTCACTTATTCATTTATTTTCCTTTCTTGTTGATTGGCTTTACAAGTACTACCAATGTCAGTCAGATCTACAGGAAATCATCAGGCCCATATAATAGCAATGTTACAAAATTTTGAGATTTTAAAAATCAAGTCTGTAATTTATCCCATCAGATAAAGCATAAAAATAAGTTTAATTTGACACCTAATTCACTTTCATATCTCAAGTATTTAAAAGGTTATGGCCATTTTCATACTGGGAAATGAGCATCTTGTTCCCTATTGATTTTCTATGGACATAACAAAAAAGCTGTGATCGTGAACAGTCAAAAGCCCATAACTTTCTTAAAAATTAAGAGAACTGAATGAAATTTTCAGTTATCATAGATTGAAGCATTCTGAAACAAATATAAAATAATCTTACTTGGATGACCTGAAATTAAAGCATATAATTAGTTAGTTACCTAATTGTAGCTAATTTCAGACTTCAATTACTAGATCTAAACATCTATCCATTTCTTAATAAATGATTAACATTTTTAAATAGCCTAAATGTCCAAATAATATTCACAAATAATTCACAATAAAACATGATTTTTAAATCTCATTTACATTAATTTATAGGCCAAATGGAAGGAATTTAGTGTTTAATTGCTGTAAATAAATGCCCATTTAAATCAGCTTTCCAGTGGGTCCCTGTGGAACGCGCTGGTTTAGAACGTTCACATTGCGGTAGATTTGTGCCCCAAATGCCAAGAAAAATACTGCGCGATATAATGGGCCCAAATTGAGCTACTCGCAATATTAAACTTAGTATAAAGGGATCTTTAGAAGCCCTTTTTAATGTAAAAATATACAACCTAACTTCTGCTATTTGCTTTATGAGACCCTGCGGTTGCTGGCGGTCGCGGGTTTAGAGATTGATTTTTAAACTACTATAACTATTATTCAAGGCCTTTAAACCTAATAATAGCTTTTGCGACGGGGTCTTCCAGCGATTTTTCGTTAATAATTAACTAGGCTGAACATTTTCGATTGGAACAGCTTAGAGAAAATCGCGTTTTAAACCCGCCCCCTCTAAACGGCGCCAAAATCGCGCACACCCTCAGCAGCAGATCTTCAACGACGCTTCAGGTAGGCTTTGCAACATACCTACATATAAGATTACCATCTAGAGGACAGTAAATGAGTTGCCCCAATTGTCTTTATAAACACTCCAATAATGAAGACAATGTAAAATGACAACTTCCAATTTCTCCTCGCATCAAAAATAATAACATGTGCAAATGATGAAACATAAATGTATCTGTATTGCTTGAGGGGGCAATTCCAGTAGTCAAAATAAATCAGTGCACAAATGAATTCTCAAATTTGGTGCTTCACAAATTCATTTTCTCATAATTGAGCAATATCACTTACAATTCTGCGCTTTTCCTTTCATTACTTTAGTTCCAACATGCTGTCACTGCATATATGTTTAAAAAAAAGAGGAGCTAAACTGAGGCCTTGTTCCATCAGCCTGATAGGTCCCATTCACCCCCCTTCATTTGTCTCCGTAATTCTGGCAGTCTTTTTCAATCACCTCTGCCAAAAAAATACAGATAGTTTCTTCTCCCTGCATATTTTCCTCCATAAATCTGGCAACTTCCTTTCCTTTGAGCTTGTCTGTATGATTCCAGAATTCCAGATAAAGAACAATTGAGCTTAAATATAATAATACAAACCCAAACAATTTAAGCCTTCACATTGTTTGCTTTTGATGTCAAGATGTATTTCTGCTATCACTATTCATTGTGATATAATTGAGGATCAAGTGTGTGAAATTGTACTTTGCTTATTACCTCTTTTCGCTACCAAAAGAAGAGCTAACATTCGCGCGCACTAAAAACTACAAAAAAAAGCCTTCAGTTATGTTAAAGATGTTTGTTACAAGTTCAAGGCACGGCAAAAGAAGAGATTTCTCTAGAACAGGTAGTTTGTCTTTCAAAGGTCACATCTGTATAAATTCTTCTATTTACAAACCTGGTAGAGTTATTTATGACCCAATTTGTAAGCCCAAAAGTATCCCTTAAATTTTCAGCTCCGTTCACTGTGTATTCACGCTTCTACATTTGTTTCTTTCTGTTGATGCAGTAGACCTGTGGTGTATATTTTCAAGAAGTGTATGTTAGGATATGTGACAATTCTGCTCAGATTCATTCTGGTAAATTTCTACATTTAAAATTTCCCCAGATTCGGAAATGAGTGCAAGTGCTACAACTTTATTTTTTATTCTATTCAAAATAACGCAAAATAAATCACATGCATGATCTCAGATAACAGTAAGTTTGATTTGTTTGTACATAATCAAATTGACATATGTTCTATACAGTTAGTGATTTACAGTATGCCAATATGGTTTTATCTAATGCTTTCATACTTTGGAGGTTAAGTTAGACTCTAGATACTTATTATTTAGTTTACCTATTTAAAGTTACAATGCATTTTTAACCTCTTACTCAGAAAGACTGCGTCCAGTTCAGACTACTTCATAAATTGAATTCCTATGTCACATTAATTTGTCATATTTCTAAAGCACTCTATCCTGCACACTAGGGGCAATTTACAAACACCAATTAACCTGCAAACTGTATATCTTTGAAATGTGGGAGGAAGCCAGAGCACCCGGAGAAAACCCACGTGGTCACAGCGAGAACATATAAACTCCATACAGACAGTACTCATAGTCAGGATCTAACCTAGATCTCTAGTGCTGTAAGGCAGCAACTCTATCGCTGCTTCACTGTGCTGCCCCATTGTAGCTTGGGACATTTCTAATGTTCACTTCATTGCACCAATACACTTTGGTACTGAAAATCCTTTCAGTATATTTAATGTTAGTGTGATATTGATTGCATTTTTGTAATTTGTAAAAAAAAAAATGGATTGCTGTATGTTTCTAATGTCGAGTTTCTGGACCATTAAATATAGGAAAAGACAGGAGTTCGTATTATTTGTTAACCATTTTGTCAAATGATAAGTTTAAGGTTTTAGAGTCATTGAAGTGTATAAGGCAGGAAACAGGCCCTTGGCTCGTCTTGTCCCTGCTAAACAAATTGGCATGTTGGGCGAATCCCATTTGTCTGGATTTGATCCATGTCCCTCTGAACCCTTGCTCTCCATACATGTGTCCAAATGTCTTTTAAAAGTCATTTTATATCTTTGTTCTGAATTGTTTCTTTAAAAAAACCTGAGAACCTTTAAAAAGTAGAATATATTATTTGTAGAATATGTAAAATGTCCAGGAGATATGGTTTCATAAAATTATGTAAGTCATCATCTAAATAAAAAAATACAAAACACATGCTGCAAAACCCAGAGACACAGGAACTGAAGATAATTTGCAGCCTACAGAAAGTATTTGCAGTGATTTAAATTCCTTGTGCTCTGAATATAAAATATATATTTTCCGTTTGTCTGCTGACTTATAAAATTAAAATTGTAAAATACAGTCCATTAGTGTGATGGTTGTATAAAACTGAACCTACAACAGTCTTCATTCATATTATTGTCAGACAGAGGATTTCTTGTTTGGCAATGTGCTTATGTTGGTGCAAATTTTCACTGATCCCTTCAAAGGATTTAACTGTTTAATCAGGTCACAGAATGAAATGCTATTCGGATTACAGATAACATTCTGTCAAACAATAAACTAAATTGGCAAAAGAGTGGGAGGAAAAAGAGAACTAAGCAGCAAAAACAAAACCAGTAGATCATCCTGGATGTTCTACAAATCGGGAATGGGAAAGGAATATGGGAAGAAACAGAGTAAGAATCTAAGCACAAAATTGATTCTGTGCAGGGGCTAAAGTTGGGAGAAGTGCAAGAGAGACACCTGCTGTTCAAATCATCCTCTCTGTCTTTCAGGGTGCAAGAGGTTCTGATGGTCCTACAGGGGAGCCAGGGTCATCAGGTGTCAAGGTATGTAATGACAAGATTAGATTGTCAGGGGCGGCCCAGTCTGCACTTAATAATCTTTCATTTAGCATTTAATTTACAAATATTCATTCAATATTTTATCTTCAAAGTAGAGTTAATAAAATTTAGAATATCTTTCAACTTCATTTTACTGTTTACTCATTGGTTTCAAAAATGATTTTAAGATTCCTTTCAGTATCTGTTACTTTAGTTTAACCTCTCCAGTGATGCTCATCATGTGAAAGGAACAGGCTATTAATGATCAATGATATTATGCCGTAGCCATGAAACAAGAGTTTCTTTTTGCAAAAGATGTTAGATGTATTTGGGAGCATACCACAAGTAAATTATAGCCAGCAGTGTGTTCACAAATAAATATTAGTAATACCTCTCATGAAAGTTAACTTAATGAAGGGATTTACCATTCAGCATAACAGTTGCCTTCAAGGTGTTCGTGGATAAACAAGCCTTCTACTCTATAATTTGCTGTGCTGTTGAAATTAGGAATATCTTTAAAACATGGTTGCCTTGGTTAATAAGGTTAATTTTATTAATTTTGTTTCTTAACGATGACAGGGATCTGTAGGGGACCCTGGGCGTACGGGACCAGATGGACAGAAGGTATGTGAAGCCAAAGAAGGAACACAATATTTTGAGTCTCTTTAATTTATCCACAGTATGTAATTATATATCTGCCAAACACTCTAACGTATAGATTGGTTGAAATCCATGTTTGATTTGCAGGGGAAAAGTGGAGAATCAGGAAAACCAGGACCACCCGGATTTATAGTATGTATTTGAAGTTTTTAAATAACAATTTACGAACCAACAAAAATTATGTTAATATAAAAACATTTAACTTGAGATTTAATGGTCCTGAGAAAACACCTCGTAATGTTCGCAAAGTTCTTAACCTTTAACTAAGAAGGAGCATGCTGAACAATTAACAGTACAATTACATGACTGAGACATATTTGATAAAATATGGAATTGTTATTTTAGAATATTATGAAGTTGAATTTTTCATTTATCAGAATGAACCTGGAAAACACTGGTGGAGGAGGTGTATGGGGGATGACACTTGTTGGTAGACACAAGGAACTGCAGATGCTTACTGCATTGGTTTACAAAAAATGAAACGAGATGCTAACTGCTCAGTTACTCCAGCAATTTGTGACCCTCGTTGGTGGTTGTTTCCACCCAAATTCAATTCAATTGTACAATGCATGTGTCTTGAATAAGAAACATGTCAAACAGTCCAAAACGCACTCAGTCCGCTCGGGGAGTATAAAGATTAGCACTCCTAAATACAACTTTAACAAAGAACATAGAGTCTCGACAGTGGCCTGGCTAATATATATACTACAAATATTCTAATTAAAACATATTACATGGCCATTAACTTATTACTGTTTATGGGACCACATAATTTGCCAATTGACTGCAGTATTTTCCTACAATATCTACATTACAAAATATCGTTCATTGATGATTCAGGTTGTTCCCAGTTTTCAAAATGCTTGACTTATGTAAAGCCTGTATATACAACCGAGCCACGAAGATGGATTTTCCAGTTGCTACGGGGCTACAAGCAGCTGTTCTTGACACAAGCCTTAACTTTGCCACATCAAGTCAAGTCAAGTTTATTCGTCACATACACATACGAGATGTGCAGTGAAATGAAAAGTGGCAATGCTCGCGGACTTTGTGCAAAAAGACAAACAAACAATCAACCAAACAAACTACAAACAGAATGGAACAGAATCACATATTATTTTACATATTGTGGGCGGAAGGAAAAAGGGAAAAAAACAGCAATTTTAAAAAAAAAGCAGTAGAGTGGTACAGTAAAGTTAGTCCCTGGTGAGATTACAGTCCTAATGGCCTCTGGGAAGAAACTCCTTCTCAACCTCTCCGTTCTCACAGCATGGCAACTGTGGCGTTTGCCTGAACGTAGCAGCTGGAACAGTCCGTTGCTGGGGTGGAAGGGGTGTCCCATGATCTTATTGGCTCTGGAGTTGCACCTCCTGATGTATAGTTACTGCAGGGGGGGCGAGTGTAGTTCCCATAGTGCGTTCGGCCGAACGCACTACTCTCTGCAGAGCCTTCTTGTCCTGGGCAGAGCAATTCCCAAACCAGATTGTAATATTTCTGGACAAGATGCTTTCCACAGCCGCTGAGTAGAAGCACTGGAGGATCCTCGGAGACACTCTGAATTTCCTCAATTGCCTGAGGTGGTAAAGGCGCTGCCTTGCCTTACTCACGAGTGCTGCGGCGTGTGATGTCCATGTCATATCCTCAGAGATGTGGACTCCCAGATATTTACAACAGCTCACCCTATCCACAGTATCCCCATTTATCATCAATGGTGTGTACGTCCTCGGATGATGTGCCCTCCTAAAGTCCACGATCAGCCCCTTAGTTTTTTTGATGTCCAAGAGGAGACTGATGTCCTGACACCAGAGTGCCAGATCAGCCACCTCCTCCCGGTAGGCTTTCTCATCGTTGTCTGAGATCAGGCCCACCACCACAGTGTCATCAGCAAACTTGATTATTGAGTTGGAGCTGAACCTAGCCACACAGTCATGTGTGTACATGGAGTACAATAGGGGGCTGAGGACGCAACCCTGGGGCGATCCTGTGCTCAGGGTGAGGGACTTCGATGTATTCCCTCCCATCTTGACTACCTGGGGCCTGGCAGTGAGAAAGTCCAGGGCACAGGCACACAGGGGGGTGTTGAGCCCTAATTCCAGTATCTTCTTGGCCAGTCTGGTGGGGACTATCGTGTTGAAGGCTGAACTGAAGTCCCTGAACAGCATCCTCACATAGCCCCCCTTCTGGCTGTCAAGATGAGAGAGAGCGGTGTGCAAAACCTGCGAGACCGCATCATCCGTGGATCTGTTCGGACGGTATGCGAATTGTAACGGGTCCATGTTGCGAGGGAGGAAGGCGCAGATGTGTTTCTTCACCAGCCTCTCAAAGCATTTCATGACTACCGAGGTGAGGTACGGTAGTCATTCAGACAGGCTGGGGAGGCATTCTTTGGTACCAGTACATCAAACCCAGGAACGACACATTTGAGTTAACACGTTGCTGTGCATTTGTGAATCCCATCTCCATACACAAAATCCAATCCAGTGCCCTTTTTAAAGCCATCAATAGCATTCAAAACCTCATCTGCAGTCAAATCTTTAAAAACAATATCATTATATTATTACTACAATAATGTCAATTTTAATATCAGATTTATAATAAAGGATATTTAAACAAACAATAAACAACATTTAAAATGGTTCTCCAGACTATTCTGATCAGCCAACCCACCTCTGCAGGCGAAGTGGGAACTTGGTCACGGGCACGTATTGTACCTGTGAACTGTCTGAGTTACGATTAGTTCTCAGGAACATGTGCCAGGAGTAAATAAAATGTATTTTGCTTCTTGGTTTCATGTCAAAGCTACATCTAACTGTTACTCCTTACTGATGAAAGAGATAAGTAAACCACAGCGCGTCTGGTATCGTCTCTTGAAAAAACGTTATACCAGGTAGCTACCAGGGGAGTCAATTGGCCAAGAACACCAGGTTCTCCAAACTACAGTGCAAACCTTCTTGTCTAGGCTTTCTTATGTATGGTTAGTAGGAACAAATGAATATGCAAGCTTAAGTAGAATATTTAAATTGTATTCAGCAGCATTATCGGATCACCTGCTACATGTTCACCATAGTTAACCATCTTGGCCAAATATGGGTGATCATTTACACACTTCATGTTATATCATGCAAACAGCAAGGGCCATCATTTCCTTTCAAGTACATTCTATTTGTTCTGGGGAGGGACAAATCTGGGGAATGGACAGGTAACAAATACGATTTGGAACCTCCTTGAGACTGATCCCGATATCTGATTGTTTCCGACCAGAAAAGTAGCCTGTCCATTCCCTCACCTGACTGAGCTGCAGAGTTCCTCCTGCACTTTGTGTTTTGCGCAAGGTTCCAGCATCTGCAGTCTCTTGCGTTTCAACATCCTGTTTATCTTGTGTATGAGGTGGTTGCCTTGACTATGCCTTAGCTGGGGTTATTTCAGTTCATGTGGAAGTCCTGTGAAAAGCACGGACTAGTTCAACCTGGACCTCTCTGGTCCCTCTGTCCATGTGGGGCTCCAGAACTACTTCAAGCGGTATACCCTGCATTTACATAAATCACCACCTCTTCACTGACTTGCTTACTCAGATATACTTATTGCCCTGGACCTGGGGTGCTTGCTTGAGGTTTCCCCCCCCCCCCCCCCATCCTCCCAAAAAAACAAGCTATTCCAAGCTGTGATGAGGTTCATATCTTGAAAGCCATATCTTGAAATTCATATCTTGAAAGTCCTATCTTGAAATTCAGTGGATTAACTTTTCCTGGCGATGCCTCTGGCCTATTCAGGCACGAACAGCAGTTAGTGCATCTAGGTCATGCCTGAATTCTATAGGAAGGATGTTATTAAGCTGGAAAGAGTGCAGGGAAGGTTTATGAGGATGTTGCCAGGACTGACAGGCCAGAACTATAGAGAGTAATTGTGCAAACTGGGACTTTTCCTTGGAGCTCAGGAGGATAAGAAGTAATCTTATAGAGATGTATATAATGATGAGGGGAATTGATAGGTGAATGCATGGTCTTTTACCCATGGTAAGGGAATTAAGAGACATAGGTTATTGCACAGTCTGGTAACCCGAGAAAGTGAATTAAGAAACGGAGAACACGGGCATTATTATTTTACACCATGTGGTATCTTATCTGTCCATTTTTAGGCTTTATCAACTTAGAAACGAGTTAGATGATATTGAAGTGAGACAATAAAATCCATGCATGGGTCACTGTATTATAGCTTCCTTGATATAATTACTTTAGACTTCAGAAATACAGCGCAGAAACAGGCCCTTCAGTCCATATCTATAATATGTACATTTATCAAAGATTGAGTAACTGTTGACTTCCAATCCTCAAATAGCAAAGGAAATTGGAACAGTTTCTGCAAACCAGTGTTAATAATTTACACCACCTTTACGTAATTAAAATTCTTATTTCATTGTATTGCCTACCAGACTGTTGAAAATGAACGTAATCACTTTAATGTTGCAGGGTATATCAGGACCATCTGGTCCGCCAGGCATAAAAGGAGTTCCAGGAGAACCAGTAAGTATCTTTACCATTGTTTGATGGGATCATAGGTTCAAGAAAAAAATATTAATAGGAGAGAACAGACCCATAAATAGTTTTCAGTACATACGTTTTTTCATGTTCTAGGAGCAGAATTAGGCCATTCGGCCAATCAAGTCTATTCTGCCATTCAATTGGCTGATCTATCTTTTCTCCACAACCTCATTCTCCTGCCTTTGCTCCATAACCCCTGACACCCTTACTAATCAAGAATCTATCTATCTCTGCCTTAAAAATCTGTCAATCTCCACCTTAGAAATATCCATTAACTTGGCCTCCACAGCCATCTGTGGCAATGAATTCCACAGATTCACTACCCTATAACTGGTGAAATTCCTTCTAATCTCCTTTCTAAAGGTACGTCCTTTTATTCTGAGGCCATGGTCTCTGGTCCTAGACTCTCCAACTAGAGATCATGATAGAATTTAACATCACAAATAGGACCATTTCTTCTTGCTCCAGCACCCCATCCTCTTTGCAATCCGGGACACTAATCCATTTGCCTTCTTATTTATTTGCCTGCAAATTGTCTGTGGTTGCTGGATGAGATACCTATCAAAATACTTTTGCAGACACGGTGTTCTCAAAGCTTTCTTTTCTACTCAACAAACTTGAATATATTACTATTTTTCTTTGATTCTCAATAATATCAAATGTAAATAGCTGAGGCTGTAACATTGATCTATAAGGCCTCTCACGTTGCAATTTCCAGTTTAAAATTATCCTTCTTTGGCTACCCTTTGTGTTCTGTCTATTAACCAGTCCTCTGTCCAAAGTAATATGTCAACTTTAATCTTTATCTTGTGCAGTATGGCACAAGTGTGGCATGTGACAATAGAAAATATTAGTTTGGAAATCTAAATACACAACAATATATTGGTTGACAGCATTCTGGTAAACTTCTTCTGTACCTTTCCAAAAGTCTCCACATCCTTCCTATAATGGGGTGACCAGAACTGTGCAGGATACTCAACCAGAACTACACACAATTCTTGACAACGGGATTTTTTACTCAATATTTCAATGCAAAAGGAATGTGCATACAAGTAGGGACAGACAAATAACTTTAGTCATGATGTAATTCAGTGCAGCATATTCTTTCTCAACATACATCAAACTGTGTTATTATAAAATAAAGAACTTTACTAAGTGTTAACTAAAACTTTGTGGGTTCCTTAATGATATATGCCTGAATTGCCCACTAGGCAGCTCAATGCCTGTCCATTCATCATCAGAATACTTTAGGATAACCCCTTCATAAACGGATTAAATCTTCAAATGTGAACATTATCCAAATTCTTTTACTTATTTTTTAGGGGCCACCTGGACCAGAGGGTGTAATTGGAATGCTGGGAGAGATGGGTCCAAAGGTAAACCAATCATTTTTACAAACTATATATTGTATTGTTGAAGGTAATTGTTATGATATTTTAAATGTTTACATTCAGCTTCAAAAAAATTATTACAAATCAGATATGATGTGAGTTAAATTTATCATTAAGCTTCCTGTTCATTGCCTGAATAGTATGCAATATAGTGAGCCCCAGATTAACAGGTGGAGTGAGCAAGTTCATATTCCACATCATCTTGCTTCTAAAACTGAGATTGTTCACTTAATTGTCACATTTTCATCCGTTTTGTCCTTTGTATTGCAGTACATCAGAACCAGTTTAAGGCTGCACAGATACATTTTATTGTAGTTTTGGACCCTTAACCGGACAGTTCAAAAATAATTCTATTACTCCATAAAGAATTTCAATCCAGGTTCCAGAACTGAGTGTGATACATCAGGGAAATGTTCAGGAGTCAGAGTGGGGCATTCGGTTGTGCTCCTGTTGCCTAATTTTAGGTTTTGGCCACTTTTTAAGTGAGCTCATGTTATGGTATGAAAAAAAAAGTCAGCAGGCTACTGCGAATAGCCGGCCAGCGAGTATCCTGTTGGTAGTCAAGCGCGTACTGTGAGCGACTGCCAGGGATTGGAATATAATTGTGGGGCCAAGACAAGCACTCCTCCTGCTGGTGCCACAAAGATCCGGTCAAATAAAGCATCTGTTTCTTTGGGAGAGGGCTCCAGTAGTTCCTTCCAGAGCACAAGTTCACTTCTCAATCTGGAGAAACCACAACTGAAAAATGTAAAAGAGAAGTGATTTGCATTTATATGACACCTTTTACACTTCAGGGCGTTACAAAGCATTTTTGAAGTATAATTTCTGTTGTTACATAGGAATCAGGGCAGTCATTTTGTGAAAATTCCAATAAGCAGATGTGTGAAGATGATCATAATTAGTGTTGGTGACATTCAAAAATATTGTTTTAACACAAGGAAGATCTTATCTGTCTACTTTAAAAGTGTGTTGTGGGAGCTAATTCATCCACTCAACAAATAGTTTTAACGTCTCAGCGAAAACAAGTATTTCTGTCAGTGATACACCTCTTCACTTACAATGCTAGAATGCCCTTGTGCATCATGTGCTAGTTTATAGGCCCCGAGTTGTTGAGCCAGCAGTGAATTTGAATACACAATGTTTCATCTTCCCAACCCCACCACTTGATCACCCACACCCATTCCATGCCAGCACCTCCACTCCCCCAACTAGTACTTGAAAATGTGTCCTTTCGGCTCAAGATCTTATTTCCAATACCCACTATCAATCTTTCCCTGAAGTTCTCCTCTAAGGCTCTTATCAAATACCTCATCTGCACCTTAATGATGGCAAGCATAGTCGAGGAATTGCTTTGTATTGAGGCATTTTTGACCTATTTCAACCTGAATTTCAGAAATAGCTCTACCTTATATCCCTTCAGCAATTCTTCTGGACAGCATAATGATTCTGATTCCCACAGATTCCATCTATATAGTGGGTATATGGAAGAAGCTGCCGGTGGAGATAGTTGAGGCAAATACTAAAACAACATTTAAAATAAACTTCAACAGGTACATGGATGGGAAAGATTTAGAGGGATATTGGCCCAACGCAGATAAATGGGACTAGTTTAAATGGGGCATCTTGGTTCGCATGGATGAGTTGGGTTGAAGGACCTACTTCTGTGCTGTCTGACTCTATATTGATGTGATGAAGTTACAAATTTTTCCTGAATATTTTTTTATTTTTTAGGGGTTGCCTGGTCCTTTTGGTGAGCCTGGACTCCCAGGAGAAGTCGGAGAGAAGGTATGTCATTTTATTCGGTACTGACTGAACTTTCTATGGACAATGGAGGCTTTCGTTTTGAAGACTGGCTCTCTTATTACAACCCATTACAACTGGGCAGCAAGACAGAATAAACCAGAATTACTACAGCAGGCTCTATTCTTCCTGCAAAATTTATTTAGTGGAAAGGGAAAGTGGGCCGAAAATAGCCCTCTGTGTTCTGAGTTTCCTTTGCAGTTAGTTAAATATGCACCTGTTTTCTATCAGGTAATATCATTGGAACTGATTTTCTAAAAGTGTCCAATTCTGTATTTTATGAAGTAAAATTAGAGAAATATACCAGTATATACTGTAAATAACTGTTTTAAAATCTGCCATCTTAAATGAGTTTTCATTTTGAGGGGTGTTCTGGCTGAAAGAAATTGCCAGCTCCAAATGTTCTGTTTTCACTACCTGAATACTAGCTGCAGGCAAAGTTTCACCAGATGTGAAATGCGCAGCAGCAGAACTTTTTGAATTACAATTATCAGGTTAATATACGTAGCTTTTACTTGTGGTGGCTGCTCAACTATGCAAGTCCACACAAGTACACAAACAGAGCTTTGAAATAATTTACGCCTCTTTTCTACTCATCAAGCCCTCCAATGTATTAAATGCGCTGTTTTTTAATTGAAGAATCAGTCAGCCATTCACTTCTTTGAGGGGGTTCAATTATATTACCATTCATCAGTACCTCAATTCCATTTACCCACATTTTCTTCTATTTTGCATCAGTCACTATTTTGAAAATGTACATTAACCCAATACCCACACTCTCTTGGAGATGAAATTCAAAACGTTATGTTAAAATGCTTGCTGATTATAAATATTATGAATTTAATTCTAAATATCCCTCTGCTCCAATACAGGAAATAGTTCTTTTTGTATCAACATCTCACTTAAATTACCCTCAAATTTATAAACTCAAGGGACTACTAGCTAGGTTTATCCAATATGATCTCATAATTTAACTTTTATGTTTATAATCATGTGAGTCTGCCCAACATTTGCTCAAAAGCTTGAGAGGCAGTGCCCAAAACAGTACTCCAGATGGGATCTAATCAAAACTTTCCTTGCTTTTGAAATTTGGCCTCGAGATAAAGGCCATAAACTATTAGACTTTTGTATTAACTATATAACTATATATATTGAACTATAAGACTTTTGTTTACAATTTATACCTATGCCTAAAATATTAATAGATTTTCAACATAGATATTCGAATCTTTTTACACATCCATAACTCAACAAGAAAACAGCTATGTGCCTGACTTTGTTTGATCTAAAGTGGACAATTTTGCATCACTCCACACGGAACCCATTTGTCATACTTCGCATATTTTCTCGTATTTATGTATTTTCATAATTTGATCCTCCTGTCTACATAATTTACTGTGCATCCTAACATAGTGCTCATGTGCAAACTTCCTTTACCTTAGTCAATAGCTTTGGTAAAAAAAAGCTAATGGTCCTGTATAGACTTTATGGAAATGCTTTTAGTTACATTCCCAGCAAACAAAGAATGAACTGATCAATCTTGCTCTGAGCTTTCTATCAACAATTGCTTATCTATTCACATATTTACCTACAATTCTAAGTACTTACAGTTTTGCTGATAATCTCTAGTGTGGAATCTTAACAGGTATTTTCTCAAAGTCCATTTGACAACATCCATGAACACTAACCAGAAAAACAAAACCATAACATTTGATATTCAATAGCCCAGAAAAATCTGCTAGACTTGTGCCACTGTGTCCCAAAGGTGGTGGGTTATTGTAGTTTACTGTACAATACAATACAATACAATTCAATTTATTGTCATTTGGACCCCTTGAGGTCCAAACGAAATGCCGTTTCTGCAGCCATACATTACAAACAAATAGACCCAAGACACAACATATTTTACATAAACATCCATCACATTGCTGTGATGGAAGGCCAAAAAAACTTTTCTCTCCACTGCACTCCCCCCCCCGATGTCAGAGTCAAAGTCAAAGCCCCCGGCGGGCGATGGCGATTGTCCCGTGGCCATTTAAACCACGCCGGGTGATGCAAGGTCGCACACCGGGTCTTGGTGTTAGAGCCCCGGCGCGCGCTCGCAAACTCCCGCGGCCATTCCAAGCCGCGCGGGGCGGTGATGTAGGCCCCGCTCCAGGAGCTCTTCAACCCCGCAACTCGGGCGGGAGAAGTCGCCGTTGCGGGAGCCCTGAAAAGCGGTCTCCCTCCAGGGACCCGCGGGCTCCCAGTGCCGCCCGCCAGACCCGCAGTTGCAGCCACTGAATCTCCGGGGGTCGGGCCGCAGCAGCGTCCACCACAGCTCCACCCGCTCTGGACTCGGCCAGCTCCGCGACGGTGAGGTGAGTAGTCGGCACCACAGCCCCTGGTCTTCCTGTTGGAGGCCACTCCTCGTTGCAGCCCCAACGACAACGGAGACCCGACAAAGAAAAGGTCGGGTCTCCCGTGCAGGGAGAGATTTAAAAGTTACCCCCAACCCCCCCACACCACCCCCACCCCCCCCACACACATACCCCAACAAAAATAACAAAAACTACATAAAAACATAGACATAAAATAATAAAAACGCAGACGGACTGCAGAGGCCGCTGCTGACGAGAGTCGCGCCGCCTACCGGAAAGCCATTAATGTCAATGTATATGAGATGTATAGGTAGTTGCCTCTTGCACCTATACTCTATGTTCACAAAGCAACACAATCAGGAACTAGTAGCAATAAAGCACTAATGAACTATTGAACTAAACATGTACTAAGTCTGAGAAAACAGTATTAGTTGCACAACAGTCTGTGTTGCAACCTCACAATTCCAGTAATCCAGGCACAAACCTGACATCTGGTGCGGTCAGTGTGAAGTTTGCTTGTTCTCCTTGTGATCATGTGGGTTTCCTCTGGGTGCAACAGGGTTTCATCCCACATCCTAATGATGTGCTGATAGCTTCACTGTCCACCATATATTAACCCTCGTGTAGGTATTTGGAAGCAGAATTTTGGGAGAAAAGGGACCCAGTGCCGGGGAGTTGATGGTCATGGGAGAGAGAATAGTTTAGAGAAAAACCCTGGGGCATTGGACTGAGAGCTACATAGAATCAATGTATCTAACAACCCATAAGAAAAAAAAATATGAAATACAAATAAAATGCTAACAATTCATAGAATGAATGCATATAGTCTTTTCAAGAACTAGAGGGCATAGCTTATGAGAGGGGAAAGATATAATAGGAGCCTGAAAGGCAACCCTTTCACACAGAAGGTGGTAAACAGATGGAACCCGCTGCCAGAGAAGATCGAGCAGATGCAATGACAACATTCAAAAGTAGTTTGGACAGGTACATGCATAGGAAAGATATAGAGGGATTTGGGCCAAATATGGGCAAATGTGACTAGTCAAGATAGGGGTATCTTGGTCGGCATGGATATGTTGGGCCAAAGAGCCTATTTCCGTGCTGAATGACTCTATGACTAATACAAACGCTGCAAATTTCATGACAACCCACTGAGGAGTAAAATGCTACATGCTATTGTATAATGATAGGACCTCCATACACTACAGCTTACAGAGCTTTATAATAATAATAACTTTATTTATAAAGCACTTTAAACAACTACAGTTGCCACAAAGTGCTGTACATGAGAAATCATGAACAAAAAGCTATTACAAACAATTAAAAACCATTAAAAACCGTACAACGAAGGACTATAAAAAACACACTAAAAATTAAAAGACATTAAAAGCACTAAAAACAGGAGCAATGCCTCAGCTGAAATATACTTCTCACATGTACTTCTTGCTAACTTTGACTATGAACTCAACTCACTCCCACAATTACGAGACGGGTGTACACAAGCTGCTGTGTCAGTGTCTGCTGTTCCTATACAGCTGTTTTTTTATCATTAAATATTACTTACTTTTATCTTTAGGTGATTTTGAACATAACTCACCCTGTCAATCGCTCAATGAGACCCCAATGAGACTCAAAAATCCAATTATCCTTCCAAATTCTTAAAGTTTACACTAATGGGCCTGTCCCACTTAGGCGATTTGTCAGGCGACTGCCGGCGACTGTCAAGTCGTAGCAGGTCGCTAAACAAAACGGCGACTTGAACGGCGACTGTCAGAGTGGAACATACACACACATATACACACACACACACACACACACACACACACACACACACATACACACATTGCTTCCTTCACCAGCCAGTTTTGCAGGCGGGGAACAGGACAAGTGGGGGGAGCGCTTTCTGAGTGAAATTCACATGATGAAAGTCAATGTGATACAAACACACACCACGATGAACAGGAAGGTTGGCGCTGTAAAGCGGCCTTTTCACGGGGCGAGTTGACGCAAGATGTCACCAGAGTGAAGAGGTCGTGGTCCAGCACGAGTCTCGCAAGATATAACGGCAGTAGATAAAGAGTTCCCACGGTACTCGGCATTTCTGCTATTTGTGCGAGTGACTTGTCCGTTTCCCGAGCATTCCCGTTAAATCTTGAATGAACATCGTGAACTACACGTGACACAAATGATGTAACTTTTTTTTTCACACTATATATATCCTCCCTTGGTTGAATTGGCTCATTTGGAGACATATTTTACTGTGTATGTGGGAGACACAGATGGACTGAGCACAGTACCTCGGTCTTACTGTGTGTGGGAGAGGGGGAGAAAGAGACTCACAGAGGCAGAGTCTCTCAGCCTGTGTAAGAGGGAGGGAGAGAGAGAGAGAGAGGCACACACAAGGTGGATGTGAAATCTCACCTGCCTGTTTCAGTGACAGACACCCGCCGTCAGTAAATGAAGACACCCCCATCTGTCTCCCCCTCCTCTCCCTCGACTCCCCCACCTTTCTCTCCCAACTCCAGTCCCGTCCCGACCCCCTGGGAAACTGAATAGAGCAACAGTCAACTGCTGCCTGTGCGCTGATATGACAATAAAGGCTACTTTACTTTACTGAGTTAAAGAGTTCCCACGGTAGACTGTAAAACTGGGACCCTGGTTCTGGACTCCCCCAACACCGGAACCCTTCTTCAGACAGCCTAATCGGAATTGAGTCTGAAGATGTGTCTCGTCCCGAAACATCAGCTTTTTTTCTCCAGAGATGCTGCTTGACTCGCTGAGTTACTCCAGCTTTTTGTGTCTGTCTTCGGTTTAAACCAGCATGTGCAGTTCACTCCTTACACGGGTCTCTGTACAACATTGATTGGTAGCGTTCCGGACCCCTGGACCCGAGGACTCCGACCTGTATCTCTCAAAGAAGTACATGTGAAAAATTTCTCACGGACCATAAAAATGCGTAACCTTTCAGTAAAGTCCCTTTTAAAGTCCCTTTTAAAGATTATAGTTATTTTCTTGAATCTCATTAACATAACTCATGAATAAGTTGATGTCCATATGCGGATGCAAATCTTTATTTTTATTTATTTTTTAAATTCAATCCCACATAAGATAATTTTTACTCACCTTCTGTTCCCTCTGTCCAGCTTCCGGGTTCACCGTTCGCAGGAGTTCCCACGGTACCCGCAAGAGTTATTACGGATATCGCACTGGCCACTACGTTCATATAATGTTGCAATACTCAACCACAAGTGTACAAGTCAATCTTGGAGAAATTCAAACTTTCTTGAATTTTCTCCCGAGTGACCAAGTTACACGATGACCTGCCGTTAGCGCTACGGTGGTCCACGGTGGTCCACGAATGCCGCACTGTTATCGCACGAGGTTCCCACGATGTTAAACTCCGGTTAACTCTTGCGTCAAGTCGCCCCGTGAAAAGGCCGCTTAATTAAGACAGTGAAAGCACAGTGTACGGGAAGGGTCACCCAAGTCCTTTAAAAGAGGGGGGAGAAGGAGTGGAGACAACATTTAAGAAGCCAGATATACACGGTTGTGAAGCTCGGCAGACATTAACATTACCGGTCGGTTATCCTTGGTTTGAAACTACTGTTCACGGTTTTTTTTCCCAATGAACCAATGAAATTCACCTGTCAGCATCGGCGACAACCTACGACAACCTATGACCATCAACGACCTCCTGGCAACCCACTACCACTGCACCTATGTCACGAGAATTCTCGCTACTCTCCATGGCATCAAAATTCTGGTCGCCGCTAATTTTTCAACTAGTTACGAGAATGCGGGAACTACTCACCACCATGCAGGCGACACCCCGGCAACCTCCGGCAAACATGTGGCGACCTTATAGTCTCCTGTAGTCGCCTAAAAAGTCGCGTGAGTGGGACAGGCCAATAAACCTTCCTTATTTAATACAAAAATCACAGCAATTACATATTGATTTATTCACCCAATTTTGTTAGCCCTTGCTGTCTCCTCTCCTTCCTCAGCCCTCGGGCTGTCTCCTCCCATCCCTCAGCCCTCGGGCTCCTCCTCCTCCTTTTTCCTTTCTTCTCCCCGCCACCCCCCATCAGTCTGAAGAAGGGTTTTGGCCCGAAACGTTGCCTATTTCCTTCGCTCCATAGATGCTGCTGCACCCGCTGAGTTTCTCCAGCATTTTTGTGTACCTTTGATTTATATAAGCTGTGATTTGATTACACTATCTCCATCCTGTTACTACTACACCTTCACAAACTGTTCAATCTAGAAACATTTGATGCTTCATTTTCAACATTAGCATGCCAAAAGTGCTTTGATGGTGAAAAGTCTAAGCTTGTCAGCAATGTACAATTTGTGAATGGGTTTGGTTTTCATGATAGTTCTAATATTTATCACTTTCAAAGATATGGGACAGAACCAGATCTATTTGCACAATCTTTGCTAAGTATGGGTTGACCTACAAATCTTTGTCCATAGTTACCTCTTAGGGGTTTGAATTCCCCTCTGGATGGCACTAGATTTAAAACTACATTGGAATGGGTGAAATGACCTACAGCCCATTACATCTTTAAGAGCAGTCTTTTGAGGTCAGCAATGTGCGTTGTCTTTTTGCTGCTAACTACAAAATCTGTACCATTGTTTATCTCCATAAAACAGTGAATTTCTAGACAACGGGTGCTGATAAAGTTAGAACTCCAGCGGTCTTGAGTATTCCATGACTGGACTGCTTAAAATCAGAGGGAAAGCAGAGGTTTACTTTATCTGAAGGCATCCCTTGTGTAACGTTGATAATAGCAATGTAGTTTTGAGATTTTTTAATGTCATACAAAGTTTCCACATGATAAATTTGAAATGGCAAATCAAGAATTTGTTCCATGTTTATCAAATAACATAATTTAAACTAAATAAGTTTCAATAGCATGGGTGTACTAGCGGGCAAGTTGATCATGTGAAATTTGTCAAAGCATGCCCGACGAGTTTTTTGTATTTTTTGCTGACTAATAGACAATTTGCACAAAACCTGTATTTTAATTATTGTGATTTGACCAGAATTGAATGATACAAAGGGATTTGAGATGTAGAGTTTGTGAATTAATGCAAAATTTTCCAATTTTCTGACCTACAGGGTGCAATTGGTCCAGCTGGAGTTGCAGGTGAACAAGGACTCATGGGCCAAAGGGTGAGTTATTGATTATGTGACATTTCATTTCTCTTTGCGTTCCCAATATGAAAACGTATTCCAAAAACATTCTTCTCGAGTGTCATGGAGGAGGCCGGCAGGAATGAAAATCTCCATATTCCATCCTGAATTGTTGTTCTCCTTTGTAGCGAACAGTTGCTGTAATAACCAACATAACACAAAGGTGCCCGGAAACACCAGCATCTACTTTATCATGCTGGTATGATCTGCCCTTGTGTAACTTAGTAAAAACACACAAACATAGCTTAAATGTTTAAGAAAGAACTGCAGATGCTGGAAAAATCGGTAGACAAAAATGCTGGAGAAACTCAGTGGGTGAGGCAGCATCTATGGAGAGAAGGAATAGGCAATGTTTCGGGTCGAGACCCTTCTTCAGACTGATATACAAACAAATAAAGATAGAAATATTACTATGCATTTATTTTGTTGAAAATTTTTCACGGGTTACTTGACCCATGTACTTCTGCAATATTTGAAAATGTATATTGTCAGAGTGCTGGTAATGTGGAAATGGGGGTTATCATTATGTTTTGCAATCAGTCATAACTTAAGTCACTTAATGGTTTTCCAAAGTAGTCACAGTTAGTTCAGGTAATTCCGGTAGAGAAAATCAACAAAACTACAGATGCTAGAAATGGAAATACTCAGCAAGTGAGGCCACATCTGTGGAACAGAAACAGAGTTAACATTTCCATTCAAAGACCCTTTGTCAAAACTGGAAGAAGAAAAAATAAGCTTGTTAAGTTGTGTGTGGGGGACGGGGCAAAACCTGATTGAGAGTGAGAACAAAGACAAAAGGACATAGATAAAATAAAGTAGCAGTATTCCCTTTCTCTTCCTTTTTTTCTCAGTCCTAAGGCAGACAAATGGTAATTGTTTTTATGGGCAAAAAGGTTTGCATGGACATGGTGATCTGAAGGCCAGACCATGAGTTGTACCACTCTATGAATCTGCTTCAGAAGTGGTGCAAGTGCCCAGCCTGACCTGGCCATGTCTTTCTGCTTTCCACTTGCATCTCCTACATTGCTTGGCTACGATCTTTTGTCCATGGTCTCACACTCTTAACTGCTCTCATTCACACATTGACCAGATAATCTTGTTGATAGTTTATTCCATGGTCACCCCTGTTTTACCCTGTCAGATAAATCCCCATCTCCCAACATCCCTGCAGTTTAACAATCTTCAGAAACATACCAAAGTATTTATTTTCTGTCTTGATACAGGGTCGACCATTCCTTTCTATCCACACATGCTGGTCAACCCACTGAGTTCCTCCAGTAGGTTGTTGGCTGCTAAAGATTCCAGCACCTGCAGTCCCTCGTGTCTCCTTATTATTTTCTGTTATGCTGACCAACTATTAAATTACCATTTAAGAAATTGATTGTTTTCTTTAATAATCCATCCATGTTCTTTGCAAGATAATCCTGTAGCCTGATTGCATCAAGTGTCTGTAATCACTTCTCCATTCCAATACACTACCATTTCAAATCAATATTTCTCCCCCGCCCTATAGTTCCAGACAGCAGCTCCATAAAACTCAGTGCTTTCCAAACACCAACCAATAGATACATTATGTTTTACACAGCATAAGCATATCACAAAATGAGTTTGCTTCATTGAGTGACCTTGTAAATTAGGAGTTCCCCTGTTAAATCCTGCAACGTCCTTGGTCTTTGTAGGCACGTAATTTAAGACATCTTTGGGACCATCAACCCTTGCCATTCTCTATTCTGATTGCAGCACCCGATTCTTCTTATGGTCAGTCTATAAGTTTATCTGGGTCTGTGATGAGATTATGTAAATAGAATGCATTAACTGTATACTTATTATTATTAATTTAATGTTACAGATTATGCTTTGAGATAATTTTTACTCCATAATGACCAGACAAAATTGACATCTTCAGTAATCTTTTTTTTTTTGCAAAGGGTGAGCCTGGTCTGGTTGGTGACGATGGACCCATAGGAATTGATGGGGTCAAGGTAAGTATTTCAAGCATGAAAATACACAAGCATGATATCAATGGAACTGAAATCTGAATAGAGCAGCTAAAGATCACACAGGCATGAATTTATCTTCAGCATCCAAGACATTTTAATTTAATATATGCATAGCATAGTTAAAATTAAAAAAAATTATGTCTGCATATACTTAAGTAAATTTTGAAAATATTAATGTCTCCAATTTGGCTATTTCAAAGCAGGGGAGAACATTTTTTTGATGGACTGTTACTGTTCTTGCCTTCATAATATTTTGCCAGAGACAATATCTAATGCATTACTCATAGATATGTTCTTGTTGGTTATTTGAGCATTAAAGTTACTTCCAGTAAGGTTGCATAAATTGTGATATAGCAGAAATTACAGATCTTGCAATATCTGGCCTCTAGTGCAATGGGCCAGGTTGTGCAACTCACTCCCCATCTGCTTCTTGATCAATAACTGTGAGCTCTGACCTCTCTCTTGCCAGCACTACTAACTACCACAATTACCTATCTCAAAGCCACCAGTTTCAGCAATAGACCTAGAAATGAACTCAATCATGTCTAATGATGAACATGTTATTGAACATACATTATATACACTAAGATAAAACATTCTACAGTATTAGTTCAACGGCATGATTTAAAGGATTTAAAAAATATATATAACGTGTAGTTTAAACTGTTTTTGTCATCCAGAAACAAATATGCCTACTTAATTTTGCAGATGATTTCAATTAATAAAATACATATTTTATTTGTTTTATCCAGTCAACCCAGTCAAATCTTTTTTTGAAGTTCACCCCACAAATTAGGTGGTGCCTTAACTGACAGACCCAGTACTGTACTGACAATGTACCACATTGTCAATGTTGTTGTCTTTTATGTGAGATGTTAGATCACGCTGCTCTCTGCCCTCTCAGTAAGGTATGTCTGATATCTGATAATAGTTCCTTAGCTGACTTTTAAATTGAATGGAGTCAGAGTCCCGAAGCACTGGAAACGACAACCATCTCACTGCCCCCACACATGCTGCCTGACCCACTGAGCTCCTCCAACAGCTTGTAAAATAAATGATCAGACCATTAATTTTAATCATGTTGTTTGTTTACGGTATGTGCAATGCGGTTGTCGTTGCCAGATGTATTCCATTGACTAAAACTCGATTTGAACTTCAGAAGTTCATAAAATGCTGAATAGAATTTTTTTTAATACACAAACTCTGATATATATTTGCAGAATTTTGTGTTTGCAATTTTTGAAAGTGGCATTTTAAAAAGGGAGAGCTGCATCTTTCCTTAAAATTAATAAGATGAGAATTTTCATGGAGTGAATACTTAAGTCCCTTTTGAAATGCTTCCACAAGGAAGATAAAAACTACTCATGTTTCCTGTGGACAAGGTTTTATGATGCTATTTAAAATGAACATTTTCTGCAAAAAATAAAAATTGATTACTACATAATGAACACTAATAATGAAGTAAAATTAAAACCCTTAGCACTGAAGACACACAATGGCATCAAGAGCAGAATGTTGCCTTAGGAGAAAAACTAGGAGTAATAGTGACCAGTTAATTTTTGGACTGATGCATGGTGTAATAATGTTCACCAAAAATGATGTGGTAGGAGTATTGGTCTTTCAACATAGCGTCAGTGATTTGAATTTGCCCCAGGCAATGAACAGGTTCCATGATCCCCAGCGACCTAAGTTTGATCCTGAATTTGGGTGTTATGGTGTGTTCATGCTCTCTCTGTGACCATGTGGGTTTCCTCTGGGTGCTCCAGTTTCCTCCTGCATCCCAAAGCTGTGCAGGTTTATTGATTAATTGGCATCTGTAAAATTGCCCTTAATCTGTAGGGAGTAGATGAGAGTGACCAGGTGATCGAAGTTCGGTGTGGCTCAGCGGCTCGAAGGGCCTGTTTCCATGCTGTGTCTCTAAAATAAAAACTAACGTCAGAAAATACACAAAAGTCACTCTATTATGATAATCACACCTGCACAGTATTATAATGAATGGCATCAAAACCACATGACTGATAAGAAAGGACAAGTACTGAAAATGGAGAGTAAATTAGTTTTGTTGTTCGAGTGAGGCTGAAAGTCTAAAATATCAAGAGAAAAAGCCATGTTAAAAGTTGTGAGAGATTTAAAACAGAGCCTTGGGTGAGGGTTTAAAGCAGGGAGAGGGTGGCGTGACTTTTTATAGCAGGGAGAGGGTGGGGTGTAGTTTAAAGCAGGGAGAGATTGGGATGGTGGTCGCAATAAGGTCGCAAAAAAGAGTTAAAGTGGCAAGAAAGCAAGCAGAGACTTTAGAACAGTGACTGGCACTCTTAAACAAAGGGCAAATGATTGAAAAGTACTTTTAGCCCAAAGGATAAAATTTTGATTATAATTTATAGATTATGTTTTAATATTTGGGTCGCAAAATAGATCTAGAAATATAAGAATCAATTTCTCTGGGTAATCTCATCTCATGACTAGCATTAGACATCATATCGTATGGCTAGAAATTTAACCCTAAATTATCAGGCTTAACTATACAAAAAGTGAAGACAGGCATCTGTCTTGTGGTTGGGAAATTGTTAGAAAATGAGTTTGTACTTCAATATATCAAAATATTACAATGCAGTTAAGGTATTCCCAGTACTATAGTCCCATCTTGCAAGTATAGCTTGTATGGCAAGGTAAAATGTCTTCACTTGGTAAGTTGTAAACTTTGCAATTGTCTGTCTCAGTACTTGATGATTGTTCAATCATGAATTATATTTCAGGCCAAGATTGTTGACACTCATGGAGTCAAGTGTTATCAAAATCAGTTTGAAAGCTGGACTTGATGTACAAGATCTCTAGGAACAGTGGACTGAACTCAAGAAGCTTGTTATGTTTTTAGAATAAAAAAAACCCAGATAAATAAGCAATGCATGGCAGGTGAAATTTCAATCAGGATACTTTGGAGTGTGTGTGTTGGTGGAAAGAATGAAGAGAGGATAAAAAGATGCAATTTTAATAGATTTACAGGAACCCAGACGTGAACGTGCCCAAATCTCTGAGAATAGCAGGGCAAGTTTAAAAGGCCTGATAAAACTTGATAAAATGCTGCTAAATACTACTGCTGAAAATACCAGAAAACCGATGGTAAAAAATAAAATGAACAGGAAAACTAAAGGAAAAAAATGGGATTAATTGATAACTGTCAAAGACTTGGCCCAAGCATAATGGTTGGAATGGCCTACTTTGCATTAATTCCATGTAAATATGAAAGAGTGATCAGTAGTTCCAATAAATTAATTCATCTGTAACATGAAGTACTATTAATGGTCTTGTTAGAGAGTTTGTAAATTTGACTGGTGTGATTTTAAACAACACCATTTGTCCTAATCTATTGAGTATATCAAAAATAAATGACAACTTTTTCAAAACCACTGAATGCAATCAAAAATGTATTCTGTTTCAAAATGTTCATATCTATCTCTAACTGTCCCTAACTTGAATACGGCACTCTATAGTCTTTAGACTTTAGAGATACAACGCAGAAACTGGCCCTTCGACCCACCGAGTCTGCGCCAACCAGCGATCACCCTGTACCCTAACCCACACTCATTAAGGACAATTTTACATCTTACCAAAGCCAATTAACTTACAAGCCTGGTACGTCTTTGGAGTGTGGGAAGAAACCGGAGCACCCGGAGAAAACCTACATGGTCACTACTCCGTACAGACAGCACCCATAATCAGGATCGAAGCCAGGTCTGTGGCGCTGTAAGGCGGGAACTCTACCGCTGCACCATTGTGCCACTCCTCAAGTGCCTCAGCATAGCATGTGCTTCTTAACTTGTTTAATGACCACCTAATTTCTCTGTTATTTCTTTTTAACATTGGGCCACAACATATAGATGACTAACTGGTGAGTCCATGGGAATCGCCACTTTGCTCTAACCTGCCACATCTATAGTAGTCCTTTCATTTGAATAGGGTCATGGCCTTCACAATATTTGCTGAATGCTATAATGCCGTGCTGCTAATATAACTTGGTTTAAAGGCAACATGTCTTGCTGGTCCTACAACATATCTTGCTGGTCCTATTGTGACTGAATGAGCTACATCTGTCTGAGCACCTTAATTTTTTTCTCCCGTTAGGGCGACAAAGGAGACCCAGGGACAGAAGGGGATAAAGGAGAGAAGGGGACAGAAGGATTAAAAGGAAAAGAAGGACCACCAGGAGTACCAGGAATCACGGGAGTACAAGTAAGAATAATTTCTAATGATTTCTACAGAAAGTGGTGTGACTGAAGATAACAATTTACAAGAAGTAACAGAGATGTATCTTGCAACAGAGGAATATTATTGCATGGGAAGATTTAAACTAATAATTATTTGCTGACCAAGATCCACTAACTTCATAATATCAAGGTATCCACAGTTACCAATAATGTTACGTAATTAGCTCTGGTGCAAAGTGCAGTTGGACAGTTAGGTTTATAATATTAGAACTAAAAAGCAAAAAAAGTTGGAAATTTGAAATTAAATTAGAAAAGTCGAGAAATACTCAACAGATCAGGCAAAATCTATAAAGAGAGAAACATAATTGGCAGAAAAATCTAGTTCTGATGAAAGGTCATTGATTAAATCAATAATTCTGTTCAGTTTTACATTCTGCCCAGAATTCCAGCGAGACTTGCTATTTCCATTTTATCAAAACATAACTTGCAAGGAAAGTGTTCTTATACAAAGATATTTTGTGTTACTTCTGTTCAAAAGGTAGATTTAAGAATGAAACATCCCATCAATTACAGTTTTTCACCAACACGAGGAAATTGCCATCTCATTTAAGGCTGCATGACTTCTGCTGCCATTTGTTGCTGAACAATCTTGGTGACTGTTTCATTGTGCTACCAATCCTTCCTGATCTAGTCTCAGAAATAAATAACAGATTGTTCACTGTTCAGGTAATTAATTGCATCATGAGTTATGTTGTGGTGGATGAAGTGGAAATGTAATTGAGCAGCTCATTTTGTCACTGAATTATTTCACTGGTTATGTTATAATGGAATGCTTAGATAATTCTGATATTCTATCTGTAAAATCTTGGAAATGAATTTTATTTTCTTGAGTCATTCATCTCATAAATATGGGGAGAAATAATAGTATCCAATTTATTAATTCATCTAGATCATAAAATATC
This sequence comes from Amblyraja radiata, assembly GCF_010909765.2. Classification (NCBI taxonomy): domain Eukaryota; kingdom Metazoa; phylum Chordata; class Chondrichthyes; order Rajiformes; family Rajidae; genus Amblyraja; species Amblyraja radiata. Next base: position 9,911,652 of record NC_045987.1, on the reverse strand, counting down.
TTTCTTGGATTTTATAGATAGAATAACAGAATCAGCAACATGGTATAGCTTTCGTCTAGAGGGCATAGCTTTAAGTTGAAAGTTTAAAGGAGATGTGCGGGGCAAATTGTTTTACACAGAGGGTGCTGAGTTTCTGGAATGCACTGCCAGGGGTGGTGGTGATGGAGGCAAATATGATAGAGGCATTTAAGAGCCATTATCATATTGAATGGCGGTGCAGGCTCGAAGGGCCGAATGGCCTACTCCTGCACCTATTTTCTATGTTTCTATGTTAAGAGCATTTTGGATAAGCACATGGAAATGCAAAAAATTGGAGAGAAATGTATTATGTGCAGGTAGATGACATTAGTCATCTTGGCATCATGTTTGGCACTGACGGTGTGGGCCAAAGGGTCCATTCCTGTGCTATACTTTTCTATATACAATGTTCCAGTTCCATTAAAGAAATGGAAAGTTGATTCCAGCTTTGTTGTCTTCCCACCTTGGGATATAGAAATTGGTTTTCATGGTGGTTATTTTCTCTCTAATAGTCTGGGTTGTCTTTCAATGAACCACTTCTATATAACTTAAATAGAATTACAGTACAGGTAGTTATGCTCTGATGTGGTATTTGCATTCCGAAGAAAGTTTGTGTTAACGAAAGTCACAAATCAATTCAGTTCAGTGTTTGTGGGGAAATGGGGTTTCATAGCTTAAGAGTTTCAGACTTGTAATAACAAAATTACTTTCAAAGGTCTTTTCAATAGCAATAAGTTTATTTTTGTGCAAGGTAAAAATACTACAGGCTGTATTAATGGAGTATCCTTGCCCAAATATCAATAGAAACGATTGCATGTCAATTTCAATGGCCTCCTGTGGTGAAACTGACAGTGTGTTCTTAACAACAGAGTCTGATTACCTTGGGAGATTACCTGAAAACAGGTTGTTTGTCCTTTATCCCATTTAAATTTGAGACCACTTTTATTGTCTGCTTGACTATTTACAAAGTGGTTCTCTATTCCCTAATCTAAATCATGTTGTAACTAATGCACGTAATGCAAATAACGCCTCTAATTCATAATTCACATTATATACAATGTGTGTTGTGGAGACGTGTTACCTTTTAAATTAAAGAATTATAGCTCATTAAACCATATTGCACTTTTGAAGTTGCAATTTAGAAAAGGTGTGCTGTTTAATTGTCAGATGGTACGGTAACCTGTTTTCTTTTCACTCTTCCAAAGTATGCAAGGTTTGATATTTTAGTGAATATTGTTGCTACTTCTTTGCTGAATAACAAACCTGATGTGTTCATTTATGGCAATGGACCTGGCAAAGTTTTTCTTACACTGCTTCCTGGCGTCTTAATTAATATTCTCAAAGGAATTGCGTGATGGAACTTGCTGACATCTTTATCTGTGGTTTGCAACTGCTTTGAGGTGTCATTTGAAACTGTTCAGGAACACTATGAAGTTTGTGTTGTAAAGAATGACTTATTCAAGAGAGATCATGTTTTTTTTTGTTGCAGATTAAGTTTAAATGCTGCAGTAAACTATAAACAAGGAGTATTTCATCCCAAATTACATTTGTGCGTAATTTTAGTAGATTTAGGAAGTTGTAGAGCAGCAAATTAAGAACCAGGTGCCCAACATCTGGAGGTTGTTGAATCTGACAATTTATAGTGTTGTACAGCGAAAATGGGGAGGAAACGAGTGCCAGACGGACACAGAAATTGAGCCAAGCCAACGGGCTCGGGAGCTGAAATAATTTCTACAAATATTTCTGAAATTTCTAAAAATATGAAATCAGCAGACAAACAAATGTTTTTAAAAGCAGGTAAGCCTGTTTCAAAATGTTCTGTTTCATTATAAATTAAATGGACATCCACTAAACACATTCCCAATGAAATCAGAAATGCCTAATTTCATTCTTTTGGCAAAAGAAATGTTTATACTTCTTTTAACATGACTGTGCAATTTACCAACTCTGTGGATCTTCAAACCAATCACGAATGAGGCCAGGGACAACATTCAAATTTGCAACTAAAAAAACAGTTGAATCATTGAATCATTTTTTAATTAATATCAAAATCTATTTTATTCTTAAATTATTTTTTTTACTTCGAGTTTCATTTTAAAAGTCCTCACAGCAGTTGATATCTTATCTTTTACACACAAGTGATTGCATCTCATGGACTAAAGAGCAAGCATTATTATCAATGGTTTGTTCTACTGGAGAGATCATGCAGCATATAATTGGAGATGTTTTTGGATAGAATAAATCTTGGAAGGCTCCTCTGAATACTGCAGTGCTTAAAGAGTGATTTATATTTTTAATATTGCCTTTACATATGAGAATAAATATGTCCATATGGAAGTTAAATCAGAAGCACCATAATGTGAATGAAATGCTGGGAATGGCCCACTGGCAAAACAACAACTGCAGACAGAGAAACAATGTGACTATTTCAGATGAATAAGAACTGGAAAATGTAATCACTTAATTGCGGAGATGAACACTAAAGGAAGGGCACAGGGTAGGAACTAATAAAGGGAGGAATGAACTGGCAAAAGGAGGTGAAAAAAACCTAAACAGGATGGTTGTGATTCTTTTGCCTCAGACCTTCCCGTTTGTTCTTACCTCTCCTCTTTCCTTACTTAAATCTAGTTCTAAAGCTCTAGCACATCCTGTATCATTGTACAGCTAGCTGTTAGAAACATTGAGAACGAAGTGTCATTCAGTACATCTTCCATAAATACAACAAAAGGCATGAAATGCTGTGATAATATCTTGTGCAGTCTCCAGACATTAAGGCAGAGTTGGTGCTTATGTTGTGTCTGTTCAATGAAGTGACCTGGCTGAGCCATTGGGAGGTTTCCTAGTCTTTACAATCCACAGGGAGAAGAGATTGCCAAATCCTAGAATGATTTACGTAGACTATCTATTTTTTCCCAGTTCTGATGAAAGGTTGTCATCCTGAAATGTTCATAATGTTTCTCCACAAAATGAGAGTTGACCTGCTAAGAATTTCATATTTTCATTACTTTAATCTACAGTCGGAACAGCCTGCTGTGGAAAATGCCTTAGCTGATTCTCTGTTGCAACCTCATGCAATTGAAAATTGTCAACCATCACACTTAGTTATGACTACAGTTTGTAAGTCTTGCGCATTAATGCTTTCAAGTAACTAAAATTAATATAGTTTCTTGAAGCTTTCATATAGATTTGGCTGGAAGGTCAAGAATGGGTTAAATACACGACTACTGAAAACTCTCATTTCAATTCCACCTTTCAGGGACTTTTGCTATTGAGTTTGTTCAGCCATGATGGACCATAAGATTAACTGTTCCCATTAATTTTTAAAAATTGGGATCTAGCCAATGGAATCTGGAATGAGTTAGTTCTTAATGCAAGTTCATGTTGGCCTGAATTTGCATAAATCACTCCAGGATTTGGCCGTCTCTCTTCCCTGTGGATGGTGAAGACGAGGAAATCTCCTAGTGGAGCTTCTAAGACTCTTAAATAATCAGAGCCTCATACCACAGTATAAGCACCCATTCTTCTTTGATGCCCAGAGATTTTGCAAGAATTATTAGAGCTTTCAGTTTGAAGCTAGTGTATTGAATCTGAATAAAGTGGCTGAACAAATATACAAGATACAAGATACATTTATTTGTCACATGTACCAGTTGATACAGTGAAATGTGTGGTCACCATACAGCCATACAAATAAAATAAAGAACACAACACACGATAGAGTCCAATATAAATCATCCCCGCACAGCAGAATCAAAGTTTCCCACTGTGAGGGAAGGCACCAGTCAGTCTTCTTCCTTTGTTGTTCTTGATGTTCACCCGTGGTCGGGGGCTTCACGAACCCTCCGCAGTCGCCGCCAAAGGTGGCCCGATATTCAGGCCCGCTCGCCGGGATGCTGGAGCTCCGACGTCGGATCGGGAGGACAACCTCAGCGGCATGGACCTCCGAATCGGCCACTTCCTACCCGTGTCCGCGGCTCCCGAAGTCCACAGGCTGCGCTGGGTGGAGATTCAACATTGGCGGCCCTCGGCAAAGGGTCCCAGGACACTGCGATGTTGTTCAGCGTCGCCCGCGTTGGGAGCTCTTCAAACCTCAGCTCCATGATGTTGGAGCAGTGGGCCCAGCACTCTGGAGCTTCAAACGGCGATCCAGGTAGGCATCGCCCCCCTCCACGGTGAATCCAGCGCTGCGACTCCGCTGCTGAAGCTCAGGTCCGGAACCCCGGCAGGAAAGGCCGCTCCAATCCAGATGATTGGCCGCGAGGAGGGGGACGAGGATGCTACTTGGAGAATAGTCGTGTCATCGCCAGGAAGTGACTGGGAAACGGTTTCCCTCTTACCCTCCCCCCCTCCCCCACATAGAAAAAGAAAAGAATCCCCAAAACAAACTTTTAAGACAATCTAAAATAAAAAAAGATAGAAAAAAACGGACAGACTGTAGGCAGAGGCTGCCTTCATTGCGGAGCCCCTAGTCAGCCGTATACCAACTGACTGTGAGAAATTAACTCCATGAATAAGCTAAAAATATTAGAATTAGTAAAATAATTAATATGGGGATATTAGTAGGACTGAAAGGTAATACATCCCTAGGACCTGATGACCTGGATATTATCATTTTGAAGGAGGTGGCTATGGGAATAATAGACACATTGGCTTTGAAAAATTCCATGGATTCTAGAATGCCGCTGGGAGATTGGAAAAGAACAAATATGACCCCACTATTTAAAAAAATGAGGGAGAGAATAAACAGGGCTCTACTGAGCAGTTAGCCTAAAAACAGCAGTGAGGAAAATACTATAAGAAAGTGGAAATAATGCATTTAGAAAACAATAACAAATTGGGAAGTCAACATAGAGTTATGAAAATAAAATAATGTTTGCACAAATTACTCCAGGGTTTGGCAGTCTCTCCTCCTTGTGGATGGTGAAGACGATGAATTTAAACATGATAACTACTAGAATGGATAAGTAGAAACCAATTTATGTGGGGCCTGTGAACTGTTAAAGGATCTTTAGTAAGACGTCACTCAAGATTGACTAAGATTGGACCTCAGTTTGAGGTAATATTCTACTATGGTTTGCGGATTGATCAACAGACAGAAAATGCAGAGAATAAACAAATGAGTTGTATTAGGTGGCTATGATTAGTGAGTGGGGTGCCACAGTTCAAGGTGAAGGGGAAAAGATTTAATAGTGGAGTGGAATGCTGTTGCTCCAGCTGTTTATAATTTCTATCAATGATTTGGATGAGGGGATCAAGTATAATGTATTCAAGTTTGCTGATGTTACAATTTAGGCATTACAAAGTTAGTCTAAAAAAGTGTGAGGTGTTGCATATTGGGACATCTAACAAGGGCAGGACCTACACAGTGAATGGTAGGCCTCTGGGGAATGTTGTAGAGCAGAGGGATCTAGGAGTGCAGGTGCATGGTTCCTTGAAGATCGAGTCGCATGTAGATAAGGTGGTCAAAAAGGCTTTTGGCACATTGGCCTTCATCAGTCAGAGTATAGAGTATAGAAGTTGGGAGGTCATGTTGCAGTTGTATAAGACGTTGGTGAGACCACATTTGGAATATTGTGTTCAGTTCTGGGCACCATGTTATAGGAAATATATTGTCAAGCTTGAAAGGGTTCAGAGAAGATTTATGAGGATGTTGCCAGGTCTAGAGGGTGTGAGCTATAGGGAGAGGTTGAGTAGGCTGGGTCTCACTATTCCGTATAGTGCAGGAGGAAGAGGGGTGATCTTATAGAGGTGTACAAAATCATGAAAGGAATAGAATGGGTAGATGTACAGAGTCTCTTGCCCAGAGTAGGGGAATGTAGGACCAGAGGACATAGGTTCAAGGTGAAGGGGAAAAGATTTAATAGGTATCTGAGGGGTAACTATTTCACACAAATAGTGGGTGTATGGAGCAAGCTGCCAGATGAGGTAGTTGAGGCTGGGACTATTCCAACGTTTAAGAAACAGTTAGACAGGTACATGGATAGGGCAGGTTTGGAGGGATATGGACCAAGCACAGGTCGGTGGGACTAGTGTAGCTGGAACATGTTGTCCGGTGTGGGCAAGTTGGGCCGAAGGGTCTGTTTCTACACTATATCACTCTATGACTCTAAAGGCCCCGACCAAAAATGTCACCTATTCTTATTCTCCAGAGATGCTGCCTGACTCCCTGAGTTACTCCAGCACTTTGTGTCTATCTTGGGTGGCAACATGGTTCTGAGGATGGTGATAAAAGGTACCAGCAGGTTCCGTGAATGGCAGATGGTACATACAGTAGAAACATAGAAGGTCAAATTATTTGGTGGAAAAACTAAAAAGGAAGAATATTTTGTAAGCATTGAGAGATTAATAGGTACAGGTATTCAGAAGCATCTAAGTGTCTTCGTACACAAATCACTGAAAGTTATTAGGTACACAAAAATGCTGGAGAAACTCAGCGGGTGCAGCAGCATCTATGGAGCGAAGGAAATAGGCAACGTTTCGGGCCGAAACCCTTCTTCAGACTGATGGGGGGTGGGGGGGAGAAGGAAGGAAAAAGGGAGGGAGGAGGAGCCCGAGGGCGGGAGGATGGGAGGAGACAGCTCGAGGGTTAAGGAAGGGGAGGAGACAGCAAGGGCTAGCAAAACTGGGAGAATTCAACGTTCATGCCATCCGGACGCAAGCAACCCAGGCGGAATATGAGGTGCTGTTCCTCCAATTTCCGGTGTTGCTCACTCTGGCAATGGAGGAGACCCAGAACAGAGAGGTCGGATTGGGAATGGGAGGGGGAGTTGAAGTGCTGAGCCACCTTAATCCAGAGGCTTGGGTACATGCCTGTGACTACATTCATGGATGATACATTCTACTCATGGTTAGATAAACAAGCTCATGTGCTGGAGCTTCGAAAGTAGATTTAAGTTTTACTTCCTTCATATACTGGTGATAAATTGGATCTCTTGACCAAACTGTTAAACTTTCAGTACATAATTAAATTCTAACAGTCTAGTCAGCCCCAATGTTTATTCAGATTACATGCCTCAATACTAATCTTAGAAAATTCATTGTTGCTGTGATCCCAATGGCCACATTTCTTTGTGTTTTAACACTTTTCACTGTTCAAGGTTTTGGCTAGTTTCTGCTGAATTCAAGTCTCAAGTTTCCAAGAGGTACTCTGTAATAAATCTTTGAAATACATAGTGACTGCATGCTCCTGTGGTTGAAATGTTGGCCTTTCACCTCAAAGATTCATTCAGCCAAACTAATGAGATAAAAGTTTCCGTCATCTTGTAACAAGCCAGTTCCTGAAAGTAGTACATCCACAGCCCAAAACAGCCGCTCATGAAGTTATATTTAAAACAAAATCAGCATTCTAATTCAAAGGAGCCAGAGCATATCTGGTTTTGGAAGCAGGAAATTATTATGTTTACAGAATAGGAGTGAGAAATATTTGGTGAAGTGCAGAACAATACTAAATTTGGTTTAGAAATTGGTAAGACAATACTGTAACTCCAGTCGTTGAAACAAGGAGTGTTTCAACTCCCTGGAGACAAGTCCCTTACCTTGAAGAAAGCCACAGTAATTCAGTAAATGAAATGCATGAGGAACTTTGACCTTTAAATAACTTTTTTAATTTTATATAAAATTATATAAATATAAAGTAAAAAAACAAACTGAACTATGGTTTTAGAACATAAATCTGCCAATCGAATAACACATATTTAGCTTTAGCACAAGAAAAAGAGAGCTTAAATCAAATTATTAGTTTCTAGGTGATGATTTGAAAAGGGTAGAAGTTGTGTTAAACCTGTTTAAAACCATGGTCGTTTGGTCATCTAGCTATACAGCACAGAAACAGGCCCTTCAGCCAACTGGTCCATGCTGACCAAATTAGTCCCATACCTGCATCTGACCCTTATCCCTCCAAACCTTTCCTATCCATGTTCCTGTCCAAGTGTCTTCTAAATGTTGTAATTGTACATCTTTACTATTTCCTCTGACAGCTCGTTCCATGCACACACCACTATCTGTGTGAAAACCTGCCCCTTGGATTCCTTTGAATTTGACCTTAAGCCTTTCCTGTCTAATTTTAGACTTCATTCTCTGGGAAATAGGCTGACTATTCACCTTTCTAATCCCCTCATGGTTTTATATACCTCTATACGGTCACCCCTCAGCCTCCTACGCTTCAGGGAAAAAAGATCTATACTTGACTTCAGTGCCATTGCCTCCACATACAGGCTATCATCGAGTACTCCAAAGGCACCATCTTTTTTTTTTTGATATCCTCTTTCCCTCTATTGAAACTGAAACCCCATTTCCCTCAGTCATCGGTATGGATCTATTGCCTGATCATTTATGGATAAATCATATCTAACAAAGAAAGAGAAAATCCATAGTTGTGTTTGAAGTATTTCAATTGATCCTTCATCCTCTTTCACCTTAAATATATGGATGTAATTATTGATCCAGTGAAGAGTGCAATTGTACACAATAATCGTCTATATCTCAGTAGTCTTCACACTCACCTCCGTGACGGTGAGTCAAACAATATACTGTCAGAATTATTTGCAAATTAACACAATAAATTTAATTATTTCATTTTTTAAATTATTCGCTCAGGGATGTAGCCTACGTGTGCTGAGCCAGCATCTAATTACTCATTCCAAGTTGCCTTTGAGAATTTGGTGAAAGCACAGCAAATGTCCAGGATACATGCATATAATCAGCCAGATGCTATGCTGTGTGCCAGCAAGTGTGGCCAAATCTAGGACAGCTGTTTTTGGAAAAGAGATGACCATATTGCCCATAGGTTAAATTTAATTTAGTTTAGAGATACAGCACAGAAACAGGCCCTTCGGCCCACCGAGCCCACTCCGACCAGCAATCCCCGCACATTAACATTACCCTACACACACTCAGGACAATTTACACTTATACCAAGCCAATTAACCTCCAAATCTGTATGTCTTTGGAGTGTGGGAGGAAACCGAAAATCTCGGAGAAAACTCACACGGTCATGGGGAGAACATTAAAACTCCGTACAGACAGCACCATAGTCAGGATCGAACCCTGGTCTCCAGCGCTGCAAATGCTATAAGGCAGCAACTCTACCCCTGCACCCCCATGCCTCCATAGCAGGGAGAAATGTTGACACCTGCAGGATGATAGCAGTGTCATGTTCCCCCATGTCAATGGGGGGATCAGTGTCATTAGGGTGCTGAGTCGACAACTGTTAGAAGATTATTCATGTGACATAGCCAGGTATGATTCCTTCAAAGACTGCACATTTGCAACTCATTTTCATGGTTATATGTCTAATAATTTGTAATATATAATTTCTGCAATTTGTTAAGTGTTTGGAATGTTGAACTCATTACCAGATGAAGGGATTGGGACAAATGGCTAAGATGCATTCAGAAGGAAACCAAGCACAGGAAAGAATATGGATAAAGAGGCCAAAATAAGCAAATGGAAAAGGAAACAGTGTTTCACTGCAATTCCACTTGTTGGAGCATCTCACAGTTCTAAATTATTTTAGGACAGAAGCTCATTCTTTTGTAAAGCTTTGAAGTTAAAAGTTCAATGAAGGAAAGTTAACTTATGCAGAAGAGTGGACTGTAGTATTGTGGTCTGTGGGGATCTGTTTTAAAGAGTTGAGGCCTTTAAGCCCGTAACGGCTTTATGTTTCTCCTCTTTATTTAAGGAAGCTACACAGGAATTTCATCTACCCTTTCACTAAAATCTCCAATAACAAAATTTGTTTCCTTCATGAATACCTATTAAAAAGTTTTAATTTAACACCTTGCCTGTAACTTCTAGCTCCATGCATAGATTACCCATGTTGTTGTAATGTTTCCCTGGTTATTCTTTGTATAATATATTTATTAGAACTCCTTCAGATTTAGCTTAATACTGTCTGTCAGTGATTTCTCTTGACCTCTCTTTGCGTCCTAATTTTTTTTTAATGCTTGCCTTTACAAACTCTTGACAAACTTCCCCTATCATTACTTCCCTACACCTGTTATGTGCTTCCCATTTCTCTTTAGGCGATCCTCAATAATTCTCAACATCCAGGGTTCTGGACCCTCGATGTTACCTCTAGTTTTTACCCTTCCATGAATATGTTGCCATTGAACTCTTGATATTTTTGTGGATGTTTCTCACTGTGCAGATGTAGATACACGGTGGCGCAGCGGTAGAGTTGCTGTCTTACAGTGAATGCAGTGCCGGAGACCCGGGTTCGATCCCGATTACGGGTGCTGTCTGTATAGAGTTTGTACGTTCTGCCCGTGAACTGCGTGGGTTTTCTCCGAGATCTTCGGTTTCCTCCCACATTCCAAAGACGTACTGGTCTGTAGGTTAATTGGCTTGGTAAATGTAAATAGTGTCCCCAGTGGGTGTAGGATAGTGTTAATGTGTGGGGATCGCTGGTCGGCGCGGATCCGGTGGGCCGAAGGGCCTGTTTCTGTGCTGTATCTCTAAACTAAACTAAACCTGCAAATCGATGCTCCCAATCTACCTTTGCCAGGACCTCCCTTAGGTTAATAAAATTGGCCTAACCCCTATTTAGATTTTAATTACAAGTCCAGCCCTATCCTTTTCCATATCCACTTTAAAATTTATGGATGTGTAGAAATGAACTGCAGATGCTGGTATATACCGAAGATAGACACAAAGTGCTGGAGTAACTCAGCGGGTCAGGCAGCACAAAAAGGATGGGTGACGTTTCAGACCCAAAATGTCGCTAATCCAGCATCTATCTTAAAATATATGGAGTTCTAATTCCCTCACTGACACTCCTTCACTTGGCCTGCTACATTCCCGAAGATAAGATCTAGTAATGCTCCTTCCCTCCTTGCTCCATCTACATACTACATCAGAAATCCCTCCTGGGCACGTCAAAAATTCTGATCTCACTGAGCATTTAGGCTAAGGCACTCCCAACTGATATTTGGAAACTTAAAGGTAGACAAAAATGCTGGAGAAACTCAGCGGGTGAGGCAGCATCTATGGAGCGAAGGAAATAGGCGACGTTTCGGGTCGAGGCCCTTCTTCAGACTGATGTGGGGGTGGGGGGGTGGGGGGGCGGAAAGAAGTTGGAAAATTAAAAATCCCCCTGATACAATACCCTATTTTTATTTAATCTTTGACTCATCAATTTTGATTGTCTTCAAAATAAATTAAATGGCACAACTGACCTTATTAAGGAAACATTGTAAATAAAAACATTTTGCTAACCTGATGTCTAGTGTTTCAAGCTTTGCTTAGATTTTTCAAAGACAAATTCTAGCCTCAATTGACATTGCCTTTAGTTTGTTCTAGTGATGAATTTATTGAAGTTCAGCTGGCCACCAGATGGAGAATCTTACAATCTCTTCTCCCCTGCTACATGTGGCTGTTTGTAATGCTGCATTGATGTGGATTATGATAAAGTGGGAAATCTAGACAATCCAGCATCTAACTACTCTTGTTGTAATAAAGGTTAATAAAACAAAGACATCCATGAAATTGGAATGGACATATCTTAATGTTCAATAAATTCATTTTTAAGAACATTTTGTTAAATTGCAGCAGGACCAATTATTAGGCTATTTATCAAACTGTCTTTCATCAGCTTTTCTGTTTACTGGTAGTTTCCTGAATAACCAGTAAAATAACAAAATTATGTCATCTATCCCAAAACTGCTCATTTAGTTCATTCAAAATTTATTGAAGTCTTATGTGTAATTGCAAAACAGGATATTTTTAAAACTTGAAAGCATTTTTACAAGCAGTTGGCAACAAGCATTTACGTCCCCAGATAACATTTAAATCTTTTTAAATCTGGCTCAGATATCAATGTAACCGTGTTTTCAGAATTAACATCATATTTGCCAACTTTAGAATCCGGTTAGAGAGTAACATAGACTTTTGGAGGCACAGTGGTGCAGCAGTTAGTTCTGCTGCCTCAATATTCCAGGGACCAGGTTCGATCCTGACGCAGGGTAATTTACGTGCAATGTTTGCACATTCTCTTCTTGACGACATCAATTTCCTCTGGAAGTTCTGGTATCCTGAAGATGAACTGGTAGGTTAATAGCAAAAAGAATCAAAGGGAAATTGATAGGTATGTATGTGAGTAAGAATGAGTTGCGGGGAACTAAGAAAGAGGGAGAATGAACAAGTGGATTACTCCCCTGGGAAATAGCATGGCCCTGAAGAACAGAATGGGCTTCTTTGATGTCATTATAAAATATAAGTAGAGATATAGTTATATGATGTCCTTGAATTGGACCTGTTCATGACTAGAATCCATTGACTATTGTGAGACATTTAATTTTGTTACAATTTGAAACAGTGACATTATTGCAGTTGAGCAACTTCTGTTTTCATGGTTTTTTTTCATATTTTGAATCCCATGCAATTCAAAATATTAATTGTACACAAAGGAGATTTGCAATGCAGACCTACATTTTATGTACACTATCCTGGGAATATTCAGACTAGTCAAAGGGTCTGTTTCTGTCCACGATCCCGTGTCTGAAAATTACTCCAACTATTCTGGTTATCAGTCTATGAGTTCATTTATTAACTGCAGGTTATTCCCTTCTCTCTCCCACCCTCATCCCAAATCTTCAAAGAATTTGTGACGTAGGATTGCAATGAACAGTTTCCTGTATTTATCTCATTTACAGAGTGGAATGAATGATGCTACAATTGATGGGTGTTCATTAAAGACGGCTTTAAGACATTGCCTACAGCAGTTAAATAAACTTTGTAAAACCCTTCAGATAATTAGCAAGTAGCTGTTACAACAAGGCTAAAGCTGATATTCCAGGGCTGTCATCACCATTAATCTGGTCACCTCTCCAGGGCAAAAGAAATATACGTATTGCTGAACGTGCTTTATAGAACATTTCCTTCAACTTTTTATTCTTCCAATAACCTAGGAATGATCTTTTGGGAACGAGCAATTACAAAGTATGGAATGGAAAATAACACTTTAAAAAGATCATGCTGAATCATTGCCAGCCCACACTCAAATTTGTCTCAATGGATTCCACATAAAATCTACTCATAATATCAAAATAAATTTGTGAAAAAATGAAAAAATAGATGCAATAGGAAACTTGAATAAACTCGAAGATAAAATCATTCTTTATATTTTTATAAAATCATTATAATTTTCTGTTGATTCCACATTTTTGCTAAAGTTACACACAAGAATAGTTGTTATCTTCCTTGTGACTCCACAGTATATATCAATACAATATCACAGTTTCATCAATTGGGACATGCGAATGGATACAATCTCCTCTACTCCAATAATAACATCTCTATCCACGATTCTGCTACTGTATGCAGATTTGAAACTTTATTTAATTAATTTAAATGTGACTGAAATTAGGTACAAAGATGCCTCCGATTATTTCATTATGCAAGTTTAAAGGTTGCTGTAACATTTCCCTGAAATTAAAAAGTTTAGGCATTATATTTTGATTTCTTCAAACTTAAAGTTGGCCAAAGAATTCTGGAAAATAGAAGTTTTAACCATAAGCATAGCAAAGTCATGTTAATGAGAAAGATTATTTTCTACTTCATTACAAAAGCATTTATTCTTAATCTAAACTATATCCAGAATTTTAGGAAGTATAAGATTTATTCTACTAAAGTTTGGTTGTTGGAGTTCTGCTTTCTGGATACATTTTATCGTTGTGTTCAGCTGAGTTGGTTTTTACTGGTTCTTGCCCTTTGCATTGAATAGAATTTCATACAATGATGAGACATCATTAGTCCAGGGAGTGATGAGTAGGAGAGAGGTGAGGAAAATGGCAGAATTCAGTTCTAACCAGAAGAAGCATCCCTCATATGACATAGTCAGCAAACACAGATCAACGTAACACCAGCCTACTGAAAAGTCATCAATATGGAATGTTAACTTTGTTCTCTCCTTCAAACTGCTGTCTAATATGATCTCTCTGCAGCCCTCTCTGTTTTTGTATCACCGTCTTAGTAAGTGATTTTTCTACAAACTGTGTAAATTGATTTTCATCCATTGATGATTATTTTTATCCAGGGACCTGAAGGAAAGCTGGGAAAACCTGGGATAAGGGGAATACCTGGCAGAAAGGTTTGTTGCACTTATGATTTGTTTTGGAGTAGCAAAAGGAGCACCAGTATTTGCCATTTTTTACATACTGAACCAACACCCTTTGCCTAAGTCATCGGATGTTTTACTCTGCTTGTCAATCATTGTATCCATCTATCTTTCTCTCAATATTTGGCCCATTAATTTATATTTTCCCCTTCCAGATTGTCCCAACATTCAAGAGATAAAATTGATTAAAAAAACAAAAAAAATCCTCGCACTGCTAATAGGCAAAGCAATGCATCTCTGAAGTATCTTTGAAAGGTTCTAAACCTTGCCATATAATATTGGTTGAAGATAACACTTTTATGCTCTTATGGAATTATTGAAACTTACATTAGTACATCATTTCCTCTGTGAACTTGTAAGAGATCCATGAACAAACTGCAAAACTATTCAGCCTGTGGAAATCAACAGCATACTTTATTTGTCCCATTAGTGATACTATGGTGGATAGATTTTTAATGCAAATTTTCTTGCATTCACACATCATTGAAAGATATAGATTGTATTCGCCCTGGCAATTATATTTCTGATCTTGCGTGCAGTGCCAATGGGCAATGGTATCCACCGCTGAAAGAGCATTGTAATCTATCCAACAATTCAAACAACTTAATCAAAATGCCTTTCCAATGCCTCTCTTCATTTTCCATCCTCAGAATTTGCAAATAATAAATACTCAGGTCTGCCTTTTCCTTCTGAAGATATTAGGTAGAATTTTTCTTTTTTAATTTAGAATCTAATTGTTTCTTGCACTATGCCACTATTTCATATTTAGAATTACTTATATAAAATGGTTTGAAATCAGACTTAACTAGCCAGTGCTGATGTACCTGCTAACCCGTTCATGCATCATGTTTCAGGGTAGCAAAGGACACTTGGGATATCTGGGAGAAACTGGACCCCCAGGAGACCAAGGACCTATAGGAACCCAGGGGCCCAAGGGATCTCGAGGAACACGAGGATCTTTGGTATTCAGCTTCATAAATACAGTATCTTTTACTGAATTAAACCATCACCAAAAAGCCTACAAGAATGTAAAGTTAACTATTAATAGTATTGACGGAGGCTGCTCGTTTTCCCACATTAAGTGTTTATATATTGTTTATATATTGTTTAAACATTGATATTGCTTTTAATTGAAGACCTAGTTCAGTTTTGCAGTGTTCGATAAAATACATAGATGTGTAATGTAGTGAGATTTTTTTTCATTCTCAGCCTGATTTTTGTTTACTGAAATTCTATTTTAAGCCTAGACAGTGCTTTATTTGGTGGACAACAGGTGTCAGCACGCACCATCAATAAACATGGCTGGAACACAAAATAATTACATTTAACTTTTCAGAGTTGTACATTATTACGAATTAAAATACTGACTTTAGACATTCTAAAAATTGGGTCCTAATAGGCATTGCGTTAGGGCAAAGTTATATATTTAACTGATTTTCCAATGAATGTATAAATCAAATAATTTGAAATTAACAAACATCACGATAACTTCTTGCTTCCTGATTCAATTTTCAGTCAAGATTTTTTCTTCCCTCTTTGATAGGGTGCTCCTGGTCGAATGGGAGTTCAGGGTGAACCTGGGTTACCAGGCTATGAGGTAAGGACATTTCAATGCACGGACATTAGTAATTTTTACTTCTTTATAATGGATAACTGCACAGGTCCAAATGTGAAATAGAATATTCTTAAACTATTTTAACAGATTTGAATATTTTTTGCAGGAGCATCATATTAAAAAATAAAAACATTTAACGCTGGAAAAACTGAACAAGATGGGCAGCATCTGCAGAGAGAATAAAAACAAACTGCTGGAGAAACTCAGTGGGTCAGGCACCATCTATGGCGGGAGAGGAATTGGTCAAGTCCTGATGCATGGTCTTGACCCTAAACATCAACCATTCCTTTCTCTCCACAGTTGCTACCTGACCTGTTAAGTTCCTCCAACAGTTTGTTTTTTTTGCTCCATATTCCAGCATCTGCAGTCTGTTGTGCCTCTGAGGAATGAAAAGCAGAGCAAATGTTCCTTGTCAAAGACCCTTCATTAAAACACCATGTGCTATTTTTTAATCGTGGAAATCTGTGAATAGCTAGTGTGGCCAATACCAATGCTATCAACTGGATGTTTTGTACATTACATGGTTTGCTGTTCTGCTGTAGACATTGTTAAGAATTAACCATGCCAGACCAAAGAATAGGCCAATTTGGAGGTAACATATCCTTCCCTGAATGGTTAAGAAAGAACCGCAGATGTTGGAAAATTCGAAGGTAGACAAAAATGCGGAAACTCAGCAGGTAAGGCAGCATATATGGAGAGAAGGAATATGCGACGTTTCGGGTCGAGACCCTTCTTCAGACTGATGTCGGGTGGGGGGGGGGTGGCCGTAAAAAGAAAGGAAGAGGCGGAGACAGTAGGCTTGTGGGAGAGCTGGAAAGGTGAGGGGAAGGTGGGAGAAAGCAAGGACTACCTGAAATTGGAGAAGTCAATGTTCATACCGCTGGGGTGTAAACTCTGGCAATGGCGGAGGCCCAGGACAGAAAGGTCGGATTCGGAATGGGAGGGGGAGTTAAAGTGCTGAGCCACCGGGAGATCAGGTTGGTTATTGCCAACTGAGCAGAGGTCTTGGGCGAATCGATCGCCAAGCCTGCACTTGGTCTCACTTCTCTACATCGGCCCAGCGCAAATTGGAGGAACAGCACCTCATATTTCGCTTGGGTAGTTTACACCCCAGCGGTATGAACATTGACTTCTCCAATTTCAGGTAGAAACATAGAAACATAGAAATTAGGTGCAGGAGTAGGCCATTCGGCCCTTCGAGCCTGCACCGCCATTCAATATGATCATGGCTGATCATCCAACTCAGTATCCTGTACTTGCCTTCTCTCCATACCCTCTGATCCCCTTAGCCACAAGGGCCACATCTAACTCCCTCTTAAATATAGCCAATGAACTGGCCTCGACTACCCTCTGTGGCAAGGTAGTCCTTGCTTTCTCCCTCCTTCCCCTCCCCTTCCCAGCTCTCCCACAAGCCTACTGTCTCCGCCTCTTCCTTTCTTCCCACCCCCCACCCCCCACGACATCAGTCTGAAGAAGGGTCTCGTTGCCTATTCCTTCTCTCCATAGAGGCTGCCTCACCCTCTGAGTTTCTCCAGCATTTTTGTCTACCTTTCATGAATGGTAATTATTTTACACATGCTAATCAGAAAGGATCAAATGGAATAAAATGTTGCATATTCCTATTCTCGCATTAGCTCTCTCAATCTCAGAATTAAAAGATTGGGCAAAATTGGATTGACTATTATTCATTTTGCAAATGGTGTGTAAAATCTACTTCCCTGGCGGGATTGGACAGAATTGGACTTCCTTCCCAGGTGAAAATGCATCCACTGTTTTACTGTTGCTAACCTCCTGGGGCTAATTAGTTAGTGTTTTATGTTCTTATTTTTCATTTTCCAGCATCAATAGGCACTTTGTTTTTGTGTTATAGTCACCACACTTCTGTGCCCAGAAACAATCTTTTATCCTCACTATGCTAGAAATGTTATTAAATCTACGTGCAATATAAAATAATTACATATTTCATGTCACTAAGTAACTGGACAAAATAAACTGCTTATATTGCAAGGTATAGGAGTTGTTAATTTTTTTTGTAGTTAAGATATGCATATGGCCTATTGTTCCTACATCAATTATTCACTGAAGCAATCCAGGACTAATTCCACAGCTTTAAATATTTAACTACCCTTGCTTTTAAAAAGTAACAATCTATGTGTCAATTATTCTTGATTCCAAAGTATTCTATGCTATAATATGCTTCTTGCAAGCAGGTCTTGGGCAGCTTACAACCCAGCAGTACGGATATTGATTTCTCTAACTTCAAGTAACCCTTGCTTTCCCTCTCTCTCCGTCCCTCCCCCACCCCAGTTCTCCGACTAGTTTCACTGTCCTTCTGATTAATTTTACTGATTGTATGCCTCCGTGTCACCTCTCCTCAGCTAACAATGAACCATTCTACATTTCCTTAGCATCGTCTGCTTTGATATGTTGTTTTCACACCTTACCCCTCCATATGTCTAGATTCCCTCTCCCCTGACTCTCAGTCTGAAGAAGGGTCTCGACCCGAAAGGTCGCTCCAGAGATGCTGCCTGTTTCGCTGAGTTACTGAAACACTTTTGTCTATAGTTAGAAACAAGATCCCATCATAATTCTAGATCTTTACATATGGGGTGGATAAGCATTGGCAAAGAAATGTATTGAAATGGCAGGCATGTAACCTTTGTATTTCAACAGATGCTCCCTTCCATTTGGCATTGTGTTCATATATTATTTTTACTGTGCTAGATATGAATGTTATACATAGTCTAAGGAATAATATCAGCGTATTACTACATTCACTGTTAAGTAGCAGGAATACATTTACTGACAGCCAAACATAGGAAGATGAGCTTTTTTAAGGTTAAGCCATAAAGTAGTCATGATCAAAAAAGTCTCAAGAAGAGTTCTGACCCGAAACGTCATCTATCCATGTTCTCCAGAGATGCTGTCTGACCCACTGAGTTACTCCAGCACTTTGTGTCTTTTTTATGATCAAAATACAAAGTTTTAGAAATGTTGGAAATAAAAACAGAAACTGCTCAAACTTTCAGCACACCAGGCAGTGTGTAGAAAAAGGAGTATACCATGCCAAAGACAAACTGATGCAAATAAGCTAAGAAAGAAAATACAGTGAAATAAATTCATGGTCCAAAAGCAAAACACAAAGTGGTGGAGGAATGCAGCGGATCATGGCTACATAGACAATAGGTACAGGAGTAGGTCATTCGGCCCTGGAAGCCAACACCGCCATTCAATGTGATCATGGCTCATCATCCACAATCAGTATCCAGTTTTCTTGATTTCTCCCCATATCTCTCGATTCCTTTAGCCCTAAGAGCTGTATCTAACTCTCTCTTGAAAACATCCAATGAATTGGCCTCCACTGCCTTCTGAGGCAGAGAATTCCACAAGTTCACAACTCACTGTGTGAAAAGGTTTATTCTCATCTCAGTTCTAAATGGCCTATCCCTTATTCTTAAACTGTGGCCCCTGTTTCTGGACTCCCCCAACATCGGGAACATGTTTCCTGCATCTAGCATGTCCAATCCCTTAATAATGTTATATGTTTCGATAAGATCACCTTTCATCCTTCTAAATTCCAGTTAATACAAGCCCAATCGTTCCATTCTTTCATCATATGATGGTTCCGCCATCCCGGGAATTAACGTCATGAACCTACGCTGCACTCCATCAATAGCAAGAATATCCTTCCTCAAATTAGGAGACCAAAACTGCACACAATACTCCAGGTGTGGTCTCACCAGAGCCCTGTACAACTGCAGAAGGACCTCTTTACTCCTATACTCTCATTATGAAGGCCAACATGCCATTAGCTTTCTTCACTGCCTGTTGCACCTGCATGCTTATTTTCAGTGACTGACGTACAAGGACATCAGGCAGCATCTGTGAAGGGAAATGGACAGGCAACATTTTGGTTCTGGACTCTTCAGAGTCCTTCAGCACTTGGTTTTGCGCTCAAAATTCCTGCATCTGCAGTCTGTTTGGTTTAAATTCAAGGTTTAGTTTAAATCTTCAAATAATCTAAGTGATCCTAAAGGGCCTGTCCCAATGGGCGACCTAATCCGAGAATTCTGGCGAATTTGCCCTCGACTCATACTCGCAGCATGGTCGACACGAGGTCGTAGGAGGTCTTTGTAACTCTCCTCATGTTCAAGAGTAGTCCCCGTGTACTCGAGGCCTCAGCTAGGTCGCGGCGTATTTTTCAACATGTTGAAAAATGCCCGCGAATAAAAAAATGCCGCCATGGAAAAAAGTGATGCTTTTTTACTCGTAGGTTTACTCGTAGTAGGTCGGCATGTTATTCGTCGGTAATCGAGGGTAGTCGTAGGTAGTCGTAGATAGTCTTCATCATAGTCGAAGGGAGGTGGAAAGAAGGTCGAAGGAGATTGAAGGAGGTCGTCTTCACTCTCCACTATTCGGTGTCCAATATTCCCGAAGTTAGTCGTAGCTAGTCGAAGCTAGTCTTCCAACATGACTTTTTTTCAAACTCTCCTAAACTCTTCTAAACTCGCCAATTAGGTCGCCCAAGTGGGACAGCCCCTTTAAGAGTCTTCCAGTTTACGTTTTTTTGATACTAACATTATTAATCTTCAACACCAATTTCTTAGATTTTCTTACGGTAATTAATCTCTTGTGTGGCAAATTCAGGAATAAGTTTAGAAACTTCCTTCTGAAACATAAGGCATTGAGGCTGGGCTTCAGTATCCTCTGTTTCCATAAACTCATCATATGATCTCAACTAAACTAACTCTATAATTACAAATTGCCTTGACAGTAGTGATACTCTGGTGGTATATGGTAAGATGGTAACTGAAACCTTAGAATTATCAAGTGTTTAAATCCATAACTACATAGCTAGAATTTCCTGACCTGGGCTGTTACCCGTACTCATAGCACGTGGACCATACAACACAGGAAAAGACCCTTCAACCCACAATGCTCATGCCAAACACAATGCCAAGTTAAACTAATCTCCTCTGCCTGCATGTGATCATATCCCCCCCATTCCCTGCATGTCCATGTGTCTGTCTAAAAGCCTTAATCGCTACAATCGTATCTTACACCTCCCACCCTCACCACCTCTGACAGTGTGTTCCAGACAACAGAACATGGAACAGTACTCACACTCTGTATCCCTTATTCTTCGTTAGCAATTCCAGAGAGCCAATTTTTCTTGCCTTCTAAACATGTAGGGAAGTGAGGTGGGCTGCCTGAACGAGCCTTGAGATTCCTTCGGAAGTATTCCTTCGAAAAACCTAGCAAGTGCTGCTCCACTTTGCAGCTATTGAATCTGTCTAGTGTTTTTAATATTTTTGAATATCTTTAGAAACAATTTAAAACTATTAAGTACAGAACAAATAGTTAAATATTTTTATAAAATGGGACATTTCGCCACTTTTCCATTCTGATTGCACCTTAAAACTAAGAAGTTTTACTTCTTACATTCCCCAGTTCTAATGAAAGATTATCAACTTGAAATGTTAATTTAGTTTCTCTGCACTGATACTACTTGACCTGCTCAGTGTTTCCAGCATTTTCAGGTTTAATTCATACTTCTAGTATCTGCAAAATTATGACTTTTGCACATCAAATGTATGTTCCATAAACTGAGTTACATTGGCACACCACCCCATAAAGTCCTGATGACGTTCAACAATTAATGTTATAATTCAGTGTCTGCTTATAGTTCAGCTTCTATCTTAATCTCCAGTATGTTCCAAATTTTATTTTCACTTTACACAAACATGCCCTTTGATAATTAGAGCTTTCATTTCCTGGTTTCCTGTCTATAAGAGCCCTATCTGTAAGAATTCTTCATTGTATCTTTCTCCTCAGCTGACTTGATGACACACTGATGCTGGATCTCAGAGATTGATGCCAGAGTGAAATTATTTTTAATTTATGGAAAGGAAAAAGTCCATGCCATAGAGATAGTTGATCTTTGTGGACAGTCACCTTTGATTTAGGCAGAGTGCCCTGGTCACATATTATCAATGTTCCTGGGTGAATTAAAGTACATTTTTGCTTTTGCAGATAGTGAGTACTGTTAAATTCTACTCTCCTCCCAAAAACTATTCCCTCCCAACAGACATTGGATCAGGATTAGTTCATATGCCTAATTTATATCCAGATCTATTTTGCTATCAGAAACTGACAGAAACATCGGTTGTCCAGCACCTTCATAGATGCTACCTGACCCACCGGGTTACTCCAGCACGTTGTGTTTTGCTCAATTTCACCATCCATACATTTATAATATTTGCATGTGACTATTCAAGATGTATTGTGTGTCATTAAGACAAATTGTGATGGATAAACTGATAATCTACTGCTATTATACCATGACATCTGTCACATTTATTATAGAAATGTATCTTTAGTTCAATAAATAATAACGTTAATGGGTCACCGATAGGTATAAAACAAATTATCTGTGATAAAGTCATTTGCTACCTCTCCAGCCTTATTCTCCATGCTAGTAACGTGACTGTTATAATGCGTTTAATAGTAACGTGTGGATTTAATGGGCAATACATTTGCTTTTTTTGTGTTCATTGTAATTTGGATGTAAAATATTTAACATTCATTTTTGTCTTTTTATAGGGACATAAAGGACCGCCTGGCCCGAAAGGACCACCTGGTCCCAAAGGTGAAAAGGTAAATTAGATTCATTTTTAAAGTTGTTTTTTTGTTAGTCTGAAATGAGAGCTTAATAGAGTTAAACTTTGTTTTGGCAGCAAGGGAAGAATAAGCTAATCAGAGAACTCAGAGCACATCCAGCTCTACAATCTGCAGCTGCTTCTCGAGTCAATTCAGTTTATTTAAATCAATGGCGTTAAATGATCTATACCATAATCAGTTTGCTCATTGACACGTGCCTGAGGCTCTGAATTGTACCTACTTCCAATGTACTCAATAAAACTATTAAACAAACTATTCTGCTCAAGCAGCCAACATCAGATTTTGTATGCATTGACTGGTCAGTCCGCAGTTACACTCATCTGGAATTGTTTGTGCAGTCTGAGTCGAATGAAAGATAAAACAACCCTTCATGTGCAGTATATGGTAGCTCGTTGATTTATACTTTATAGAGGCTTTTAAACTTTCTAAATCTCCAGTGCTTAGCAATTTCGTTTGATCTTTTTGAGGGGAAATGTTTTGTTTATTTTGATTTGAACTCCATTTATGTAAATGTTCAGTTGTCTGTAGAGGGAAAAGCTGGAAGTTTGGTTCTGTGCCAGTGATACTGTATTTCTCAAAAGCTCTGTTGTGGTACAGTACTGGCACAGACTGAGTTGTAATAAAGTGCCATATATTGTGGAATATAAATAAATTCAGCTTTTCTAAGTCTTATCTATATTCCACATTGTAGCTACAAAGGAATAGCTTCTATACTTCGTAGAATTGTAGACATATAGCTTTGAAACATGTCCTTCAGCCCATCAAGTCCATGCTGACCAGCAAGCATCCATTCACTCTAATCATACATTGATCCCATTTTATTCTCACCACACTTTAATTCACACCCCCCCCCCAATCTAATTCTACAATTCACAAATACACTGAGGGAACTTTACAGTGGCTAATTAACCGACATGCTAATTCCAGCATGTCCTTGGAATGTGGGAGGAAACTAGAGCATCCAGGGGAAACCTGCATGCTCACAGGAAGAAAATACACACTCCATATGGACGGATATTGAAATCCTGACTTGGAAACATATAATATATAAAATGATTATTTAATATTCTTGAATCCACTGAACTGGGATATTGAAAATTGAACGTTAACCCTTATTCCAAAGAAATCATTTACCTTCCTCACCCTTCTTCAGATCTCCCAAAGCAATACATGCCTTGTAGCTGAAGGTTTGGGACAGACAGTTTGAGAGTAGACTGCTATCAAAGACAATATTAACTTGATAGAAAAAAACAGATTCCCCTCACCACCATCCCCCTCCCCCGACCAAAATCACTATCTCCCCAGGGCCAAGCTTTAACTCCAGTCTCTGTTCACAGCTGCAATTTATAGGTCACCGTGATGTCAAACAAGCCCTCTTCTTTCCACTCCGTGCTTTGAGCCAGTGCTGCTTTAACACTCTCAGACAGTAAGTACACCAGGTCTAAAAATACTTTCAGGGTCAAGACCAAGGATTAGTCTGATTCCAGGGTTTTACTAAAGAACTAATTTTTGCCATGATTTTGCACTATTGCTTTAAGATCATTTTCCAGAGGGAGGGAGATGAGGCAGTAGTTAGCCCAGAGGGGCAAAACACACACTCTACTCAGCTGACGATCAGTACCACCTCACGCAATGCTCATAGGAACCACCTCACCCAATCCTCTGTCACCAAGGCCCAAGACTGATGCAATGAGTGTGATCTCTGCCCATTTCCTTCCCCCTTGTCAGTAAACTCTGGTTGTGCAGGAAACGTGGGGGGGGGGGGGGGGGGGGGGGATATGATCACATGCAGGAAGAGTAGCTTAGTTTAGCTTGGCATCACGTTTGGCACGGGCATTGTGGGCTGAAGAGTGTGTTCCTGTGTTGTATGTTCTATGAGTACGGTTAAGGAAGTTTGTTTTATAACATTGCTTTTTTCTTGGTGCTACATAATTTATGTACCCACTTCCAGGTGTAAATAGCTTTGTGCAAATGGCACAATAGAGTTGAATGAAGGGTGCTAATGTTACACCCCAATAATGTTCCTTCAGAGAGATGTCTCAGGGCAATGAGTCCAAGTTGGGAATGCAAAGTATGAGGAGGACAAAGAAGATCTGCAAGACTATTGAGTTTGAAATAAAATCAGCCAACAGAGTGCAATATTGGGGATATGTGAGGTTGTCTGCTTCAGTCAGAATAATGGAGAAATAGCATAATATGCAAATAGAGGAGACTGCAGAATGCCACAGAATAAATAAATCTAAATGTCCTTGTAGACACAATATATAAAGATGGTTAGCATGCACATACAGTAATCTAATTAGGAATGTTGACCTTTTTGCAAAAGAGATGAAATATAAAAGTAAAGATCTTGCTACAACCATGCAGGAATTGATGAAACAGAACGTGAAATACTATGTACAATTCTGGTATATTTTTTTATGTAATTGCATTGGAGGCAGTTCAGAGAAGGTTCACTGATTTGATTGCTGGGATGAAGACCTGGTCTGATAAGGAAAGGACACCCTGTACTCATTAGAACGTGAGGTGACCTTATTGAAACATATAAGATTCTGAGGGGGCATAAAAGGATAAATGCTAAGAGGATGTTTCCTTTCATAGGTCCTCAAAACAAGAGGTTGCCCATTAAAATCATGATGAAGAAGCATTTCTTCCCTAAGAGTTGTGGCTCTTTGAAATTCTCTATCCCGGAGTGTTGGAGAATCTGAATTATTAAATATATTCAAGGCCAAAACAAACAGATTCTTTGTCAAAAGGGTAGTTAAGGGTCCTAGGGAACAGACAGGTAAGTGGAGCCAAGATGAGGTCAGCAATGATCTTACTGAATGGCAGACGAGTCTCAAGAGACTGTGGACGTATTTTTGTTCCTATTCCAATGTTCTGGCAACACCGAGTGCTTCGGGAGCAACCAAACTTTCAGCAGAACTATTTAAAGAGGCCTGGAACAGATTATAATAGAGTACGTGAACCTGACCCAAGTGGTTACTCTGATTTTTTTACATCTCCTGCACGCTTTAGAACTCCTTTCCCACAATGTTGACCCCACAGATCTCCCCCTGCAACACAATCCCTACCTATGGCCCAGGGCCTACTTGGCATATATATATTAAAAAGCCTTAAGGATAAAGGGACCTTAACCATATTGAAAGTAAATGCTTTCAATTGAAAGCAAAAAAGTCACTGTAAGTAAATCCATTTAACACTCCAGAAAGTGCTCTGGACCAATTGGCCATCAGATTTATAATTCCTACCCATTGGGGATCAAAGCTAAAAAAAAAAATCCACAATAGATTTTGAGGAGGAGGTCAATAGTAAGTCTACATTCCTAAATGCCCAGACTCAGGCCGACAAGATAAATACTCTCAAGCAAGTGTTCCCGGTACACCTACCATGCAGTTTCAGATTGGATTGTTGATTTTGAGTTTAACAGAGTCAGAAGCAGAGTGGTACACTCCGCAATGGAGTGCACTGCAAATGTTACCTGCACGTACTTGCACTGCCTCTTTGGTGTAAAGATCAGCTTGCTTAGAGCTCCACTCGTGGAGGAAGTAAGGGAGGGTGGATGGGTATGTACCCAGGAAGTGTTTCGGACCAACATGATCTGGCCCAACCAATTTGTTTGACAAATATTTGTCTGAAAATATTAAGAGGCATTTATTTTAGTTCAGTGTCTTCATTACTATCTCCATTGCAGAGAGGCATTTATTTTATTCAGCATGATATCACCACATAAAGGTTATTTTAAAAAGACATGTACAAATACATTTTGTAGCAGAAAGGCTGTTATCTGAATGTTTGTTCACATTGGCTGCATATCGGCTCATTTACAAACAAGCAATGATTTTCAAACAAATAACACTCATTTTGTAGAATTAATGTGTAAAATGCGACCGTAAAATGGGGAGGACAGGAGCAACCAGCTGCGTATTACCAAATGTAACAGTTGTACTTTGATTTTTTATTACATTTGTCAGAGGGAATGATTGCTGTCTTGGGAAATGGAAAATAACTGACTCCCAAACCATTTTAACCATAATTACTCCAATTTTCCAATTGTTATGATGTTTGGGGTTTCTTGATTGGTTTAAAAATAAGTTCTCCAGACTAGGCTTTAAAAACACACAGTCCTACGGTTCATTGCTGATTCACCTCTACATTATCTGTGATTAAAAACTGGCTCTGATTCAGTTGGACTCAACTGCCAGGAAAACAAACACCCCAGGATTCTCCAGGAATCCTAAAGGTGGTAACAACTGCCAAGTCCTGACAGTTGAAATTAACTTGCTGTCTGCACACAAACCCATAAGAAAGATATTATTTCACTGGAAAATTAGAAAAAAAATCTGTTTCGTAATGTCTGGCATGCTGAAGTACAGGACCAAAGCTGCCTTTTCAGTAAAATTCTGAAGTTCATTTGTCATCACGCTTTCTTAAAAGAAAGTTCATAGAATCTGATAATGATACAGTATTAAAGGAGGCCATTCAGCCCATGAAAGAGCTGTGTTACTCACATTCCATGCAAATTAAATAGTGATTATCATATGTTATGCATAATTGAGTAATTAATTAATACTTCAATCATCTATGAGGGCAAATCACAAGAATTATTTCCTTATTATTTAATGTCTTATTCTCTCTCAGGAGAAACAAATCTAACATAAATCTGCCCCATCAGTGATAAACTGGGTAAATGCTGTGATTGCCTCCAACACCATGAGTCAGGTAGCAAAGGGGCGCAGCTGGTAGAGCTGCTGCCTCACAGCACCAGAGATCTGGGTTCAATCTGTGTGCAGTCTGTGTGGAGTTTGCACGTTCTCCCTGTGACCACGTGCGTTTCCTCCAGGTGCTCATGTTTACACCCGCATCCCAAAATCATGCAGGTTTGTAGGTTAATTGAGCTCTGTAAATTGCCCCTAGTGTGCAGAAAGTTGATGAGAAAGTGGGATAACATAGAACCAGTGTGAACGGGTGACTGATAGTTGGCGTGGACTCGGTGGGCCAAAGAGCCCGTTTCCATGCTATCTCTAAAACTATCGGGCTCATCTGTTGTAAACTGGAACTATTCGTTGACTGATACAAACAGACTTATTTGGAGTGGAAGGAGATTAATGAGGGCAATGGAGAGAAAACAAAACCATTCTGGGCAGAGTACAGCAGTTTGCTGTAAATCCAAAATAAACAAGAATGCTGGATTTAGTCAATTAATAATCTGGAATTTGGAAAGAAAACCAATTGGTCTTAATATTGGCTCTTCAACGTGACCTAGTGTGAGCAGCACTTGGCATATGTCAAGAGTCAAGAATGTTTTGTTGTCGTATGTCCCAGATAGGACAATGAAATTCTTACTTGCTGCAGCACAATAGAATATGTAAACATAGTACATAACAGGAGAAGAAAAAAAGTTCAGTGTGTGTATATACATGCGCACATACTCAATAAATAACAAATATAGTGCAATAATAATAATAGTCTGTTGCAGTTCAGAGCTTATTTGTTGTCGTGTTTAATAGCCTGATGGCTGTAGGAAAGAAGCTGTTCCTGAACCTGGACGTTACAGTTTTCAGCGACTTCGATAGATCCCTTCGATGGTGGGGAGGTCAAAGCCGGTGATGGACTGGGCAGTGGTCACAACTTTTTGCAGTCTTTTCCGCTCCTGGACGTTCAAGTTTCCGAACCAGGCCATGTTGCAACTAGTCAGTATGCTCTCTACTGTGCACCAGTAGAGGTTCAGGAGAATCCTCTTTGACATGCCGAATCTCCGTAATCTTCTCAGGAAGTAGAGTCGCTGATGTGCCTTCTTTATAATTGCATCAATGTGCTGGGTCCAGGAAAGATCTTCGGAAATATACACGCCCAGGAATTTGAAGTTTTTGACCCTCTCCACCATTGTCCCATTGATGTAGCCAAGGAGAGCCAGTGAGATCGCATCCTACATTGACCTGTTGTGGCGGTAGGCGAACTAGTGGATCGAGTCTAATGTTAATAAATGTTATAGTTATCCATTTTAGTTTCAAAACAGAAAGACAGGGTGTTATTATAACAGTGTTAATCTGGAAAGTGGAGGGTTGGGGAAGAGGTGGGAAAGGTAAGTAAAGAGAAAAGAAAACTAGTAACCCGGACTGTGAGTGTGAGAGGAGAACATCCAGTGTAGGTTACCTGAAATTGGGGAAAAAAACACTTGACTTGTAATTGCCCACGTGGAATATGAGATATAGTTCCTGCAATTTGCATTTGGCCTCTCCATAGCAAAGGAATGCTGCACTTTAGCAGGCCAAGACCAGAGATGCCATGGGCCAGACTTAACCCACGATCCATAATTGATATTGATATCCTTCAATATCCATTCATCATGATTTTACAGTTCTCAATCAAATTCCTCGTATTATTCTCTGCTCTGCTTCAAAGAGAAAAAACCTCAGTCTATCCAAATAATTGTAATTCCTGCTGGAACTCATTTGTGCCCTCTCCAAACGTTCACATCTTCCTGAAGTGAGTGCAGGCCAAATGTAGTCAACAAGTAAGATTGTTTGAGTAATTTGTAACACTGTTCCTTCGTAATTTTTGGCAATGTTCCTTTCTAGAAAATATCTTTTATGGTACTGTTACTAATGTAGATATTTACACCCCAATAAATCTTAAATTAATCGTGAGAATAACAACACTGGCATTAACTAATGTTATCTAGAAATTTAGCTACAGTCTGCCAACTCTAGTGACTCATGGGTTTAGGTTGAATCACCAGTGAACCTGTACCCGCAACTGTGCTGCTGGAAAAACTTTCTGTTTTATTCTCTTTCTTTTGTTTTGTTCTTTTATTTCCTCAGTAATCAGATCATTTACACTTCCCTTGTCCCTGCAGTTAGCCCAACCCATAAGTTCTGTTTCCCAAAGTGTACTAAGCGTATTATTAACAGAGTTTTTCTTATGCTCCAGGGTGAACAAGGAGATGATGGGAAGGTGGAAGGACCATCTGGTCCACCTGGTGACAGGGTAAAGTATTATTGTCAATGCCTTTAGACTAACTCTTGCCACTCAGAAGGCTACGCTATTTGCAAGATGGCATTGGAGTTCTGCTCAAAGAGGAGGATTTACTATCATCCGATACAATCACCCTACTCTTTTAAATCTCTTTTCTACCTATAAATCTAGCACAATTTCTAGTTGTTCTAATAATATTCTAACTATATCCTACACTCTGCATCTACCTTTCGCTCAACCTATTTTACTTGGGTTTGGCTTGATTATATTTATGTATAGTATTATCTGACTGGTTGGATAGCATGCAAAACAAAGATTTTCACTGTACATCGGTACACGTGACAATAATACAGCTATAATGAAGCCACTTGCTTGACAGATTGTGGCAATTTTTAACCATTGTATGCATGTTGGCATGTTTTTACCTCCCTGAGCTTAAGTGTGAAATCACAACCTCTTATGTTTATTGGTGATGGTGATAGTGTAGCAACTCTAAACATCTGTACTGCCATGTTGATCAGAGCTTTACAGGATTGCTGCCTGGATTAGAATGTATTACCTGTAGAGAGAGGTTGAACAAACTTGGATTGTTTTCTCCAGAACATCAGAGGATAAGGGAAGAACTGACATCAGCATATAAAATCATGAGAGGCATAGTTAGAATAGACAATCAGAACAAAACTAGAGGCCATAGGTTTAAGGTAAGAAGGGCAACGTTTGAATGTGCAGGGCAAGTTATTTTTTTACTCACAAAGTGGAAGGTGCCGGGAATGTGTTGCCAAGGATAGTGGTGGAGGTGGAGATAGGATAGTGACATTTAAAAGGCTTTTACATAGGCACATGGATATGTAGGGAATGGAGCAATATGGATCATGTGCCAGAAGAGGAGATAAGTTTAACATGGCATCAGTTGCAGTATAGACATTATGGGCTGAGGAGCCTGTTCCTGTGATCTACTGTTCTATGTTTGTATCCTGCTTCTGGGCTAAGTCCCTTCCCTACCTGAGGCCAAATACTATAAATAGGCATAACGCACCGTGAAGGTGCCAAAAACTGACAGGGCAAGACCGGATCATTCTGCCTATATCCCAGGTCTCCTACTGCACTCCACCCAGCGATAAATTATAGTTGAGATATTTACCTGACATTCTCCTCATTTTGAAAAGGGAAGTGTTTGAAATGGCAAACACCAATGGCTAGCATAAGAGAAGCAAATTACCCTGACATCAGGAAGCAAAAGCAGTTCTGGTCTGGCATGATTCTGCCATTGGACCAAGGCCCATGAATTTTCAGGCCAGAGTTTGAGAGTATCATGTATTCAGCAAATGGCGCTGAGTTGTGATGGGTAGTCTGCTGCTTATTTGGTAGGCTTTTGGCTGAGTGGTTAAAATCGTCATGCCATGAGAATACTAACCTTCTGCTACACTCCTGCCAGAATATTAGTGGACGGACACAAAAGGAATGCAAAGCTTGTGGTTATGATATCTCTCAGCCAACAGCAGACCAAATGCAGGAAAACACATTCTGATGCAGGGCAAGGGTCCATGTACTGGACACACATAAAATTAGATGTACACTGACACTATACTCTTCACCTTTTTTAAATTAAATAGGTTATTACCTCCATTAAAATAGTGATGAGAGAAATAGTAGGCAAACTCTTAACAGCCATATGCAGATACAGGCCCTGCATCTGCATGCAGTTAATTGATGCAACCTTATACAAGTTGCATTATGTTAAAGCCACAAGATATTCTTCAGTATGACAGCAACTTCTGCAGTGAACCACAAAGACAATTCTGTTTCCAGTCATTAAATTGTTACCAGAGTGCTCAAGTTGGTGCAGAGTCAACTCCCAGCAGATGTTTTCAGACAAGTTTCAAGTAAAGTTCTCATTAACCTCAAACTTTAAACAATTTACTTAACTCTTGTCACTTACCACCAGATTTTTGACAATTATCTCGGTAATACGATGTTTCTGACTTCTTTCTGGAACACTCTCCCACTTAATTAAAAAAACAAAAAAAACAGCATCTGCAATTTATATAGAATTATCGCTCTAAAAATCAAACCAAAATAAGAATTCGAAACACTTAAACATGAAGGTTCATATTAAAGATAGTAAATTTAAATAGAAAAGTCTGCGGTAGGGATTTCCAGAAGCTTTATTCACAGTCTATGTAAAGAAGGACAAAGTGCCTAACTAATGGAATTGAATATTTGTTGCAGGGCCCTGTTGGGGATCGGGGAGACAGAGGTGAATCTGGAGATCCTGGCTATCCTGTAAGTATATATATATATATTCATTTGCTGTTGTGTGCCTTGAATACTGAAGCTTTCAGCTATCAGTGGACAGCACAATAGTCGACATCTCTTACTTTTTAAATACCGCACAATCCAAAATCAATTTTAACCACATTAATTGGTATTTGTTTATTGTTGTCGCATGTAGTGAGATACAGTGCAAAGCTTTTGTTAATGCCCAATCCAATTAAATCAGACTATGGATCAGAGAATAGGGAGTAGGAACAGAGTTCAGGAATCCCCTGTGGCCATTCCCCAGCACAGCAGGTGGATACTGTTGAGGGGGATGACCATTCAGGGTAGAGCAGCTGCAGCCAGGTCTGTGGCACTGGGTCTGGCTCTGAGGCAAAGGGTAAAGTCAGGCAGAGCAATAGTGATTGGAGATTCAATAGTTAGGGGGTAGACAGTGACTCTAGTGGTCTGTTGCCTCCCTGGTGCCAGGGTCCAGGGTGTCTCGGAACAGTTGCAGAACATCCTCAAGGGGGAAGGTGAGCAGCCAAATGACATTTCCTACATAGGTAGGAAAATGAATGAGGTCCTGCGGAGTGAATGTAGGGAGTTTGGCAAAACGTTAAAATGCAGGAGCTCGAGTCTGGTAATCTCTGTGTTGGTTAGGTTCCTATGCTGTGAGGTTCTATGTGCCATGTGCTCTCGGTGTCATGTGTTAGTGAGGGTAGCACTAGAAGGATAGAACAGATGAATGCATGGCTGAGGAGTTGGTGCAGGGGGCAGGGATTCCGATTTTTGGACCTTTGGGATTTCTTCTGAGGCAGAGGTGACCTGTACAAGAGGAGGGGCATCAACATCCTTGAGATGAGTGGCTCATCTTTGATCAGAACAGAATCACTTCTCTCCCACCTGCACCCAGACCTCCACACCAGGTTCCCTATGCCTAGAGGCAAATTGCATCTTGCTAGTTCCTGGTGTATCTCCTAGGGCACATATCTCTCTCTCTAGGCCAAACCAATTTTGCTCAACACTCTCAGTGCCAGTTGCTAAGGTAGTGCCATGGGATTTAAGGTAGAGTAACAAAGCGTGCTCAATATCGTCGTCTTCATCACCTGCCCCCTCCTCGTGAGTGTGTGGGAGAGAGAGAGAACTGCTCATATTCACATGCTCCCCATGCTGTGACTCATGCTGCTCTGTTCATGGGGAATCAGCACGCCTGCCAATCATTGCAAAGACAAAGCAGAGGATAGGTGCATTTTTAAGGATGTGTCTTGTATGCTTGAATTTAAAACACTGAAAATACCCTTAATATTTTAGATGGCCTAGATATTAGCACCACCATCATTGATGGATATCTGTTTCCTACAGGGTCAGGAAGGCCTGGATGGCGAGAGGGGGAAGCCTGGCCAGCAAGGTTTACCAGTAAGTCCAATTTAAACTTAATAAGAATCAATATATTGCAGACATTAAATAATGCTCCAAAAGATTAAAATTTCATTTAATCAAAATTGCCAGTATTTCTTAATTCTGTTCACCAAACCACACATTTTGAAGTACTTATGTGATTGGGCAGAGGATGGAGAATTGATCTGGATGGGAAGCACAGCAATAATTGATTCCACATGAAGGATAACTTCTATGTTGTAGAAATGCTAGCTTGCATCAGAGATAGAATTGCATAGAGTTATAATTCTTTTCTTATTTGCTTTGAATTTTAGGGTAATCCTGGACCTCCAGGTCAACCAGGTGTAAAAGGATCGAAAGGTCAAGAGGTGGGTAACTTTTTTCCCGTGATAACATAGAACCTTAAAGCACAGGAACCAGCCCCTTCAGCTCACAGTATCGAACATAATGCCAAAACCAACTCTGAACTGCTTGCATGTAATCCATATACCTTATTTTCTTGCATATCCATGTGCCTTTCCAGAAGTCTCTTCAATGCCTCTATCATATCTGCTGCCTTCATCTCTCTCCCCACCCACCCACCCACAGCGAGTTCCAGGCACCCATCACTCTCTGTGTTAAAAAAAACATCCTGCTGATCTCCTTTATACTTTGCTCCTCTCGCCTTAAAGCTACAGTATATTTGATATACTTACAGGTCTCCTCTCAACCTTCAACATTCAGGAGAAAGCAATCCAAGTCTGTTCATCCTCTCCTTATAGTTAATATCCTCCACCTCAGGTATCATTCTAATAAACCTCCTCTGCACTCTTTCCAAAGCCTTCAAATACTTAGATAGATACAAAATGCTGGAGTAACTCAGCGGGACAGGCAGCATCTCTGGAGAGAAGGATTGGGTGACCTTTCGGGGTCGAGACCCTTCATGTATTGGGGCATAAGCATAGTCAATAATAATAATAATAATGGATGAGCTTTATATAGCGCCTTTCTAATACTCAAGGTGCTTTACATCGCATTATTCATTCACTCCTCAGTCACACTCGGTGGTGGTAAGCTACTTCTGTAGCCACAGCTGCCCTGGGGCAGACTGACGGAAGCGTGGCTGCCATTCTGCGCCTACGGCCCCTCCGACCACCACCAATCACTCACACACATTCACACACATTCACACACAGGCAAAGGTGGGTGAAGTGTCTTGCCCAAGGACACAACGACAGTATGCACTCCAAGCGGGATTCGAACCGGCTACCTTCCGGTCGCCAGCCGAACACTTAGCCCATTGTGCCATCTGTCGTCCCAATGACATACAATCAAAGAATTAACAACAATAACAAACATCTAGCCCACTGTACTTTCATATATTCTGTATATTTAGCTTCTTACTTTAAAAATTCAGATTTAATTCTGTTTTGCAATTAAGTAATTTTTCCTCAGCATTTACTTGCAATAACTTATTCCACATTCTATTACTATTTTGTGCGGAAAAAAAATCTCAGTTGCTTTCCTCTGTTTAGTTTAGTTTAGTCTAGTTTAATTTAGAGATACAGCGCGGAAACAGGCCCTTTGGCCCGCCGGGTCCGGGCCGGCAGCGATCCCCGCACATTAACACCATCCTACACCCACTAGGGACAATTTTTACATTTACCAAGCCAATTAACCTACAAACCTGTACGTCTTTGGAGTGTGGGAGGAAACCGAAGGTCTCGGAGAAAACCGGGCAGAACGTTTCATTTTACTCAAGATAGGGTCATTTCAAACACCCTACATCAGAACTGGGAAGTAGAAAAAGTAAATTAATTTTAAGTTGCAGAGAGGATGAGGGAGGAATGGTTAAAACAAAATGAAAATCTCTAATTGAGTGTGGCAAACCTAGCTGTGAAGATAAGTTGTGGAGACCGTCAGGTCAATGAGTTAAGGTGATGAATTATGAACTTATGAACCTATGAGTTGGAGAATTGGAGAGAGAGAAAAAAAACGAAGCCCTGGAAGTGATGGCAATGAGAGAATTAGATCACAAACATAGCAACATAAAAGTTTCAAAATTAGTCGTTATAGGACTAGCAAAGCAAATATAGAAAGACAATCTGAGCCAATATCACAGATAGATGAAATGCAGCAGAAATGGCTGGTTCTGATTAAAAACCGAAGAGAAAACACAGTTACCTGAGATGATAGAATTCAATATTGAGCCCAGAAATCTACTTAAGTATGCATTCTCCAAAATGTTGCCTGGAATGGTACACCTCAGCTAGTCACAATGTTTTTTCCATCAATTCATGTTCAAGAACACTTGAGCGGCACAGTGGTGCAGCTGGTAGAGCTGCTGCCTAACAGCGCCAGAGACCTGGGTTCGATCCTATCTGTGTGGAATTTACGCATTCTCCCTGTGATCGTGTGGATTTCCTCCGCTTCCTCCCACATCCCAAAGACATAAGGATTTGTAGATTAATTGGACAATAGAAACTCTCTGTAAATTGCAGTTAGCGTGTATGGAGTGGATCGAAAGTGGGATTACACTGGGATTTCTCCAAAGTGGTGAATGGGTTAGATGGTCGGTATGGGCTTCGTGGGCTGAAGGTTTCCATGCTGTATCTTTCAATTATAACTACTAGGTTTTTAACGATGTTTCACTGAGTTAAGAATCTAACAAAAAAAATATATAGGTATTATGTGCTACTTACTAGCTTTCATTCATGGTTCTATTTTATGTAAGCAATGCCACCAAAAAACATTGGTGTTGATTGCAGCTTCTGTGGGCATTCCAGAATGTCAGCAATGCATGTGCATCTGGACGCTACCATGCTGTCTACAATATTGAAACAAAAAGAATGAGGTATAAGTATTGTAACCGTTGATAACAGTTTACTTGTAGAAATCAGCAACTCCGTGTTCAATTCTCCCACATGTTGAACAAGACATCGAAAACATTAATATATGCAACGCTTATGTCATACAATAAAGAAACCTGCCTTCCATTTCTAATTTGTACCCTGCAGAACAAATAGAAATTCTACAGATTTTCAAAGAAATAATAATATTAAGAATAGTCCAGGACCTTTATTATAGTGAAATGTCCCACTGTATTCCAGAGGATTTCCATAACAGTTAATAAACAGGAGTTAAGGAAAATAACATTGTGTTGATCTGCTGATGACCAGTAGGGCACTTTTATTTTGTCAAACTCCTGCCTTGTTTGACAGCTGCAAGCAAACAAAGATCCCCTCCCAATTTCAACCTATTAATCCATCAAGAACAAGTAAAATTTGCCAATATGTGGAAATTGTTAATGTAAGATGACTATTGCAGTAACAACAGTTATAAAAACAATACAAATATATTTTTTAGAAGCTAACTGTAACTGGATACTCACTAGGATTCTGTCTGAAATCAAGGACCCTGTTAATCTATATTGCAAGTAGAATATTACGGTTTCAGTTGCTGCTTCTGTGAATGAGCTGTATTTCAGTTATATCCCTTATTAAAACTGCAGAATTTTCATTAGTCTGGAATTGAACTGTCAGCGTGTGCAATGTACCCACAGTCTTTCTGACAATGTAATCACAGTGAGGAAGAAATTCACTGTTGTTTGCAAAGGTCAATCGAGTATCTGTATGTTTTACTCTGTTCGTAATAATTGTTAATATTTATGGCAATGGAGCCAAATCTCAAGAGGTGACTGCAACAGTAAGCGGATTCTCTGGCACCCATTAGCGCTGTTAACCAAAGATAAATTTATAAGCCAGGAACTCACAGACCTTATTCTCTTTTGAGCTGAACCCGAGTTAAAAACACAGACAAACATACAGGGTATGATGAAGCTGAATTTTATTGTGAAATTAAAGGTACATAAATAACATAAAATTCAGTTCATTATTTCTCATTTACACAGGGACGAAAAGGAAAAACAGGTGTGCGGGGCATTCGAGGAAGCCCAGGCCCGCCAGTAAGTGTTTTATATGTGTATATATATATTCATGCATTACTGAGCCTCTGCCTAAACTGAGGGATGAGTCCAAAAACATTGTAGCTGAGGATTGCAAAATATGAATTTAATTTTATTAATAATGAAAACCGAGAAAAGTCGATAGACCTCAGAATTAGGCACAGGTTGGACAATCTGGTCCTGTGCATTAGATATGGTAATTTGGCAGGACCTTCCCTAGATCAATGCTAACTAGGATCTAAAACTATTTATTTGACTACAAATGGCTCTGATATTCCCTGAGGATGTGATTAAGAGTCTATAGAACAATAAATATAATTATTTTCCAATAGAACAGTATATTGAAAGAGAAAAATGTCACAGAAGACATAGCTCTTATTACCAGTGTATAGTATATAATACCTTGCAGTATAGCACCTTACAGTATGTAGTACCTTTCATTTTTTCCAAAGTGCTCATTGATCAGATCATTTGTTTTGAAGTGCAGTTGCTGTTACATTTGTAAGAGCATTCTACAGTATGGAATTGAATGTTATATCATTGTAATCTAAAAACCTTAAAGCAGAACTAATAGGATTTTTAATTGTTATCACTTAGGGACCAGTTGGGCCTCCTGGTCCAAGAGGCGTTGTTGGCCGGCAAGGTCAAGAGGGCGCTCCAGGGTTGGATGGAATTCCAGGACTCGATGGCAAACCAGCAATTACAGTAAGGAGGAGCTTTTGACAATGATAAAGATACCCGTGGTGGCATCATAAACACAATAATGTAAGACTTATCTTTGTAGAAATCTTTATCTATAACAATAATATTTCACAACCATGAAAGTAAATAAATCACAAAACTGTGCACTTTATATATGTTGTACCAGCATTATTCTATCCATAACTCTTATTCTGTCCATCAAACCATCACAGTCCTAACTAATGAATAATATAACTGAAATGTAAACAGTAACTCCCCAACAGTTAATGATTCCTAGCAGTGGTACACTCTTCACAATAAGATCGACTAAACTAAAATTTCTATTGTTATCCATCACTATATTGCAGTTTGTTTAATAGCTGCCGTTTAAACCCTCTGTGTCAGCTGCTGTTCTGTATTTAGATACAAGTGATATATCATATCAAAGATACAGGCAAAATACCAAACATATATGTGGTAGCAATACATCCTTGGAATTGGTCTGAGCAGGGCCCATTTTTGCAGACACCGACAGGTCTCCGATACAGTATGGAGAGGAGAAGCACCCACACAATTCTCCGGAAGTGTGTCACCTTCCAGTTTGGAGGAAGATGATGAAAGTAGTGCTTCGCCCTAGTTTGAAGCAGAAATTTAACCTAATGCATAGAAAAATAAGAGGGTTAGTACCCGTTTGTTGCACCCTATGCAAAATTGCTTCACATCATTTATATACTGCATTCAGGCATAGGGTAAATTTTGCACCACAGGGTAGTATCTTTTCATATATTTAACTTCTCATGTCACTCCCTGTCCTTGATATCCCCCTACTCTTCATGCTCACAGCTGTCTCAGTCCAAAATGGACTCCCCTGACTAGAGCTTGAATTGATCCCCTGGGCCCTATCCTGATTCCCAGAACTCTCACCACACCCAAAAATGAATACATTCACTTTTAGGTCATGAAAATAATTGGTAAAACACGTAATATTATGACAGTTACTTACTTTAAAGGTACTTAGCAGTATTTTGGGGGTAGCCAGCTATGGTAAGCTTATGCTATAGTAAACACAAAATTATTCATTCAATGTAATGCATTACATGCAGAATGTGTGAACTTCCAACATCTCCAGAGTCTAATGGTCCTGGTTGAAACCAAAGACCAATAGCCAAGACAGGGTCATTGGTCCCATGGAAGCGCTTTCATGTAAAGGAATTTCCTTTCAAACAGTCAAAATGTTAACTGTATTTGCATATTGGTAGACAATGAAATATTAGTCTACTTTTACCACAGACTTGTTTCACACATGATGTACCTTTCTGCCAAAGCCAACAAATTAAAATGCAGTCCAACCATCAAAAGCACCAACATTGGAACTAACCTCTGATTATAAGGGGGTTTTGTTTTCCATACAATGTGACTCCTTGTTGTCATCTATTTCACCCATAATGAAGAGAACAGATGTTCTTTTTGACTTGGCTTAATTAGAGGCACAGGAACTGCTGGAATCTTGAGCAAAACATAAAGCGCTGGATGAACTCAGTGGGTCAAGCAGCATCTGTGGAGGGAATGGACAGATGATGATGTTCTGCGTTGTGACTCTTCTTCAGGTTTAAAGTAGTGAGGAATTTAACTGAGCTGTGAAAGTAAAATTGATATTAGACCCCAAGGTTTTCCATCAATGTGCCCAGTTTACGAAGGATGTTGAGAAAATGAAGCTATAGAAGAAATTTACTACGTTTGAGATGATGCAAGGAGGTTTTAGTCACAAAATACTAGAGGATTAATGTATTTAAGAAGGAACTGCAGATGCTGGAAAATCGAAGGTACAGGTACCAGAGGATTAATGTATTTTCATTGACACAGAAAAGATTAAAGGGCAGTCTGACTGAGATGTGCATAATCATGAAATGGAGAGAATGAATCCAGGATTGGACAATACATCCCAATAGAATATCCATTAATGAATCCATAACAGTTGCAATATGTTCCTAGATTCTTTCCTTTTCACATGCCGAATTATTATTTGTATTGCATAAAAGCCTCACAACAGTTTTAGAATTATCGGAAAGAAAGTTTATTTTTGGCGTTGACATGTAAGTTTTGCTCATACTTTAGGGGGAACAGGGAGACGATGGGAGTGTGGGATTGATTGGTGCATCTGGGGCACGCGGCCGTGTTGGAGTACCCGGACTACCTGGATCTCAGGGATCCCCTGGCTTTAAGGTGAGAAGGATTAACACTTTCAGCATCTCATTCTGTAACCTCTACAATAATTTGATAGACAATGATGATTCTTCAAAGATGAGCTGCTCATGCATTATCCATTGAAGTGAAGAATGATCTCATTAATCAATATACTTGTGTAACACTGGAGTGAGATGATGTTAAATACTGTAAAATCCAAACAATGTTTAGTTATGTTCTAAGCTAAAAAAGAGAAGACAACATAACCCATTGAAGTTGTTGTGCTACTCAGTGAAATCATGGTTTCATTCCGCATCAGGCCCACTGTTGATTTAAGCATGTAAATAAGGGAATATTGAAATTATTGAAAGTACATTGATAGGAACATAGAAAATAGGTGCAGGAGGAGGCCATTTGGCCCTTCAAGCCTGCACCGCCATTCATTGTGATCATGGCTGATCATCGACAATCAGTAGCCTGTGCCTGCCTTCTCCCTATGTCCCTTGACTCCGCTCGCTTCCAGAGCTCAATCTAATTCTCTTTTAAATTCATCAAGTTAATTGGCCTTTAGTGCCTTCTGTGGCAGAGAATTCCACAAATTCACAACTCTCTGGGTGAAAAAGTTTTCCTCATCTCAGTATTAAATGGCCTCCCCTTTATTCTTAGACTGTGGCCTCTGGTTCTAGACTCCCTCATCATTGGGAACATTTTTCCTGCATCTAGCTTGTCCAGTCCTTTTATAATTTTATACATTTCTATAAGATCCCCTTCTAAATTCCTTCTAAATTCAAGTGAATACAAGCCCAGTCTTTCCTCTATCCTCATATGACAGTCCCACCATCCCCGGGATTAATCTCGTGAACTATGCTGCGCTGCCACAATAGCAAGGATTCTCAAATCCCCGACTCCCTCCTTCTCAACGCTCCTGCCCTCCCTGCAAATTTACTCCTGGCGGCACAGCCGTGCTGACCCGGGCCAGACTACCCACATGCTGTGGAAGGAACTCTTCCCCCCCCCCACCCCCGCCAGAGGCGCTGTCCTTTTACAGCTGCTGTACTGAGGGATAGTCAAGTCTATCTTTCTTGGCTAACAATCTAACCTTCGGCCTCCAAGACGCAGGTAAATTTTCGGACCTTATTTTAGGGTAAAAAATAGCGTCTTCATTGCCGAGAAATACGGTAATCAAAATACCAATTAAAAAATGTTCCGTACAATATTGCTCCTAATCTGTGCATTGGGAGCCTACATTGCTTTGCCTCTGCTAAACAAACAACGAGACTAAGATCCTTGCTGAATTCAGTCTACAGTTTGGTTCATTCTTTCCCCATTCACTAAATTTCTGGCAATTAAATGATTTGGGGTTACTTGTTTTAACATTTATGTTTTGTATTGTATCACCTGAATCACTACTTAAAAATTCCTTGAGTTTCTAAAGTTTACCAAATTAGCAAGAATGATGGGATAATAGTTGCTCAAGGTTCCAGATTGAAAGAGTTAGAATCCTTTTTAACTTAATATCTGGTGCCATCTCCTTGATGGATAGATTTCTACCCATGCAAATAATGGGACCTTGTCATTTTCAGTTCACACTTTTAATTACCTAACAATTGTTTATCAGTACAATTAATGTCCCTGTTTTGAATTTAAATGAAAAATGGCTTAACATTTTGGAATCATTTTACCATATAACTTAATAAAGCTGTCACAATATTCCAGACAATATTTTCAGCCTCTCAAATTTGGGAAAATCTAATCCAAAAATGTGTATACCTTCTGAATTAAGCTTCTGTAATAAAAATTGGATATCTTATATTAATATATATTGGTGCATGGAAAATATTTTATTGTACTTAAATGAGATCTTCCCCACCGATTTTCAACCCTTTTCTCCAATTCCACCCCTTTGGGCAAATCTGTCAAATGAAATCTAAAGCTGAATGTAGGCTCATGATAAAATCATCCTGACAACTCTAGCTGTCAAAAGAATATGAAGTGAAATTTAAAAGTAGTGGAGCACAAAATGATCTGACATATTCTATGATTTAAATTTAAAACTAAATACAATTCCTAGTGCTCCAAATAAATTCTGCATACTTTTGCAGATCATGTGACAATCAGTCAGCACTCCCAATTCGGAGCTGCTGAAAATGAAAATCAAAAACTGTAAATGCTGGACGTCTATAACAAAAACAGAAAATGTTAGAAACATCAGCAGGTCAGACAGCATCAATGGAAAGCGAAACAGTTATTATTTCATGTCAAAGACCCTACACCACCTTCTCAAGGATCTTCAACATGAAATATTAACTCTGTTTCTCTTTCCACAGATGCTGCCTAATTTGCTAAGACTCCAGCATGTTCTGTTTTTATCATTGTTACCATAGAAAAACAAAGTTGAGATTTCAGGTCAAGGGCCATCGATCTAATGAAGGATTGTTGACCTAATTAGGCAACTAGGTTACTGCCCCCACTGATGCTGCTTGACCTGTTGAGTACTTTCAGCATGCTCTGATTCTGATCTGATTTCCAGCATCTGCAGTTTCTGCTCCAATTAATGCTTATAAACTCCTTGGTGCACCTAATATGGTCAATTGTTATTTCTCAACAAAAATAAAATAACATGTTTTTCTCCATCTGCTAAGCAAATTGTGAACAAATTGTTCTTGTGCCCTAGAATCCTACCAAATAATTGCACATTTTATTTTATCTCTCCCTGTATGTTGTGGTCAAATTATAGTACTTGCCAGGAATAGCAGATAAAGATCACAGAGCTTCTCCTAAGGCACAGCCATTGGCCCCATTTTTGAAACCAGAGTATTCT
Source organism: Amblyraja radiata (assembly GCF_010909765.2). Lineage (NCBI taxonomy): Eukaryota > Metazoa > Chordata > Chondrichthyes > Rajiformes > Rajidae > Amblyraja > Amblyraja radiata. The sequence goes on along the minus strand of NC_045987.1, from coordinate 9,868,961 downwards.
TTTAGGTAGAGTCAAAAATGAAATGCAATAAAAAATTCAAACAAAAAATCTTCCTATCTCTCTTTACATCTCAAAAGATAGTTATTTCCAATGATCAGAATGTGCATGTTTATTTTCACTCTAATAAGTTCCCTCTGTAAATTGGCATTGTTAGGACGGGGCTGAATTTCCACCCTAAAACATGAGAATGATCAGCATAACCTGCCGCAGAGGGCCTTGTGCACATTCGCTGTCCAACTGAACTTCCGCTTCACAGCACACTATTGTTCTGGACATTGTGTTGCAATGTTGATTTTTATTGTGGCTGCCTAATCTTCATTTCCATCCATCTTCCCCATGCTGGCGCTTCCCTCTTAAACTGTAAACAGCTGTGGAGGGAATTAGCAAAGTATACCCACACCAACATTGAGATGTTTTCCTTCTTAAATATATTTAATTCTGCAGCAGAACGCTTATTCAAAGCATCCAAATAAATAAATAATTTTATTGTAAGACAGTATAGTACTTTGAAGCCCACCATTGTCTGTTATCCAAGCTATAACCTAGCCTGATTATTGAGACTTTTTATATGTACCCTTTCAATTTATCAAAAAGCCATAGCCAGTATCACACTATACATCTCCCTATGTGAGTTAATTCAACTTAGTTTGTTTTGTTGAGTAGCATGGTGTTTTTATCCATATGAAAGTAAGCATGCAGGTATAGCAGGCAGTGAAGAAAGTGAATGGCATGTTGGCCTTCATAACAAGAGGAGCTGAGTATAGGAGCAAAGAGGTCCTTCTGCAGTTGTATAGAGCCCTTGTGAGGCCACACCTGGCGTATTGTGTGCAGTTTTTGGTCCCCTAATTTGAAGAAGGACATTCTTGCTATTGAGGGAGTGCAGCGTAGGTTTACAAGGTTAATTCCCGGGAAGTAGTCATAGTCTGAAAGAATGGAGCGGCTGGGCTTGTTCACTCTGGAATTTAGAAGGATGAGAGGATATCTTATTGAAACATATAAGATTGTTAAGGGTTTGGACACGCTAGAGGCAGGAAACATGTTCTCGATGTTGGGGGAGTCCAGAACCAGGGGCCACAGTTTAAGAATAAGGGGTAAGCCATTTAGAACGGAGATGAGGAAACACTTTTTCACACGGAGAGTTGTGAGTCTGTGGAATTCTCTGCCTCAGACTGGAGGCCAGTTCCCTGGATACTTTCACGAGAGATCTAGATAGGGCTCTTAAAGACAGTGGAGTCAGGGGATGTGGGGAGAAGGCAGGAACGGGGCACTGATTGTGGATGATCAGCCATGATCACATTGAATGGCAGTGCTGGCTCGAAGGGCCGAATTGCCGACTCCTGCACCTATTGTCTAATGTCTATATTCCTACATTATTCTGTGGCCTACGATAATTGAAGAAGTGGTAAAACAAAACGAATATTCCATTTTCAAAACACCTCTGCTTATTCTGTGTGCTAAAGGAAACATTCATTGATCATTCAGTCCCTTAAACCAGCTCTGCCATTCAAGTTGACCAAGCAAAGGCTTGGCGATCGTTTCGCTGAACACCTCCGCACAGTCCGCCTTAACCTACCTAATCTCCCGGTTCCTCAGCACTTTAACTACCCCTCCCATTCCCAATCTGACCTTTCTGCCCTGGGCCTCCTCCATTGTCAGAGTGAGGCCCAGCGCAAATTGGAGGAACAGCACCTCATATTTTGCTTGGGTAGCTTACACCCCAGCAGTATTAACATTGACTTCTCTAACTTCAGGTAGCCCTTGCTTTCCCTCTCTCTCTCCATCCCCTCCCCCTTCCCAGTTCTCCCACCAGTCTTACAGTCTCTGACTACATTCTATCTTAGTTCCACCCACTCCCCTGACATCAGTCTGAAGAAGGGTCTCGACCAAATACGTCACCCATTCCTTCTCTCCAGAGATGCTGCATATCCCGCTGAGTTACTCCAGCAATTTATGTCTATCTGCCATTCAATTAATACAAGACTGGCCTATGCTTCAAATGCAGTTGTGTCTCAATAACTAACTAAAATCTATTGCTCTATATTTAAGATTTCAATTGACTCGACATTCACTGTCTGATTTAAAAGATAAAACATATTTGTTAGAGTCCATTAAAACTGAAATATTGTCACAATAGTACAAATAAGTCATATTCAAGAATATTGAGATATTGAACCTAACTTGTTAGTTACTCTTTGATTCAGGATAGCATCAAGTCAAATGATGCCACAGATGTTGTATAAGCTGTGATAGTTTTAATAAACATATTTCTTTTAACTGTTGTGATTGTTGCAGGGAGAAAGAGGTTTGCGGGGTCAGGCAGGACCACCTGGAATAAAAGGAACCGAAGGAGGGACTGGACTTCCAGGGAAGAGAGGTGACCCAGGTTCTAAAGGTCAACCGGTCAGTTACACTTTTTTCTTGAATTGTATATTGCAGAGATGATATGAGCTATGTTCAGCTTATGATTATGGAGAATAAAAGCAGGCTGAGATTTAAGCCTCTTTTAAAGGGATGCCTAAAATTAATTTAAAACTTATTTTAGATTAGGTAGAGAATTGGCAAGGAACAATTTTATCAACTATGCTACTAACATTATCTGGTGATTAACTTTTATGTATGTTTTACTGCATGATTTACTGCAGATATTTTCATGGTGTTATGTTTTGTCACTACATATTTTACCATCATAACACATGACCCTCAATGCTCAGTGCCTTGAGCAACTGTACAGACTTCGAGGTACACGCTGCTCTCTGTGGGGAATTAACTAGATAAACAAGATTTCCACTCCTGCGGATTTCTATTAAACTCTCTGCGCGTGTGCATCGAAGAGAATGTGTTTGTGCACACGCGTGCGTGCTTGTGGGCATTGATGATGTCGGAATCGGTCTCAATTGCAGTGATTGTCAATGATTGCCAATAAGCAGGAGTTAGCAGACCTTAGCAGCTGACTTTCCAATGTGCTAAAAATAAACTTTAAACTAACTATCTCTTCCAAGCTCATAATATTGTCCCATTGTTTGCATCATCAGCCTTCACTGGCAAAGCAGCATACAGAACCAAATACAACTTACTGGGAGATATCCAGTTACACTGAGTTACATTAAAGTATAACACAGGAACTGACTGGCCCAACTAATCTATGTTGGTGTTTATGTTCCAGACAATCCTTCTCGCAGCCTATTTCATCCCCTCAATTATTCACATCTGCTATAATTGGTTTAACAGTGACCCAGGTTAGCAAGAAAAGTTAAGATTCAGTGCCCAACACCGATCATAACTAGTTTTTTCCCCTGGAATTACTCCAGTTTCCATTCACAACTCTGTATAATGACCTGGATTTTCTCCAGGAACCACACTATTGATTTTCCAGTTGACTAAGTTTTTTTGCTTACATAATGTTGAATCTAAAATGTCCACCCAGATACGGGTGTTCACATGTGATGGAAATATATTATCTAACGTAAGTTAATTACACTGTAACAATAAGGACTGACTAGGTAGTGCGGATAAATGCATTTTGAATGTTCCATGTAGTTTTGCAAAACTAGTCACAGTTTATCCTGAGGAAAACGTAGTAATAATTGAAAAAAACTTTATCTGTAATGGTGATTATTTCAAAATGAATTCTGTAAAGATGGATGTGCTTCAGTAAGTCCTCATGGATTATTTTAATATGGGAATTAGTACAGAGGTGTTTTGGATGGAATACCTGTTTGGTTGAAATATTAATAAAACTGAAAAATCTGATTTTGTAATGTAGATGCCATGTAATAATTATTTTACAATTTGTGACGTCAATTAAGGCTATTTAAATCTTTCCATCAATTAATGCTTTTAAAGTCTAACATGAAATTGAATCAGTTATTTCTGAATATATTCATCCTATAATCCACTCATTAGTAATTACATATGATCTTTGCATAACTTATTTGCAAAATAATTAGTTACCAAGTAAAATGACAAATTAAACCTTACGAGAGGACAAGCAATGAAGGTTAATAGTGTTCTTTTCAAAATCAGCCAAATGTTTGAAATTCAGCATTATATATTCACCCAGTATTACTGAAGTGTCACGCAAAACTAATGTTAATAAATTTCAGGTACAATCACATTTCTACTGACACCATGCTACTATCGTCCCTGTTATGTCCAACAGTAAATGTCAGAAGCCATGGTCTTTTGATTTTGGAAATGCGGCAACAGATATTACTGTACATTAAAGTATTATTTGTACCCTGTGGTTACCTTAAAATAATCAGGGGTACAAAGAAGTAGAAGTAGAGGAATGTGATCTTACTGAGTCTGTGGGACAGGATCCATGAATTGAATTCTTGTTGCTATTGTATTAGAATACAGGACACAAAATGGTATGTTGGTGAGCATGCAAAAGGGTCAAAATCGCTTTACATCTATCCTACATCAAATATCGTCATTAAAATTGGCTGTAGGATAGGTTATGTGACAGATGATATGAAACTTACTGTTTGACATCGCTATCTGTTCAGTTTTACCCTCAACGTAATGGAATCCTCTTATTTAGTACTAACGCAAATGAATTTGTTGATTTCAGGGAGATCCCGGAGAGTCTGGCTTCCCTGGGCTGATGGGAGTGTTTGGACCAAAGGTATGGGATCCATGACCATTTCTGAGATTTATGATCATTTTCTGTTTTCTGTTAACTATTTAGAACCTTGTAAAATTTAATAACATTTAAATGGAAAAAAATTATTTGGATTCTCAAGCTGCATATTAATCGGAGATTTTATTTGAACAATTAGTTTGATGAATTAATATGTCACTATTATACCAACAACGTGAATTGTTGATAAAATGACTATCTTCACATGGTGCTGCTATATCCTACAAAATACTCATTAGCTACACTGCAAACATTGTCTGTGGCCAATATAAAATGTGCACCAGATGTCAGATAGGTTTAATTAATTAATTAATTAATTAAGCAAGGCAGTAAGGTAATTGTACAGCTGAAGCAGGACAACAAACCACCACCAACAAGGAATGATAAGTGTACCAGCATCTTTTTGTCTACAAAAATCAATGCCTGAATCATTCTTGGATAGCCCACACTTCAGATTCTTCTCCCACAAGATCCCCATAGCCACACAAATCCTTCATGATTTCTCACGCACAAAGTCATTAAGGTGTCACTGACACAGTTTAGATTTTAATATAAAACATTTTAATGTTAATAAATTAATTAAAAATACTTTTTCCTGCGTAAATTAGGTTACAATTTCAATTGATTATAAAAGATAAAAGCAGATGACTTTACATCACTTACGTTTTTAATGATGGTCAGCAATCCATCTCTGATGAATTGCAGCTGGGGTCATCTGGGATAAAGCCGAGGGGTTGTGCCTCTCAGAGTATAGTCTAGTGTGGGAGTGGAGGCTGAGGGGCATCGAGGAGGCTGAAACGACATTTCGTTTGGACCTCAAGGGGTCCAAATGACAATAAATTGAATTGTATTGTATTGTATTGTATTGTATCATGGTTGCATTGTTGGAGTGTGTGTTATTGAGGTTAGTAAGTACAGGAATGATTGATCCAAATTGTGTGCCACTTAGGATCAATGTATTGGATTGGTAATTTATGTGAACTGTTCTCTTGACACGCGTGTGGTAAATGTTTCAACTTGTAAATGTTTGATTTTTGGAAAAGCTTCAAATGCCCATCTCAATGATCATCATTTCATGTCTACCTTTTACTGTACCAACAATGTTAAAGTCCTGCTCCAAATTGATGTGTAAATAATGCACTGAAACAAAATGGATGACCATGTACAACAGAGCTATCAACTTCCGTGTAGCAGCAGCAACAATGTATTTATATGACACATAACATAGCAATACATGGATTATCTAACAGAATTCCTGCAGATGGAAAAAATGCACAGACTGCTTCGATGTTTAAGAATGGTGAGAAGGGGAAACTTAGGAATTATTTTGTAATTAGCCAAACATTTGTGATTGGCAAATTACTGGAGTCTGTAATGAAGGATAAAGTGACTACTCCTTGAAAATGTTCATTTAATCAGGGAGAGTCAAGATGGATTCGTTAAGAAAAGGCAAAAATACACTACAGCTGCTAAAAATCTGAAATAAAAAAACTGAAAATGCTGGAAGTACTCAGCAGGTCAAACTAAAAGGTCTCGGACCTGAAACGTTAATTCTGTTTCTCTGTCCACAGATGCGGTCTGACCTGCTGAGTATTTCCAGCATTTTCTGTTTTATTATGGATTTGTAAAGGGTAGGTCATGCGTAAAGAAACTGGTTGAATATTTTTGAAAAGGAGAATAAAGTAGGATGAAATTGTTGTTTATATGCACCTCAAGAAGGCATATGAAAAGTCCCTAAAAAGAAACTGCTGCTAAAGCTCAAGGAATTAGCAGCAATTTATCAATTTGCCTTGGAAATTAGTTGTGTGGCTTGGTGGTGGTTGATCGGGATATGTTTTGGGGCCGTTGTCATTCACTTTCTCATGCAACAAGCCTTGAATTTGCACTAACTTCACATTCCCAGCAAAGTCTCCTGCTGTTTTGCACCTATATGACTTTCTGTCTTTAACCATTCATCCACTTTTCACACCAACCATACTTGCAGCATTCACAGGACAAGGCACAAAGTAAACCATTCCATCATTAACATAGAAACATAGAAAATAGGTGCAGGAGTAGGCCATTCGGCCCTTCGAGCCTGCACCGCCATTCAATATGATCATGGCTGATCATTAACAAATCTGTAGCTTTGATTCCAGCCTGCACCCGAGATTAGTGCCCTGAATTGAACTATTTTACTGCTGGCTATTCTGCATGCTCTTTCAAACACAAAATCAATATCTCATTTGCACTTGCATTCTGTCATTTGTCAGCCCGGATACTGCATCGAAGCACCCTATCTAAAATTACATTCTTTGCTGTTTTATCTAATCCTGGCTACATATACCAGATCTGTAACTCAAAAATCTCTGAAGACACTGTGAGAAAGTCTCCCTTCAAGGTTCTTACAATGTTCTCATACGAGACCTTATCCATAGACTGAGTAAACCTATCCACTTCTCATTTGTCTTCAGTCTTGCATCCAGAAACAATATCACCTTCCTCTCATTGCTTGTGGCTTTGCTTCACCTTTCTATGTCCTTTCTAGGACTTCAGTGATGTTACTTATACACTAGAACATATCCATTCATTCGATAAATAGTGCAAGTGGCTGCGATCACTTATACTGCTCAAGTTCACTGACATATCAATCAGATCCACTGCCTGCCATTGCTGTTGGACCCAGATAATCCTATTTCTTTTTTACTTCGCACTTGAGCATTGCCCTGCACTTTCTTTGAGCACCATTATCCTAAACTTATCACCAGTACCTGCATTCTCTTTTCTGTTGAAACCTCTGCATGTTTTTCATTGGACAATAATCTTTAACTAAAGAAACATTTCCTCTTCTATGTTCAGCAGCCTGACATTTCTCACCTGCCAAAATCAATAACTGGAAAATAAATCAATAACTGGAATTTGTACCAAGGCAAATTCCTTGTATGTGAATACTTGGCCAATAAACTTATTCATTCATTCATTCATAACATCCTCAGAGTAGTCAGGCCAATTATTTAATAGTGGATAATTTTATTCTCCATCGTGAAACGGTATCCTGACACTCCCAGTCAAATGACCATGTTTGTAAATGTGGAGATACATTAGAATTAGGAATTACAATGATCATCATCTGTTATTTGCTTTTTTTCTGTTTAGGGCCATCCTGGAGATGCAGGTTTTACTGGGATCCAAGGTCCAAAAGGGCCTCCGGGATTAATGGTAGGTAGTTGTATGTTGCAGGGATTTCAGAGTTTTACATAATCAATACATACAAGCAAAAAAGCTAATTTAGTCAATGAAAAGTTGAATAATCACTGATTTGCTCCACTTCACCAAACCTGACCCGCAAATACTTCAATGGTATAACCTGCACCAATTAGCCTCTTATTTAGCTCAATCAGCAAAGGATGAACATATTGGCCTTGAAATGCAGGGGTCTTCAAACAGGCTCTTTTATTGCGAGACACAGGATGCTTTTATTACACCTTTGACGAGTAACTGAATTTATAAGGAATTGAGAATTCCACAAGCATGCATAATTATGACAAAAATAAACTGAATATACTATTTCAGGAAGGTGCTAAACGTGCATCGTGGATTGCTGTCATCTATCTTCAGCTCTGAATTGTTAACATACAATGTTATAACAACACTTTATACACATTTTCAAAGTTTTAGAATATGTGCAAAGTTCAGTGATTCTTTATTAATTTTTTATGTTGGATTTAGTCGGTACTGACATTTTACTAAATTTTTCAAACTTCTGATCTTTGTGAATCTGGAAAGTTACTTGTTCACACTCTACTGTCACAGTTAAACATGGTCATAGCTACAATAGTGTTTGAAAACTGTTGGCGGGAGAAAATAAACTCTCTTTACTCTCCAGGGTAAAGAAGGCGTCATGGGTCCATTCGGATTTACAGGTCCTAAGGGGCATCCAGTAAGTATTCTTTCCTTTGTCTTTATAAAGTTAAATCAAAGAATAATTTGAATAATTGGTGGGATTTACAGTTTTTCATTATAACTTCCCTAGGCATGACAAATTGTATTTCCTATTTATTTCTTAGGGTCCAAAAGGTTACAAAGGAAATCAAGGTGATTCGGTAAGACCAATAGTGAAAAAAATTAAAATAACTTAATTTCTGTTCAAGATGTGATTTGTTAGTCATTTTAATTTGTGTTGAATATTAACAATGATTGTACATATTGATTAATAGAATGTAAGGAAGAGGAAGCTGAATAATCCATCAGAGCTGGTTAAGCAAAATTTAGAAAGTTAAAGAGAAAAGGCAACGAGATGTTGCTGAGTAGCAACATTGGTAATAATAGCCAAAGTCCAATAAGATCAAACAATAAAGCATATGTACCTCCTGTCAGAGTAAAAGCATGGGGAAAATGTACAAAAACAAATTGAAAGCTCTTTCTCTTAACGCATGTAGTATTTGCAACCATATTGATGAATAATAGCATATATAAATTAAATGGCTATGATCTCATAGCATTTGCAGAGATATAGATCTAAAGTGACCAAGATTAGGAAGTAAATACTCCAGGATATTTAATTCTTGGAAGAAATAGAAGCAATGGAGGAGGAGGAGGAGGAGGAGGAGGAGGATAGGTTGCATAGGATACAAACAATGAGAACATGGATCATGGTTTGGAAAATCAAGAAATAATCATTTTGGGTGAAGCTAAGAAATAGCAAGGGGCAGAACATTTGGGAGTTATCTCTGGTCTTGGATTGTAATTAAATGCATAATACAGTAAAACTCCATTAATCCATTATCCATTACTTATCTTAAAATAAAAAGTTGATCCAGGAGTCTTCCTCACCACTGTGAAGGCTGACCAACTCAGTGCTCAGGAGCCATAGGTGACGTTAGAGCAAATAAGAAATGTTCTGTACATCTCTGTCAGAGGACTCTCATACATATCTGCCGGATCTCACTTTTGTTCATGATTAGTGTGCATGATGGTTCCAACAATCTTACGGGGCTGGACAGGGTAGATGCAGGAAAAATGTTCCCAATGTTGGGGGAGTCCAGAACCAGGGGTCACAGTTTAACAATAAGTGGAGGCCAATTCACTGGATTTTTTCAAGAGACAGTTAGATATAGCTCTTAGTGCGAATGGAATCAAGGGATATGGTGAGAAAGCAGGAACAGGGTACTGATTCTGGATGATCAGCCATGATCATATTGATTGGCAGTGCAGGAACGAAGGACCGAATGGCCTACTCCTGCACCTATCTTCTATGTTGCAAATAGGTTGGGGTCAGCAATTCTGAATGTAGAGATCTGTGCCTTAGCAGAGCCATTGTTACAGGGGCTGGTTATCAATATACTACCAAAATATTTCTGAGAATGTCCACGGGACTGACTTATCATTATCTTTTATTTTTCCTCCCTCCTTGATTGAATGGCAGGGGCCACAAGGGCCAAAGGTAAGATGATGTCTTTTAATTATTCAGATTATGTTATTCTTTTCTGGCATGCATTTTGCAGAGGTTGCCTGATATAACCTGAAAACAGCACCAGTATAATTTTCAGTTTCACATTTGCTGGTGTTTTTACACAAAAAAAAGGAGCAATTCCACACCAAAAGGAGAGAATAGTCATCCCAGTGCAAACTACAGACAAACAAATCTTCCCATGACGTGCTACAGTTTTGCCCTGCTAAGCACATATTCATTTTATGAATCTGTAATGTTACAAGTGATTGAGGCATATCCCACTTGCCCACCACAGAGTTCAGACCATTCCATTCATTTATTGCCCATCAGAAAAAAATATATTAATTAGAATCAGCTGCTATAAAACAATTGTAAACTTACTGTTGGAAAATACCACTATGACATGTTCAATATATATTTCTTTGTAAACACAATACTGGAAACTGATAGAATACTTTATGCCTTCTAACTTTTAGGGTCCGATGGGGCCTCGAGGACTCCCTGGACCACCAGTAAGTTCCTGGATTTTGTTTTTAACTCTTAACACCATAGCAACGTAATGTTTAGAACCTCAGTGACTATTGTTTGCAATGGGAAATAGAATATCACAGAGCATAATATAGGTAACTAGACCAAGTGGGACCTATTGGAGCCCTATCACATGGGAGGTCGGGTCCCCCAACGCAATATTCCACCACTCACCCTTTCCTCCAACGCAACCCGTTCCCCCAACGCAATATTTCACCATTCACCCATAGCCCCCAACTACACAGGGGCGGCTCATTTCCCCTTATCCCCCAACACTCCCTCCCCCTCCTCTTCATCCTCCCTCTTTTTAAACTTTTAAAAAAATGCAAGCACTTGCTGCCAGGACTTTAAAAAAATTCCAATTCCACTTCCCCTGCCTCCCCCAGCACTCCCTCCCCCTCCTGTTCTGCCTCCCTCTGCCAGGACTCAGTGTTCTGTGATTGCAACATTTTTGCAAATGAGATCCCATTGTGACGTCATAGCTGTAACTGCCACTGCAACTGCCACTGCAGTGTTCAAGTCATTCTTTCTCAACTGGATTTTGTAAAGTTAAAAATGTGAATAACTTGTAAAATATAACACCAATCTGAACGAAACTTGATGAAAACACACCAAAAGACAATTGTGAATAAGGTGGTACAAAAATTGTAGTGCTATTGTATACCGTTTTGGCGTAATTTCAGGATCTCACTCACATGCAGACATCCAAACAAACAAGATGAGAGTTTTTGTAATATATATAGATAATCCAAAATTAATTTTTGGTTAACTAACATTTGATCTTTTGAACAGGGTCTTCCCGGAATTCAAGACGCACTCGTAAGTCATTGAAAATTATTTAATGTATTCATTCTTCATGTATCACAATGCCAGATTCTGTTAAATGGCTACAATATTTAATCTGTTAATTTGCTCATAACACATACCCAACTGAGAGTTGACCACAGGTAGATACTTTCATAATAAAGTCTATTATAACAAGTTAATGGAGTGAATTAAACATTTTGCACAATGTACAATTCATCATACAGCATTATAAAATAATATTATTTTCCACATACAATAACAGATTTGAGTGGATAATCTATAATATACATTGATTGCTGTACAGACCTAAAAAGGTTAAATATTTCTAACACTTTTACTGTAGTTATGACTGTAATCAAAGGCTGCACTCAGCCCATTGCTACCTTGCTCCAAGAACTTTCTACTTTGTCCCAACTCTACCATCGAGTTTCAGAATTTTAGATGTTCTTATTTTGTACCACTAATTTTCAGAAACAAGAAGAGCTCGGTGCTGCTTTACAAGCTTATATTGAATCAAAAACTACACTCAGGACAGAGGTAACTTAATGCCCCTAATCTGCACATTAATATCCTTCATCAGTTTGAAACCATTTTTTAATAAATTTTGCATTATATAATGAATCATGATAATGTATTTGTTTCCCTTACCCAGAACTATCAGAATTCAGACCTACCTTTGATTGACCAGGGAGCAGAGATCTTTAAGACTCTACACTACCTCAGTAATCTTATCCACAGCATAAAGAACCCTCTGGGCACCAGGGACAATCCTGCCCGGGTCTGCCGTGATCTTATGAACTGTGAGCAGCGAATGAATGATGGTAAGTGTAGCCCTAACACTAATACTGATTCTTTTTACTAATGCAATGTTTTTCGATATCTGTTTAGTACCTCCCCACGACAACATTACCACACAATTTGAATCCTATTGTTAATGTATATGACGCAGCACAGATGGACACCATGCAATCTATTTGGCTGCCAGCTCTTTGATGAAGTTATCCAGTTGATCATACTCCCTTATTCTTTCCCAGTTTCCCACTACTTTTTCCCGTCACGTGTTAATCCAATTACCTATTGAATGTACGATTAGATCTTCCACCACTGTTTCAAGCAGTACATTCAGCATCAAAACATTAATCGTGTACAAAAATATTTTCTTGTGTCACTTCTGATCCTTTGCAAAGCATTTTAAATTTGTATTTCTGCTGCAGATCCTTTGCAAGAACTGCACGTGAGGCCTGTTTGACCTTTTCTAACTATTCTAATGCCATCTACTAATGTAAGACGGTGCCTACCTGCGGTGACATTTTGCCAGCGGCACAACAGAAAATCTTCAAATATAGTATTTCTGAGCTCACCTGTATCAAAGAATCTGCAGAAATCAACGATGTAAGTAGCGAGCTGCTAACGCATTTAAATGCATTAGCGCTACTGCGAACTCCCGAAGATAGCGACTGTAAGGGAATCGCCAATCGGAGGGAAATCCCCAACCTCGCGTAGGAGCGCATGTACTGTACCTGTAAACACCGGGGAAGCCTTCATGGAGTCTGGAATCGAGGCCGTCGGGCAGGATCTCCCAGCAGCAACGGAGCTGGAGGTGCCGACTGTAAGGGAATCCCCGATCTCAGGGGAATACCCAACCTCACAGAGACTCGCAAGTACTGTACCTTTAAACACAGAGGAGGGCTTCATGGAGTACGGAAACATGGTCGTTGGGCAGGACTACAAGTAAGACTGAAGCGTAGGGGACTTCGGCCCCCTATCCACTACCATCCTACTGGCCAACATACAGTCACTAGAAAACAAAGTGGAGGACTTAAGGTCAAGGCAGCTTTACCAAAGGGAGCTGAGGGAATGCTCTGTGTTCTGCTTCACAGAGACATGGCTCACCCCCAGCTCCCCCAGACTCAGCGGTCCAGCCTGAGGACCCACAATCCTGTTTATATTAATGGGACGATGGTGGAGAGGGTCAATAACTTCAAATTTCTGGGCGTGCATATATCAGAAGATCTTTCCTGGACCCAGCACAGCGATGCAATTGTAAAGAAGGTACATCAGCGACTCTACATCCTGAGAAGATTACGGAGATTCGGTATGTCAAAGAGGATTCTCCTAAACTTCTCCAGCACGTTAGAGAGCATACTGACGGGTTGCATCGTGGCCTGGTTCAGCAACTTGAACGTCCAGGAGCGAAAAAGTTTACAAAAAGTTGTGACCACTGCCCAGTCCATCACCCGCTTTGACCTCCCACCGTTGAAGGGATCTATCGTAGTCGCTGCCCCAAAAAGGCAGCTAAAATCATCAAGGACTCACACCATCCTGGCCACACACTTATCTCACCACTGCCATCAGGAAGAAGGTACAGGAGCCTGAAGACTGTAACGTCCAGGTTCAGGAACAGCTGCATCCCCACAACCATCAGGCTATTAAACATAACGAATAAGCTATGAGCTCTGAATTGCAAAATACTATATTATTATTTGCACTATATTTGTTATTTATTGAACTTTTTTTCCCCATTATATACGATGTTTACATATTCACATATTCTGTTGTGCTGCAGCAAGTAAGAATTTCATTGTCCTGTCCGGGACATATGACAATAAAACATTCTTGACTTCTTGACTTCTCTCCATGTTGATAGCATGAACTTCTCCAGATTGAAATTGACTGGTTGGAAGTCAAGACCTGTCAAGAAAGAAAGTTTGTTATTTCCTTTAAAAGCCTAGTTGTACACAGACCTAGACAACTCTCAAACTGCTGGATGAATAAAACACAAATTGCAATGCTATATCCCACATGCTCTACAGCATAGACTCAGACGCACACTTGCTATCAGCGTCTACCACTTGTACCAAGGACTTATTCAATTATCTCAATTTTTAGGTAGTTTCTGAATATGTTTTGAGTAGTAAGTATCCAATTACAGGTCAATCCCACTTTAGCCTAGCTGGCTAGATATGTGGACCGCAGACCATTTTACAAAGAAAATCAAAACGGTGCATTTCCCAGCTTCCACCTGTTGCTTGTGTACAATTATGTTTCTTATTCTTTTATGTCATATTTAGGCACTTACTGGATTGACCCCAACCTTGGTTGTACTTCTGACACAATTGAAGTAGCCTGTAACTTCACTAATGGCGGACAAACCTGTCTCAAGCCCATCACTGTGTCAAAGGTAAGGCTATGTTCTAACCTATAGAGTCATACAACACAAACTGTTCCGTCACCCTAATTCATCCATGCCGGCCAGGTTTTGTAACTGAGCTAATCCCGTTTACCCTTGTTTGGACACTCTCTTTTTTTAAAATGTTGTCACTGTACCCGCCTGTACAGTTTTCTCTAGCAGCTTGTTCTATATACACACACGACAATGCCCCTCAGATCTCTTAAATCTTTCCTCTCTCACCTTAAATAAATGTCCTCTGTTTCTGGACTCCTCTACTCTGGGAAAAGAACTGTGACCATTCAACCTATCTATGCCTCTCAAGGGCGGCACGGTGGTGTAGCAGTAGAGCTACTGCCTTACAGCACCTGAGACCTAGGTTCAATCCTGACTCCGGGTACTGTCTGTACGGAGCTTGTACGTTCTCTCTGTGACCTGCGTGGGTTTTCTCCTAGATCTTCAGTTTCCAAAGATGCACAGGTTTGTAGGTTAATTGCCGTGGTGTAAATGTAAAATTGTACCTAGTCTGTGTAGGATAGTGTTAATGTGCAGGGATCACTGGTTGGTGCGGACTCGGTGGGTTGAAGGACCTGTTTCCACGCTGTATCTCAAACCTAAACTAAACTAAAAGATTGTATCTACCTCTGTAATGTCAACCCTTAGTCTCACTTTAGTTTATTGTCATTTTACCACCTTAGCCTCATACATTCCAAGGAATAAAAGACCCAGTCTACCCTTCCTCTCCAAGCCCTCAAAATCTGGCAACATCCTTGTGAATCTTTTCTGCACACTTAATGGCATCTTTCCTAAAGTAGGGAAACTAGAACTGCACCCAATAAAGTGATCTCAAAGTCTTGTAGAACTATAAAATGATGTGCCAACTCCTGTACTTAATACTCTTACTGATGATGGTCAGTGTACAAAACGGCTTCTTTACCACCCTGTCCACTTGTGTCACCACTTTCAAGGAACTTAGTACTTCTGTCTATAAGTCTCTCTGCTCTACAACACCCTTCAGGGCCCCAGTATTTACTGTGCAAGTCATGGCCTGGTTTAACTTGCCAAAATGCATCATCTCAAACTTGTCCAAGTTAAATTCCATCTGCCATTTCTTGGCCCACTTCCGTCATTAATCCAAATCTTTTTGTAAACATCCCTGCACAAAACTCCATTCACAGCTACTCCGCAAATGAAGCCATCCATGCAAGAGCTGAACAATGTTCAGGCAAGGACAAGCAACAGAGTCTGGCCAGAAATAAGCCCTTCAGCCTAGCTTGTTAATGCCGACAAAAACCATTTACTGCAGTCCAACTTGCCCACATTTGGCCCATATCTATCTAGACCTTTCCTATCCATGTACCTGTCCAAATATTATTTGGCCTCAACTATCACCTCCGGCAGGTCGTTCCTATACTCACCACCCTCTAAGTGAAAAAGTTGCTCCTCAATTTCCTATTAAATCTTTCACCTCTCACCTTAAACCTATGCCTTCTATCTGCTCTGGGTAAAATACTGTGCATTCACCCTGTCGATTTTATTCATGATCGCCCATTTGCCCTCTGTGCTCCAAGGTCCTAATCTGCCCAACCTTTCCCTATAGCTCAGGCCCTCGAGTCCTGGCAACATCCTTATAAATCTCCTCTGCACTCTTTCCAGCTGAATGACTGGATGACTAATGACTTCCTGTGACAGAATGACCAAAAATGAACACAATACTCCAAATGCAGCCTCACCAACATGTTGTACAAATGAAACATAACATTCCCAACCGTATTCTCAATACCCTGACTGATGAAGGCCACTATTCTAAAAGCCTTCTTAACTATCCTATCTACCAGTTATGCCGCTTTCAGGGAGCTATATACCTGTACTCTTAGATCCATCTGCTCTCCAACACTCCCCAGGACCCTAACCTTCACTGTGAAAGTTCTGCACTGATTTGACTTTCCAAAATGCAACACCTCACACTTATCTGCATTAATCTTCATTAGCCATTCCGCAGTCCCCTTTGCCGAGTTTTTCAAGATCCTGCTGTGATTTTTGATAACCATCTATCTATCATTTAAAGGTTCAAATTGGACCGCCAATAAGTTATTATCTTTCTCACTTTAAAAATTAGAGGAGGAAGGTTGCTGTAAAGAGCTGCTGTGCCCATTAATGCCAGGAGGTGACTGTGGCGGGAACAAAATCATAACTATAGCACTACCAAGAGGTGTCTGGTGCTACTGCAAGTGCTTTTATTATTTTGTGCAGCGACGATTGTTTTACCTAAATGTTAAAAAAACAAAACAATTTTGAACGGTTATTCAAGGTTTTTGAATCTTATTTTATTATTAGATTGTGTAGAATATCAAGCTGGGTAAGTAAAAATGAGAGAATGATTGTATGTAGAAGGATGAGAGGATGAAGACACTGCAGGCGCAAATGTTTCTGGAGGATCTTAGTGGGTCAGGCAGCATCTGTGAAGGGAAATGGACAGATGGCATTCCTTCTGACAGAGGATCGGAGGAGCCTCAAATGCAGCATGAATGCTGGCATAGACTGCTTGGATGAGGGACAACTTGATTGAAGTGCCTAACATAATACAAGGATTTCCCCAACATAGCTACAGAACATCTATTTCCTCTACTGAGCAAGTCCTGGACATGAACACATATTTGGATCTTGGCCATGAAAAAGAGAAACCATAAACCGCAAAGTTGTGCAAATCAGGACTTTTCTCCTGAAGAAAGCCAAAGCTGGGTCAGTTAACATGTTCAACATTGAAATGGGTAGATTTTGTCTGAGGTTAGGATAGGATCTGAAGGTCATTTCATTACAGAGCAGGATGGACACAAGGTGGTGAATTGCCACCTCCTGTAACAGAATTCCTCAAGCTACAAGGGCAGCATTCAACTTTAAGTTGCTGAGTACATAGCTAGTGCATCTAGTTACACAACAGATATTGCAACTATCATTTTAACCTTGGTCTGAAAGACAAACAGTTCAGTATAATTCTGCAACAAAACTATGACTTTAATTGTTTTAATTCAAAATTAGATGACTATTACAAATGAAAATTTAAATATTGCAGAACAAAAAATACATAACAAAAAATGCTGGGAAACTTTCAGCAGCACGAGTAGCATCTATAGATAGAGAAATAGTTAATGATCCATCAATACTGAGAAAAGTGAGAAAACACGTTAGTTTTAAGGTGCAGAGAGGAGTGGATGGGGCGTAGGTTAAGACAAGGGCAAAAGCAACCTCTATTAGTTTAGATTAGTATTGTCACATGTACTGGATGCGTGCTATCCAGTCAAAGAATAAAATATATATGATTACAATCAAACTGTCTCTAGTGTACAGATAAAGGATAAATAATACAATATCGAGTGCAAGATAAAGTCTAATTAAAGATAATTAAAAGGTCTCCAATGAGGAAGATGGGAATATGTTGCTTCTGGTTTCAACCTATATTATACATTTCAGCTAAAAAAATGGTATATCTATCATCTTAATTTTGACCTCATCCTGTAACTTTAAGTTTAAATAGCAAATACATAGGAGAAGCTAAGATATGTACTTGAAGAAAAATAAATTGCAGTATTATGAGTGAAAATATGAGATGTGTAATTAAATTAGGACAGCTTTCGCTGAGAGCCACAGGGCATGACAAGGAAAATGGCCTCCCGTGCTGTATCAGGCCATGATTCAATGATGTGTGTACATTCATCTTGATCCTAATGATAGTTGGGCATTCTGTATAATTATTGATCAAATATTGTAATAATGCTTTAAACATATGCAAAGAGTTACACAATAAATAGAACGCAAGAAGCAGGAGGAGTGGGCTGTCTAGCCCTTCTAACCTCAATCTCCCATAGTCCATCCTTACCCTTCACCTTAATCGTAGCCATCTTAATCTTGTCTTGAAAAAACTCAGCAACAGACTCTAGGGCAGAAAATTCCAAGAGCTCACAACTATCTCGTATGAGATCTTTTACCTCATTTTAGTCCTAAATGGACGTCATTTGGACCAGAATTCTACATTCTTCAGCCAAAGTAAACTTTCTCAACAGATACCCTATTACTCTTGTATGTTTCAAAGAGACCTCCTCTCGTTCTTCTAAATTCCAGATACTTTTGACCTTTATTGCTCTATCTCTCAAGCTATGCCAACTACCCTAAATTCTATCCTACAGTGAACATTCATTGCACTCCCTCGAAGACAATTATGTATTTCCTTGGGTATGGAGATCAAATTGCATGTGTTACTCCATTAGCCTTCACAAGGAGGACATCCTTGTGATTGAGGCAGAGCAGAGTACCTTCTTGCTAATTATTAATCCTGTTTGAACACATCTATTTTTGTCATCTATTCGTTTTTGTACACTTGTAGAATCCTTTATATATTCTATGTCCTCTTTTTAGTAGCCATTTTCTAAACATAGCTTCAACAACTCCAAATCTTCAGGTTTGTGTTATTGCTATTGGAATATTGAAACCACTGCTTAAACGTGCTTCTTCAATGTCCATCTCATTGAAAAAAATAAAAACTGATTGAAACTATCCTTTAAGTTGAAGGTGAAAGATAAAATACTAGATAATTAAAATAATAAAAGTACTACTTGTAATTAATGTTGCATGTTTTTCTTACTAATAATTATTGCTGTGTTTGTAGGGATCAGAATTAGTGGTGTACAATTTGTACGTGTTAGCCAGTTGAAGCTTTCTAGCCCTATTAAACCAGATTCTAACAAACTGGATTTTCATTCTTTTCTCTGGTTTCAGTTGGAGTTTTCAATGGGAAGAGTCCAGATGAACTTTTTGCATTTGCTGAGCTCCGAGGCAGTCCAACACATTACCATTCACTGCCTCAATGTGCCAGTCTGGACGGATGGAAGCTCGAACAAGCCATTTAAACAGGCTGTCAAGTTCAAATCCTGGAATGGCCTGGTGCTGGAGGCAGGAGGGCAGTTTATTCCGAAAGTGCTGCTGGATGATTGCCGGGTACAGATCACCTTGAGTCAAATCCATCTTCACCTTGTGCCTTTGTTCTTTACATTACTACATTGCTGTATTTTGTTGCTCCTTATTTTGCACCCAATGCAGAAGTAAAAGTTCTGTATGTTGCACGATGCCCAGCATTAACTCAGGAGAACGGGGCATCTCAATTGTTCCATAGCGACATATTCCAATTTGTCACCTCACATCCTAATCAGGCTTGATGACAAATTATTAATGATATGGGGTCATGATCAAGAGCATTTCCGTGCCTCATATCAACAACACAACATTTGCTGTTATGGAAGACATGCAGGAGCATCATCGAACAGTATGGCAAATGATATTGTATTTGACAATATTAGATCAGGTTAAAGGAGAAGGATTTAGGAAGCAACCAAAGAAGTAAGAGAGATGGAGAGATTTAGTGAAGGGATTCCAGGGCTTTTTGGCAAGCTCAAGCCAAGGCCACCAGGGGTACATGCATTTACTGACAGAGGGTTTAAATTCTATCCTAGGGAACAAATGTAAAATTATAATTGCCATTACCATCCTTCAGAAAGAAAGCAAAGTGATTTTTAACTCAACAGTGAAACCCATTATTTTAGCTTTATTATAAGTAAAATAAAACTGGTGACCTTATTCTTTCTCATTATTGTCTTTCAGATACAGGATGGCCGATGGCATCAGACTCACTTCATTTTTCACACACAAGACCCCAATCAGCTGCCAATAATCAGCATCTCTAACTTACCACAACCAAAACCAGGAATACATTATCACCTAGAGGTCGGGCCTGTCTGCTTTCTCTGAACTCCTGACTGAACAATCTTTAACCCACATCAGAGCATAATTGGTCTTTATTATATATTAAAGTAAAGAAATTGCTGGTATGATGTGAAGATGTCACATTCTGATCAGAAAAGGCCAACAATGGCTTTAAAAAATAATAATAATTAAGGAAAATGTTATCAGACTTGATTTAAGGAAGAGTTCTTAGCTAAAACAACTAGAATTGAAAATCTCCACAAGTAGCCAAAGAATCTTTCTGCCATTGTGTTGAGAGAAATGAGAAAGTCTATAACTGGGTTGCAGAAAATCAGTTTTGTGGGGAAAAAAAACCAAATTGGTTTCCAGTAGCTGTGAAACTACATCACAAGTCATGCGCAGCCAAAGGTTAGGAGACTTCTAAAAGAGTGACTAAATAGCTGGGGGCTACATGCCTGATAAGCATCACCAATGTGCAATAGTGGAGGGGAAAGGGGAACTTGTAAGAGTTGTTGAAATTTTCTAAATCCATGAGACTTAATTTAATGTGTGAACCATTAGAGAGTTGGCCTGCAGACCTGCAGACGCTTGGCCCAATTGACTGGTTTCAGGCAAGGGGAAATCGGAGAAAAGAATGGTGCATTTGCACCAGATAATTTTCAAGATTTAAAACACGGTGCTAATAGAATGAGTTTCCCAGGGTGATTTTCTACCTCTCATTTCCTGGTACTGGTGCTCACATTCTCAGATTTATTTCCATGCGTATGTCAGTTCAGACACAGTGGTGCTATGCCATTCCGACAGGACAAACGTGGCTGCCCCGGATAGCGTTTCTACTTACTGAGTAGGGCGAGAACCCTCATCCCTATTTCACCTGCCCACTTCTCCTTACAGAAGTACAATACCTATTAACTTAATTATGTCCAGAGTGCCTTTAGTATTTTAAGGGATAATTTTAATTGTGCTTTGGGGAGGGATGAAAGCAGCCGACCATTCCTGTGTCACTGACAGTCCTTTTAAAAGAGTAAAGTTGGAAAGTTGTTGAGAGTTAAAGTATTTTTGAAAGCTATACTGTTTTTTAAGTTCTTTATTTTGAATACTGCTTCTGTTTGTACAGAGTTGCCCTTGAAAGCTGTAATTAATATTTAGGGAAGCTTTATTAATTAAAAAGGAACTAGATCTTTACTGAAATGGTAGATTTTCCACCTTTTAAAATTGTGTAAAATGTTTCTACGTGCTATGTTGTATACAGTGGATCAATATTTTACAGTCTGCTATTTAATGTTATTTAAATGTTTTAAAATCATAGTTAAAAAAAAACAAACGCCTCTCCCTTTTACAGATGTCTATGTTTCAAAGTAGATCTGTCTTTTTTGTAGTTGTAAACATGTTGCTTCAGCACCCAACTGGTCTTGGAAAGTTGTGTGGAGTTCTTTTGTGGCTTGTTTAATGTGTAAATTTGGTGCTTTGAAGAGAAGAATATTTCAGTGTTTCAAATCTATACGGTATTATGCAGAGTTTAAACGTACTGTATAGGAAAATGCATTAAGCGCTTTTTAATTCATGGTTATTTTTTTTACTTTGAAGGAACTATGTGAAGAATCTAGAATTCTAATACATTATTTTAAATTTATTTCGTTTAAAAAGAATCTGATAATACAGTTGAAAAGCCAGCCATCAGAATACCTCAGATACATGTTGGTACCAATCTGAACACATTTCAACCTTGTTTGATTTTATCTTAATTTTTCATTTTTTTACTTTGGGTTTTTTCTATTCCATTTGCTTTTCTGTGTGTGTCTGTTGCTGTCTGTGTGTGTCTGTTGCTATAGAAACAGATTTGCCATAAAATGGTCATCCGCAGACAACAGTATCATTATTGCCTTAGTTGCAAATGTTTGAACGTTCTGTACAACGGTTCACTATTTAGCTGTGAAGTACCTTACTCGGCCTTTGCTAGTCTCATTCGGGCTTAGACTTCCATTGTTTGAAATTAAAAGTTTCTGAAACTTTATTGAAATAAAAATTTCCAACTGAAGCAATGAAACCTGACTTGTCTGTTTTGTTTCAAGATTCCACGTAAAAAAATAATCAAAACCTTTTGAACTAACAAAGGATTTTTACACAGGAAATAAAAGCAGAATCTCACTTCTTATTACACATCAGATGACAATTCTTTGCAGAATAATAACCAAGAAGCTTCTTACACACTTTGGTAATAGATTTTAAATGTTACATGCTTCCTCACTGCACAACATAGCTTGCTATTGACATGCTTCTGATACTCGTATTGTTTTAACTTTTTCTATTTAATAGTTCTCATGCTTTTTATAAGGAGTTCTGGATTGAGAATTGAGACTCATGATATTTTGACTCCGGTCAAGTACCAACCACTTTCTGTGGCAGACATATCTAAACTCATCTCATGACACAAATTATATATGAGACTTAATCAGGGGTTATGGGGAGAAGGCAGGAGAATGGGGTTAGGAGGGAGAGATAGATCAGCCATGATTGAATGGCAGGGTAGACTTGATGGGTCGAATGGCCTAATTCTGCTCCTATCACATATGACCTTATGAATTTCAGAATTCCCTCAAACTACATCTACAACATCAGCATTCCTCAACAATAAATGTCTAACATTAGGCAAATGTTTCAAATTACTAATTTCCAGGTAATGTAATTGCACTTATGAATGACAGCGACAGGGAACATAGCGAAGTTCAGGACTTGCACCTTTGTTTTGTTGACCTTCAAAAGTGATTTGGAATGGCATTCTGACCCACACAGTGATAGAATTGTGCATCTCTAGTCTAAAGATGTTGGGAATAGATGTGAAGTGGTTGAAACAAACTAGGACTTGGCAAAAATCAATATCAGAGAAAATGTTGCCAAAATAAAAATCACTGAAAAAGCATAGAGTAACAAGTTGTCTGGATGGATTCGTTCAATGAAACAGATTCCCAGAAAAGCCCAAAGCAACTTCACTAAAGCATAAAATCACATTGTGTTCTAAATGCACTAATGCTCCAGCCGCCACTCCCACAATCGGGTTGGTTAAGCATTAAAATACAGTTAAATTATTCACGTGTGAAAATAAAACAAATTGTCCTAATGGAAGAATTATTAGCAATTCTTTCACAGTTAGTTCTTATTTTCATGCAATGTCACAGAAGTGAACCTCATGAAGGCAAAGAATAAGAAAGCTATCAAAGGACAAACAAACAAAAATAAACCAAGCTGTCCACGTAGACCTTTAATGTGCAATCATTTCTTGGGTGTTAAATGTACTTTTTGTGTTAGTGTCTCATTTCAAAGCAAAGCAAAATTTAACACCTTCAGAAAAGGTGAAATAAAAATGGGGTTCCATTAGAGAAATATTCATTCACCAGTTTTCTATGTATCTGACAGATGAAGGAATCCACATTTTAGTTAAATAAATGCATCAAAAATGCAATTACAGAGCAGATTGATAGCAATACAAAGTATCTTATAGTACTTACATTAAGGTAGCAATGTGGTGTACCAAACAGTTATAATTTATAACCAACATTTATACACCTTAACATAACTAAACTCTTCAAGCAGGGCTTTTGCTATAGCACGGCATTTTGAACCTCTAAAAAGTTTTTAAAATTTACAAATTTTAAATTTTAATCTAATTTTATACATTTTTAGTTATTCATTTATTTATTTAGAAGGTGATTGGTCAAAAAAAAAGAGAAGTGGCAGGAATGTTGATGGAAACAAATTGTTGATAATGTAGCTTAATTTTTAATTACTTTGTGTACCAGAACTTTTTCGTCTACAAAAGCGCTGTTGCTAGGAATTAAACCATACAAACAATTTAGATTAGCAGCTTTTTTTTTTAAAAAGAGAAATAATTCTCTCCAATGAATTTGAGTGCAATGATACACAATGAAATGCTGTATCAGAATGTTCTGGATTGTTCAGTCAGCAGGCAAATTAAAGCAGGCCAAGTATTTTTATTTGTTATATGTGCCACAAACAGTACAATGTAGTTCTTACTTTCTGTAGCTTAACAGGTACATTAA